>NC_136471.1:70699891-71214891 GCF_902686455.1 Sciurus vulgaris
AACAAAGAGAAAGAGAGAAAACTCAAATTACTAAAATTCAGAATGAAGAAGGAAATATCACTACAGACACGCATGAAATACAAAACATAATTAGAAGCTATTTTGAAAATCTATACTCCAACAAAACAGAAAACCTCGAAGACATCAACAAATTTCTAGAGACATATGAATTACCTAAAGTGAATGAGGAGGACATACACAACTTAAATAAATCAATTTCAAACAATGAAATAGAAGAGGTCATCAAAATCCTACCAACAAAGAAAAGTCTGGGACCAGATGGGTTCTCAGCCGAGTTCTACAAAACCTTTAAAGAAGAGCTCATTCCAAACTCCTCAAAGTTTTCCATGAATTAGAAGAAGAGGGAACCCTCCCAAACTCATTCTATGAAGCCAATATCACCCTGTTACCTAAACCAGACAGAGACACTTCGAGGAAAGAAAATTTCAGACCAATATCCTTAATGAATATCGACGCAAAAATTCTCAACAAAATATTAGCAAATCACGTACAATAATATATTAAAAAGATACTGTACCACAATCAGGTGCTTTTTATCCCAGGGATGCAAGGTTGGTTCAACATCTGGAAATCAATAAATGTCATTCACCATATCAACAGACTTAAAGTTAAGAATCACATGATTATTTCAATAGATGCAGAAAAAGCATTCAATAAAATACAGCATCCCTTCATGCTCAAAACACTAGAAAAAATTGGGGTAGTGGGAACATTCCTTAACATTGTAAAGGCCATCTACGCTAAGCCCATGGTCAATATCATTCTAAATGGTGAAAAACTGAAAGCATTCCCCCTAAAAACTGGAACAAGGAAGGGATGCCCTCTTTCACCACTTCTATTCAATATCATCCTTGAGACTCTAGCCAGAGCAATTAGACAAACCAAAGAAATTAAAGGGATATGAATTGGAAAAGAAGAACTCAAACTATCCCTGTTCACTGATGACATGATTATATATTTAGAGGAACCTAGAAATTCCACCAGAAAACTCTTAGAACTCATAAGTGAATTCAGTAAAGTAGCAGGTTACAAGATCAATGCTCATAAATCCAATGCATTTTTATACATAAGTGATGAATCTTCAGAAAGAGAAATTAGAAAACTACCCCATTCACAATAGCATCAAAAAAAATAAAATACTTGGGAATAAATCTCAAAAAAGAGGTGAAAGACCTCTACTATGAGAACTACAGAAGACTAAAAAAAAAAATTAAAGAAAACCTTAGAAGATGGAAAGATCTCCCATGTTCTTGGATAGGTAGAATTAATATTGTCAAAATGGCCATACTACCTAAAGTGCTATACAGATTCAGTTCAATTCCAATTATAATCCCAATGATGTACCTAACAGAAATAGAGCAAGCAATAATGAAATTCATCTGGAAGAATAAGAAACCCAGAATAGCTAAAGCAATCCTCAGTAGAAAGAGCAAAGCAGGGGGTATCACAATACCAGATCTTCAACTCTATTACAAAGCAATAGTAACAAAAACAGCACAGTATTGGTACCAAAATAGACAGGTAGATCAATGGTACAGAATAGAGGACATGGACAAAAACCCAAATAAATACAATTTTCTCATACTAGACAAAGGGGCCAAAAATATGCAATGGAGAAAATATAACCTCTTCAACAAATGGTGCTGGGAAAACTGGAAAACCATATGCAACAGAATGAAATTAAACCCCTATCTCTCACCCTGCACAAAACTCAACTCAAAATGGATCAAGGACCTCAGAATCAGACCAGAGACCCTGCATCTTATAGAAGAAAAAGTAGGTCCAAATCTTCACCTTGTTGACTTAGGATCAGACTTCCTTAACAGGACTCCCATAGCATAAGAAATAAAAGCAAGAATCAACAACTGGGATAGATTCAAACTAAAAAGCTTTCTCTAAGTAAAGGAAACTCTCAGTAATATGAAGAGAGAGCCTACAGAGTGGGAGAATATCTTTGACACTCATACTTCAGATAGAGCACTAATTTCCAGAATCTATAAAGAACACAAAAAACTCTACACCATGAATACAAATAATCCAA
Source organism: Sciurus vulgaris (assembly GCF_902686455.1). NCBI lineage: Eukaryota > Metazoa > Chordata > Mammalia > Rodentia > Sciuridae > Sciurus > Sciurus vulgaris. The sequence goes on from NC_136471.1 coordinate 70,701,954, forward strand.
TCAACAAATGGGCTAAGGAAATGAACAGACACTTCACAGAAGAAGATCTACAAGCAATCAAGAGATATATGAAAAAATGTTCAACAGCTCTAGTAATAAGGGATATGCAAATCAAAACTTCCCTAGGCTTCCATCTCACCCCAATTAGAATGGCGATTATCAAGAGTACAAGCAACAATAGTTGTTGGCGGGGATGTGGGGAAAAAGGTACCCTTATACATTGCTGGTGGGTTGCAAATTAGTGCAGCCACTCTGGAAAGCAGTATGGAGATTCCTCAGAAAGCTTGGAATGGAACCACCATTTGACCCAGCTATCCCACTCCTTGGCCTATACCCAAAGGGCTTAAAATCAGCATACTACAGAGATACAGCCACATCAATGTTCATTGCTCAATTCACAATAGCCAGATTGTGGAACCAACCTAGATGCCCTTCAGTTGATGAATGGATAAAGAAACTGTGGTATATATGTATATATAATGGAATATTACTCAGCCATATAAAATGATAAAATTATGGCCTTTTCAGGCAAATGGATGAAATTGGTGAATATCATGCTAAGTGATATAAGCCAATCTCAAAAATCCTACGGACGAATGATCTCACTGATAAGCGGATGATGACACATAATGGGCGGTGGGAGAGTTAGTATTAGGGTTAGGGTTAGGTTTAGTGTTAGGGATAAGGAGGGTGTAAGAATGGAGGAAGGAAGGACTGTATAGAGGGAAAAGAGGGGTGGGAGGGGTCGGGGGTAAGGGAAAACTTAACAGAATGAATCAAACAACATTACCCTATGTAAATTTATGATTACACAAATGGTATGCCTTGACTCCATGTGCAAACAGAGAAACAACATGTATCCCATTTGTTTGCAATAAAAAAAAGAATAGCATGCACTTTAAAAAAAATGACCATAAAATAGATATCCACATCCCTAAATATAAACCAAAGGCAGTAATACACTGAATAAAATCAAACCTAAGCAATAGTATTAATATTTCTACAAGCAAATAACCATTCTGTAGTCTAACTCATCATACATCAAAAAATAATCAGTGGAGATTCGATATAGCAGATTAGAGGAAGGCTGTATTTTAATTTGGTCTATGGCCTGGAATTCAAACTCTGAGAATACTGGTTCTCAATGTGGTGGATTTAAGAGGGAATTCACTTAAATCAAATATCAGATAATCAGTGTCTCTTAGATACTAAAATTGTGTTCATGGAAAAAAAAACAAGAAAAAGTACATCAGTATAAAGCTCATTGTGTAGTGGCAGCGGCTCTGGTTAACCACAGAGGTGCAGGATGACATGGAGAGGCAATACAGGACAAATTTGGAATGCAATGTAAATAAGAAAAGCAGGCTGAACCTAGCTGATCCAGATGCTGCAAAGCAAACTTGTCTTTGAAATGTGCTATTTCTCAATTGGCAATTGAGAGCTATCATGCTTGCTCAGGAGATCATAGTAAACATTGCCATGCTGTCCCAGTAAGGACCTACTGTGTGGCTTATAGTGTACATAGCAGAAAACGAGTGAGAAAAAGTGCAGAGAAGATTGTACCTAGGGAGATTCAAGACAGAAAAACAGAGGGGAATGAAATTTCTTTCCTTTTGAGTTTGGACTCACATGGTGCAGATGTGATGTAGGCACTGGGTATCTATTTAATGTTGTATATTATTTGCTTTGATTGCTGCTGTTGTTTGATCCCCCTTTTCTATGAGATGCTGGATAAATACAGGGACATTACAAGTTCACAGGTTAGAGACTCTACTGCTGAACTAAATTCAGCAAAAAGATAGTGGACCTTGCTCCACATACAAATTAATGACACTCAAACATCAGCTATATGTTAATACAAATGGCAAAAGGGACAAAAGCCCAAACGAAAAATCAGGCCCCAAGTAGGAATAGTCAGAGGTAAGTCTTAGGTCCCACCCTTGGAAACCAAAAGCTACATCAAAAAGAGAAACAATGAATGCAAACCTGTGGCTACCGCACCCATGAGGGTGTCTCTGTCTAAATCACTCTAATTAGAAGAGGTTATACTCCATGTATGTCAAAATACACTCTACTGTCATGTATATCTAAAAAGAACTAATAAAAATTAAATTAAAAAAGAGAACAAAGTCAGTTTCCATTAGAAGCAAGCCAATCAGAATCACTTCATCTTTCATACAGTCAACAAATATATGAAAAAATTTTCAACATCTCTAACAGTTAGAGAAATGCAAATTAAAACTACACTGACAGTCCATCGTACTCAAGTCAGCATGACAATTATCAAGAATACAAGTAGCAATAAGAGTTGGCAAGGATATGGTGAAAAAGGCACAATCATACATTGCTGGTGGGACTGCAAATTGGTACAACCACTCTGAAACACAGTATGGAGATTCCTCAGAAAATTTAGAATGAAACCACAATTGAACCCAGTTATCCCACTCCTTGGTTTATGCCCAAAGGACTTAAAGTCAGCATACTACAGTGACATTGCCCAATCAATGTTTATAGCAGCTTAACTCATATTAGCTAAAGTATGGAACCAACATGGGTCTCCTTCAACAGATGAATGGATAAATAAAATGTGGGACATTTACACAATGGATTACTACTCAGCTGTAAAGAGAAATGAAATTATGGTATTTGTGGGTAAATGGATGGTACTGGAGATTATCATGCTAAGTGAAATAAGCCAATCCCAAAGAAATAAAGACTGTTTTCTCTGATACGCAGATGCTAAAACAAAATAAGGAGTCAGGGTTAGGGAAGATTAGAAGTACTTTGGATTGGACAAAGGGGAATGAAGGGAAGGGAGAGGGACAAGGAATAGGAAAGACAGTAGAATGAATAGGACATTACTTTCTCGTGGGTATATATGAATACATGTTCTATGTAATTCCACATCATGTACAACCAGAAGAATGGGAAGTTATCCACTTTATAAGTATAATGTGTCAAAATACATTCCACTGTCAGGTATAACTAATAAGAACAAATTAAAAAAAGAAGAATTACTTCTGATTTCTGAAGACAAACTGCAAAATCCTGTAGGACTAGGAATTGTGTTTTCCAAGTCCTTTGAGAAAATGACTGTCAACCAAGATTGCTGTGTCCAGCAAAGTTATCCTCCAAAATCAAAATTGAAATAAAAACCTTCCAAGAGAAGCAAAAACTAAAATAATTAATGACTAACTAGCCAGCACAAGGAACTTACTTAAAGAATTACTCTACATGGAAGAAATCAAAAGAACCTCAGATCTCACAAATGAACAAATCTCACTTGAAGAGTAGCTAAGCAAATGAAGAAGAGGACCAAATTGAACAGTATAAATTAGTCAAATTAGCAGGATTTGATAAATATCTATCTAAAATGATGTTGAATATAAATGGTCTCAACTCTCCAAATAAATACACACGCTGACACAATGTATTAAAGAACAAATCTAATTGTTCTTTGAAAAAGACTCACCTTAGTGGCAAAGAGAGCCTCAGGCTGATTGTGAATACCATGAAAATAGAGCGCCAAAAGAATCTGGAGAAACTACAGTCACATGTAATGAAGCAGACTTTGAAACAAAATTAATCAGAAGAGACTAAGAAGGTCATTTCACACTTTTAAAGGAAAAAGACAACACAAAGGTATAACAATAGTAAATATTTAAGCTCTAAACACTTGTGCACCTAATTACATGAGAGACACTACTTGAAGATTCAGATAGATTCCAGTACAATAATAATAAGTGATTTCAGTGAACTTTCACCAATAGATAGGTCCTCCACATATAAACTCAGTAAAGATTCTTTACACCTAAAACTGTACTATAAATCAAGTGGACTTAACATATCTACAGGAAATTTCATCCAAAAACAGTGGACTACACTCTCATCTAAGTAGCTCATGGAATCTTTTGCAAAATAAACCACATTTTAGACCACAAAGCTAGTCTTAGAAAATACAAAAAAAATTATAAAATTCCTTGCATCCTATCTGATTCCAATGTAATGAAAATAGAAATTAACACCGAAAACTCCTATAGAAACTACAGAAACACACGGAGAGTGAATAATACAATTTTGAATGCTGAATGGGTTATAGAAATCAGGGGACAAATTTAAAAATTCTTAGACTCAAAAGACAATAGTGCTAGAACATACCAGAATCTTGGGGACACTGTGAAGGCATTTCTTTTTTTTATTGTAAACAAATGGGGTACATGTTGTTTCTCTGTTTGTACATGGATTAAAGGCATACCATTTGTGTAATCATAAATAATGTTTGATTCACTGTGTTATTTTTCCCTTCCCCCACCCTTCTCATCCCTCTTTTCCCTCTATACAGTCCTTCCTTCCTTCACTTTTGTCCCCCTCCCTAACCCTAATATTAACCCTCCCACCGCCCATTATGTGTCATCATTCGCTTATCAGTGAGATCATTCGTCTGTTGGATTTTTGAGATTGGCTTATCTCACGTAGCATGATATTAGCCAATTTCATCCATTTGCCTGCAAATGCCATAATTTTATCATTTTTTATGGCTGAGTAATATTCCATTGTATATATACATACCACAGTTTCTTTATCCATTCATCAATTGAAGGATACCTAGGTTGGTTCCACAATCTGGCTATTGTGAATTGAGCCGCTATGAACATTGATGTGGCTGTATCTCTGTAGTATGCTGATTTTAAGCCCTTTGGGTATAGGCCAAGGAGTGGGATAGCTGGGTCAAATGGTGGTTCCATTCCAAGCTTTCTGAGGAATCTCCATACTGCTTTCCAGAGTGGCTGCACTAATTTGCAACCCACCAGCAATGTATAAGGGTACCTTTTTCCCCAAATCCTTGCCAACACCTATTGTTGCTTGTACTCTTGATAATCGCCATTCTAATTGGGGTGAGATGGAATCCTAGGGAAGTTTTGATTTGCATATCCCTTATTACTAGAGCTGTTGAACATTTTTTCATATATCTCTGGATTGCTTGTAGATCTTCTTCTGTGAAGTATCTGTTCATTTCCTTAGCCCATTTGTTGATTGGATTATTTGTATTCATGGTGTAGAGTTTTTTGTGTTCTTTATAGATTCTGGAAATTAGTGCTTTATCTGAAGTATGAGGGGCAAAGATTTTCTCCCACTCTGTAGGCTCTCTCTCCACATTATTGATAGTTTCCTTTGCTGAGAGAAAGCTTTTTAGTTTGAATCTATCCCAGTTGTTGACTCTTGCTTTTATTTCTTATGCTATGGGAGTCCTGTTAAGGAAGTCTGATCCTAAGCCAACAAGGTGAAGATTTGGACCTACTTCTTCTTCTATAAGATGAAGGGTCTCTGGTCTGCTTCTGAGGTCCTTGATCCATTTTGAGTTGAGTTTTGTGCAGGGTGAGAGATAGGGGTTTAATTTCATTCTGTTGCATATGGATTTCCAGTTTTCACAGCACCATTTGTTGAAGAGGTTAACTTGTTCAATTGCATATTTTTGGCCCCTTTGTCTAGTATGAGAAAATTGTATTTATTTGGGTTTTTGTCCATGTCCTCTATTCTGTACCATTGATCTACCTGTCTATTTTGGTACCAATACCATGTCGTTTTTGTTACTATTGCTATGTAATAGAGTTGAAGATCTGGTATTGCAATACCCCCTGCTTCTCTCTTTCTGCTAAGAATTGCTTTAGCTATTCTGGGTTTCTTATTCTTCCAGATGAATTTCATAATTGCTTGCTCTATTTCTGTAAGGTACATCATTGGGATTTTAATTGGAATTGAACTGAATCTGTATACCACTTTAGGTAGTATGGCCATTTTGACAATATTAATTCTACCTATCCAAGAACATGGGAGATCTTTCCAGTTTCTAAGGTTTTCTTTAATTTCTTTTTTTAGTGTTCTGTAGTTCTCATAGTAGAGGTCTTTCACCTCTTTTGTTAGATTGATTCCCAGGTATTTTATTTTTTTCAAGGCTATTGTGAATGGGGTAGTTTTCTAATTTCTCTTTCTGAAGATTCATCACTTATGTATAAAAATGCATTGGATTTATGAGCATTGATCTTGTAACCTGCTACTTTACTGAATTCACTTATGAGTTCTAAGAGTTTTCTGGTGGAATTTCTAGGTTCCTCTAAATATATAATCATGTCATCAGTGAACAGGGATAGATTGAGTTCTTCTTTTCCTATTTGTATCCCTTTAATGTCTTTGGTCTGTCTAATTGCTCTGGATAGAGTTTCAAGGACAATGTTGAAGAGAAGTGGTGAAAGAGGGCATCCCTTCCTTGTTCCAGTTTTTAGGGGGAATGCTTTCAGTTTTTCACCATTTAGAATGATATTGGCCATGGGCTTAGCATAGCTGGCCTTTACAATATTAAGGAATGTTCCCACTATACCTATCTTTTCTAGTGTTTTGAGCATGAAGGGATGCTGTATTTTATTGAATGCTTTTTCTGCATCTATTGAAATAATCATGTGATTCTTAACTTTAAGTCTGTTGATATGGTGAATAACATTTATTGATTTCCAGATGTTGAACCAAACTTGCATCCCTGGGATAAAAAGCACCTGATGTGGTGCACTATCTTTTTATTATATTTTTGTATGCGATTTGCTAAAATTTTGTTGAGAACTTTTGTGTCGATGTTCATTAAGGATATTGGTCTGAAATTTTCTTTCCTTGATGTGTCTCTATCTGGTTTAGGTATCAGGGTGATATTGACTTCATAGAATGAGTTTTGGAGGGTTCCCTCCTCTTCTATTTCATGGAATACTTTGAGGAGTATTGGAATGAGCTCTTCTTTAAAGGTTTTGTAGAACTCGGCTGAGAACCCATCTGGTCCCGGACTGTTCTTTGTTGGTAGGCTTTTGATGACCTCTCCTATTTCATTGTTTGAAATTGATATATTTAAGTTGTGTATGTCCTCCTTGTTCAGTTTAGGTAATTCATATGTCTCTAGAAACTTGTTGATGTCTTTGAGGTTTTCCGTTTTGTTGGAGTATAGATTCTCAAAATAGCTTCTAATTATGTTTTGTATTTCATGCGTGTCTGTAGTGATATTTCCTTCTTCATTCTGAATTTTAGTAATTTGAGTTTTCTCTCTTTCTCTTTGTTAGTGTGGCTAACATTCTGAATTTTAGTAATTTGAGTTTTCTCTCTTTCTCTTTGTTAGTGTGGCTTATCAATTTTGTTTATTTTTTCAAAGAACCAACTCTCTATTTTGTTAATTTTTTTGATTGTTTCTTTTGTTTCAATTTCATTGATTTCAGCTCTGATTTTAACTATTTCCTGTCTTCTACTACTTTTGGTGTTGGTCTACTCTTCTTTTTCTAGGGCTTTGAGCTGTAGTGTTAAGTCGTTTATTTGTTGATTTCTACTTCTTTTGTTGAGTGCGCCCCATGAAATAAATCTTCCTCTAATACTGTTTCCATAGTGTCCCAGAGATTTTGATATGATGTGTCTTTGTTCTCGTTTACTTCTAAGAATTTTTTTAGTTCCCTCCTGATGTCTTCTGTTATCCATTCATCATATAGTAGTGTATTATTTCATCTCCAGGTATTGGAGAAGTTTCTGTTTTTTATTCTGTCATTTATTTCTAATTTCAATCCATTATGATCTGACAGAGTACAAGGTAGTATCTCTATCTTCTTGCATTTGCTAACAGTAGCTTTGTGGCATAAAATATGGTCTATTTTAGAGAAGAATCCATGTGCTACTGAGAAGAAAGTGTATTCGTTCTTTGTGGATGGTATATTCTATATAAGTCGGTTAAGTCTAAATCGTTGATTGTGTTATTGAGATCTATGGTTTCTTTATTCAATCTTTGTTTGGAAGATCTATCCAGTGGTGAGAGAGGTGGGTTAAAATCACCTAGTATTATTGTGTTGTGGTCTATTTGATTTCTGGAATTGAGAAGGATTTGTTTGACGTACATGCAAGAGCCAATGTTTTGGGGCATAGATATTTATGATTGCTATGTCTTTGTGATTTATGCTTCCCTTAAGCAGTATGTAATGTCCTTCTTTATCCCTTCTGTCCAGTTTTGGCTTGAAGTCCACATTCTCTGAAATGAGGATGGATACTCCAGTTTTTTTGCTGTGTTCATGTGCATGGTATGTTTTTTCTCATCCTTTCACCTTTAGACTGTGGGTATCTCTTTCTATGAGGTTAGTCTCTTGCAGGCAGCATACTGTTAGATTTTTCTTTTAATCCAATCTGCCAGTCTATGTCTTTTGATTGATGAATTCAGGCCATTAATATTCACAGTTATTTTTATGATTTGATTTGTATTCCCAGTCATTTGACTCATTTTTGTTTTTTGACATGATTTGGTTTCCTCTTTATTTGGCTATTCCTTTCGGCTAGTTCCTCCCATTTCTGATTTGCATCGTTGCTTTTCATCTCTTACTCATGGAATATTTTGCTGAGAATGTTCTGTAATTCCAGCTTTCTTTTTGTAAATTCCTTTCGCTTTTATTTATCCTGGAAGGATTTTCTTTCGCCGTCAAATCTGAAAGTAAGTTTTGCTGGGTATAAGATTCTTGGTTGACCTCCGTTTTCTTTTAGGGCTCGGTTAATGTTGTTCCAGGCCCTTCTAGCTTTTAGCGTCTGGATTGAAAAATCTGCTGATATTTTTATTCGTTTCCCCCTGAATGTAATTTGATTCTTTTCTCTCATAGCCTTTAGTATTCTGTCTTTATTTTGTATGTTAGGTATTTTCATAATCATGTGCCTTGGTGTGGGTCTGTTGTAATTTTGTATATTTGGAGTCCTATAAGCCTCTTGTACTTGGTTTTCCATTTCATTCTTCAGATTTGGGAAATTTTCTGATATTATTTCATTGAATAGATTGTTCATTCCTTTGGTTTGTTTCTCTTGGCCTTCCTCAATCCCAATAATTCTTAAATTTGGCCTTTTCATGATATCCCATAATTCTTGTAGATTCTGTTCATGATTTATTACCATCTTTTCTGTTTGGTCAACTTTGTTTTCAAGATTAAATATTTTGTCTTCAATATCTGAGTTTCTGTCTTCCAGGTGTTCTATCCTATTGGTTATGCTTTCTATGGAGTTTTTAACTTGGTTTATTGTTTCCTTCATTTCAAGGATTTCTGTTTGTTTGTTTTTGTTTCAATATCTCTAACTCTTTATTGAAATGATCTTTTGCTTCCCATATTTGCTCCTTTAACTGTTGATTGGTGCGATCATTTAATGCCTGCATTTGCTGTTTCATCTCCTCGTTTCCTTCCCTGATTTTTTTAATTATGTCCATTCTGAACTCCCTTTCCTTTCTGACATTTCTTCTCCTGTGCTGTCATTGGGTTTTACTGATATAGTATCTAGGTTTGTTTGGGACATTTTCTTTCCTTGTTTTCTCATATTGGTCAGATATCACTGGGACTCTGAGATATTACAGATTTCCTCTTTGGCTTATAGTGTCCCTGTAGATTTCAAGTATATCATCTCCCAGCCTTCAGTAGCCTGAAGTCTTGGAGGAACTTGATAATGCAGTGCTTCTGAAGAAAGCTGCCCCTAGCCTGCTACTGGGTCCAGGGCTGGGGGCTGTTTATGCTTGGAAATCCTCTCACTGGGCAGTCCTGCTCCTCGAATCTGGCTATAGGCAGGGCCTGCCTCCATCTGAGGGAGCCGGGCTGCCTGGGAAATCCTCTCGCTGCCCTGCCGTAGTCCGAGTAGCCACCTGTGGGTCAGGGCCCGTTGCTGGGTCCATGGTTTGGGGTTGGCTCTGTGTGGAAAAGCTCTCAGTGGGCAGGCCTGCTCATAGAAGCTGTCTGTGGATTGCGCCTGCCACTGGAGAGAGCAGGGCTGCTTGGGGAAGACTCTCGTTTCTCTGCCCTGCTCGGAGAAGCTACCCCCTGTCCGGGCCTGCCAGTTGGGCTGAATTTCACCCGGTGGGAGAGACTCACCCTGCAGTTCTATGTTGGTCCAAGTCTCTCAATACCTCCCCTTCTTGAATCCTGAGTTCAGGAGCTACGGGACATGCAGTCACCCTCTAGTCTGCCATCATGGATCACTCCCTGTGAAGGCATTTCTATGAAAAAAATTTATAGCTATATGTACCTAAATGAAAAAATTCCCCCCAATTAACAACCTAACAATGCATCTCAAGGCCTTTGAAAAAGAATAGCAAACCAATTCCAAAATTACTGGAAGGAAAGAAATAATAAAAGATCAGAGCCAAATGAATGAAATTGAATATCAGTCTCCCAGGTTGCTGGGGTTACAGGGGTGCACCACCATGAGAGGCTTAGATTAAAAAAAATCTTAACAAAATATTAGCCAATCTTATTCGACAGCATATTAAGAAGACTGCACACCATGACCAAGTTGGTTTTATCCAAAAAAAATGCAAGGATGATTTAATATATACAAATTAAAAATGTAATTCATCACATGAATTGAATTTAGCACAAAAATCACTTAGCCATCTTAAGGCAGAGAACCTTTGACAATTTTTAACATCCATTCATGATAAAACACTGAAGAAACTACTGATAGAGGACACCTACTTCAACATTATCAAGGTTTCATATGACAAATGCCAAGACAACAACATAGTGAATACAGAAAAATTGAAAGCATTTCCCTTAAAATCTGAAAAAAGTTAGGATGCTCACTCTCACCACTCCTATTCATATAGTACTAAAAATTCTAGCGAAAGCAATTAGGCAAGAGAAAGAAATAAAAGGCATATAAATTGGAAAAAAAAAAGAAATCAAATGATCACTGTTTGCAGATGATGTAATCCTGTAAGTAGAATATCCAAAAACTCCATGAAAAGGTTTCTATAGCTAATAAAATTTCAGCAAAGTAACAGGTTACAATGTCAACATACAAAATCAATAACTTTCCTATGTGCCAACAATGAATCTGCTGAGAAAAAAAAAAAAAAAACAGGAAAACAATTCCATTCATAATAGCCTCAAAATATACCTGATAATAAATCTAATCAAGGAGGTAAAAGACCTTCTCAAAGAAAACAATTGAACACTGAAGAAACAAAATGAAATAGGCACAAGAATATGGAAAGACCTTCCATGTTCTTGGAAGGCAGAATCAATAGTAAAAACAGCTATACTACCAAAAACAATCTACAGATTCAATGCAATCCTTATCAAAATACCAATGATATTCTTTACAGAACTAGAAAAAATTAGTCCAAAGCACTTTTAAGCCAAAAAAGCAATGATGGCAGCATCACAATGCCTGACTTCAACTTATGCTACACAGCTGCAGTATCAAATCCTGCCTGACATTTGCATTAATGACCAATGATATAGAATAGAAAACACAGAGACAAACCAACACATATATAGACTTCCAATCCTTGACAAGGTGCCATAAACAGGTACACTTCATCAGATGAATGGCTAAAGAAAATATGGCAAGCATATACAATGAAGTTTTATTCAGCCATAAAGAGGAATGAAATTATGTCATTTGCAGGAAAATAGATGGAACTTGAGAATATTAAATTAAGCAAAGTAAGCCAAACTCAGAAAGTCAAGTCATGTTTTCTCTTCTTTCATATGTGGAAGCTAGAGAGGAAAAAGAAAAAGTAATTTGGGGTATCACATGAAAATTAAGGGAAATCAGTAGAATAGAGCCAAGGGACTAAGGGGTAGAAGGAAGGAAGGGAAAGGGGAAATACTGGAAAATAATATTGCCCAAACTATATTGTTATATTGTTTTAATGTAGGAATATTTAACAATGAATCCCATCATTATGTAAAAAAGATTACACACCAATAAAATATGAAAAAATAATAAAAATATAATGTTTGATATTGAAATGTAGTTATCATACTGTTCATAGAATATAGCACCAATAATCAAATTCATATTTAAAGTAATAAAATTAAAAGATTTCATTCAATACATGTCATATATATATTATTTTCAAGCATATAAAATTATGAAATATTTTTTCAATATAAGGTAAGATAGTTTAACAAATAATGACATATAATCAAGAAATTGAATAGGTTAGATAAAATTGTAATTCTTTAAAATATGGTACTTCATACTGTCACCTACAGCCATTCTGGATTGATTCAGCATGAGTTTTTGAGCAGGCTTCATTAAAGTAGACATTTACTGTGGAAAGCAATGTGGAGATTCCTTAGAAAACTTGGAATGGAACCATCATTTGACCCAGCTATCCCACTCCTTGGCCTATACCCAAAGGACTTAAAATCAGCATACTACAGAGATACAGCCACATCAATGTTCATAGCTGCTCAATTCACAATAGCCAGATTGTGGAACCAAACTAGATGCCCCTCAGTAGATGAATGGATAAAGAAACTGTGGTATATATACACAATGGAATATTACTCAGTCATAAAGAAAAATGAAATTATGGCATTTGCAGGTAAATGGTTGGAGTTGGAGAATATCATGCTAAGTGAGATAAGCCAATGTTAAAAAAACCGAAGGCTGAATATTCTCTCTGATAAGTAGATGATGATACATAATGAGGGGTGGGAAGGAGGCAAGAATGGAGGAAGGATGGATTGTATAGAGGAAAAAGAGGGGTGGAAGGGGTGGGGGGAAGGAAAAATAACAGAATGAGACAAACATCATTACCCTATATACATGTATGATTACACAAATGGTGTGACTCCACTTCATGTACAACCAGAGAAACAGAATTTGTACCCCATTTGTGCACAATGAATCAAAATAAATAAATAAAGTAGACATTTAACAGTTCAATCCATAGACCTTAGACAAAACTCACATCATATCAGAGAACTTAAGGTTATAGGATCACAGAAATGTCATACTTTGACTGAAATGAACTATGGATGTTTAAAAAGCAGAGTTTTGTATCTAATGAGAGTCAATCCCTTCAAAATTTTTGCCTTTAAATTTTTCCACTGCTCAGAGCATTTTCAGAAATCCTGTTGAGGAACTGCCTCCACATTCAGTATCCATCTTCTTAAAACTGATGTTGCAAAAATATGACTATCACTCAGCTTAAAGTTCTATGTGTTCCATTAAAACAGTGTAGGGTGATGTCCTATGAAGGAACCAAAAAATCAGCAGATAATCATATCAACAAAATACCTAACTTTATACTTAGGAAAAGCAGGAAAAATTTGCATAGTGGGAAAACTCACTGTAAACTAATTTGCAATTTTTTTTATCAGCTAGTATGCTTTTCACATGACATCCCAGTCAAACCCCAGTCAACTAGACCAAATCCCTAGAGTTGATTGACTCTTTGCTAGGGAAATAGTCTCTTGACTAATTATGTACCATAGTAGCTGATAATTTGTAACCTCAATTTACTCATGTGTGAATGAAAAGTGAGATTTTAGACTTCTTTAAAATGTAGAAACAGTCCTAAATAGACAGGAGACCTTACGTGCTTTGTACAGATGGCAATTCTACATTAATAGAAGCATTCAAGCAAAGATTATGCAGTGATTATACTTGATACAATATAATAGTAGTATTGTAGAATAAGGTAGAGAATTATATCATATTCACTCTTAATATTCCTAACAGGTAAGATCTTTAAACATGTAGGCTCTAGAGCTGATCCAAGGGAGATTTTAGAGAAGACACTTCACAACCAAGCTCTTTGTGCTCAATATGGAAGGAATACAATGAAGATTGACTAAAGCATCCCATCTCCCTAGCACCAGGTCTTGTAAGATCATTAAATTAATTTAATTCATATATAATCAAAATACCTCTATTAATATATAAATACAAAACTTTTAAAGCCAAAAAGTACTATTTTGAATCAGTTTCTAAATATGTCAAAAGGGACACAAATAATCTCCATGGGTAGTCATTCAAAAAAGATTTGTACTTAGTCTTAGAAGGTATATCACTCTTACATTTAAATACATATTCTTCTAGTACACTGGAAATTTACTTCAAATCAAACAATGAGGCAAAAGTGGAAAAGAATGTCTATTGAATTTCTTCCTGACCTCTAGTTCAACTCTTCACAGCTGTACTATTTCATCTTGCCAATGAATTAGCTCACTACTCAAACTGATGGAAAGCAACAGCCAAAAGCAGAAGTGATCTCTCATTCTGGTTTACATCTTCATTTGCAGATTCATACCTTTCCTTGAACAAAGATATAGTAGAACATCAAAGGTTTTTTTTTCTGCTTATGTTTGCTGGGATATGATTATTCAAAATTATATGTAAACAAAATAGGTGACAATGCCAATAAAAATTTGAAGAAAGATTATTATTATAATAAAACTGAATATCAGCATAGGGATGAATTGTACCACATAGTCAACTAAAGAAGAACCAATTCTGAATAAAGCATTAGAAATAAATCAAAATTATAGGAAATAAAAAATAATCTCACTACAATAACATTGTAAATTTTCTAAACTCTTCAATCAAAAGAGTTAGATTGGCAGATTGGATTTTTAAAAATATTCAACAAGTTGGGCATGGTGGCCCATGTCTGTTATTTCAGCAGTTCTGGAATCTGAGTCAGGAGAATCATGAGTTCAAAGTCAACCTCAGCAACTTTGTGAGGCTCTAAGCAACTAAAGCAAGACCCTGTCTGTAAAAAATAAAATACAAAAAGGACTGGGGATGTGGCTCAGTGGTTAAGCACCCCTGGGTTCAATCCCTGGTACCAAAAGAGAAAAAAAATGACTCCAAAATATGTCATTTGCAAGAGATTCATTTTACAGTCAAAGACATTCACAGACTGAAGATGAATGTATGTATACCATGTGAATAGTAGCTTCAGCAAGAAGAGATAGCTACACTCATATCAGACAAAGTGGACTTCATGCCAAAACTTATCAGAAGAGACAAAGAAGTTCAGTTCATACTGATTAAGAGTCAACAACAGAAATTATTATAAATATTTGTGCTCCAAACAATGGTGCATCTATGCACATAAAACACTCTCCTCCCCTTTTAAAGAATAAAATACACTATATTATAATACTGACTGGTTTTAACATAACCTTCTCACCACTAGATAGGTCAACCAGATATAAACTAATTAAAATTCTTCAGAACTGAAAAATACTATCAATTAAATAGACATAACAGACATCTATAGAATATTTCATCCATCAACAACTGAATTCACTCTTCTCATAAGCACAAGGAACCTTCCCCAAAACAGAACACATCTTAGGGCACTATGTAAGTGTTAGCAAATAAAAATAATTGAGATAACCCCTGTATACTACCAGCTCATAATAGAATGAAGTTAGAAGTTGCTGCTATTGTTGTTTTGGCAGCAATGAAGGATTTGTGTTAGACATGACACCAAATGCACAAATGGCAGAAGAAAAAAAAGATAAATTGGACATCATCAGAATTGAAGCTGTGCTTCATCAAGCTCCATCATAATAGTGAAAACAGAACCTACAGAATGCAATAAAATATTTTTGAATTATATATCTAATAAGGGAGCTGTATCTATAATATGTAAATAATTCTTGCAACTCAACAATTCAAAGACATTAACCTGATTTTTTAAAAAGCAAAGAATTTAAATAGATTTTTTTCAAATAAGTTATACAAATGGCTTAATAAGAACCATGCAAAGATGCTAATCATTAGTCATTAGGAAAATTCTAATTAAAACTACAAAGAGTTATTACTTCACACCTACTAGCACAGCTATAATTTTCAGACAACAACACAAAATTAACAAGTGTTGATGAAGATGTGGAAAAATTAGATTCCATAGGGACTGTGGAGGAAATGAAAAATGGTACTGCTGCTGTGGAAAATAGTTCCTCACAATATTAAAGAGAATTACCATATTGTAAATGTGGTCCACTTTATGCTTCATAAAGTCCTTCCTTCTCTGACACTGAGGTTTATTTAAAAATGGACATGTTTTTTCCTCTTCTCCCTCTCTCAAATTACCAAGTGAATTTCAACCCCTTTCTCAAATCAGGGCACACCTGGAATGTAACCTTTGAATCACTTCTTTAAAAACTCTATTTCCACTGATGGCAGAATCACATCCATCTGGGACAGGGGTCCCTATGTTTCTCTTTGCTAGCAAAGTAATAAAAATTATTTTTCCTTTTCCTCAAAAGTATGTTCTAGTTATTGGACAAGTATTGGGGACAAGGACTGAGCTTTTGGTAACAGTATGATACGACAATCCCACGTTTTACTATATATAATAAAAATGAAAATGTATATCCACAAAATCTTGCACAGTAATGTCCATAAAATTATTATTAAAATTATTTGAACTTTGTAAATAATACAAATGTGCAGAAACTGATAAATGGATAAACAAATATTGTATATTTATACAACTGAATATTATTTGACCATAAAACAAAATGAAGTATTGATACATGTACCACCACGAATGAACCTTGAAAGCATTACACTAAGTGAAATGAGCCACTCACAAAAGGTCACATATTTTGTATTTCCATCTGTATGAAACTTCAAGAATATGCAAATACAGAGAGACAGAAATTAGATTACTGGTTATCTAGGGCTGGGGTAGTGGGAAAAACTTGAGGAGTGACTGGTTTTCTTTTAGACTGATAAAAATGTTCTAAAATTAATGTTGGTAATGATTAGACAACAATTCGCATGCTAAAATTGAGTTTTACTTTTTATTTTATTTAAAATATTTTTAGCTGTAGATGGACACATTATCTTTATTTTATTTATTTTTTTAATGTGGTGCTGAGAATCAAACCCTGTGTCTTACACATGCTAGGCATGTGCTCTACCACTGAGCCACAACCCCAGTCCTGAGTTTTACATTTTAAATAGAAGAATTATATGGGATGGCATTTGATCTCAATAAAGATACATACACAGACACACACATACAGAAGAGTTCACTGTGTGAATGACTGTTGAGAGTTTCTGGTCCTGAGGTTTTTTGCCTGTGATTTACTTGACTGTTTGTGCTTTTCTTAATACTGAATGATCCTGAGTGTCCTGTAATTCAATGTGTAAGAACCTAGAATTTCTTCACTACATTAGTAATAGAGCATCAGTCACTACCAACATTAAGTCACCAGAAATTACTGATTTTTGGAAGCTTTATATTTCAAAAGAGGGAAGGCAAAAAGAAAATATATTTAAGTATCAGCTCCCAAAATGTATACTAGGCAGAAATGTTTTACTTCTGGTTTTAAGGTAATAATTAGAAAGGAATAATCCTGGTAAATCCTCTAAATCTGTTTATGTCTCTTGTATTATATTCCTGAGAACGATACATTATGTGTACTATAGTATAGCTAATTTGTAGTTTTTCAAACATTTTCATAGACAACAACTTAAAACTTGGAAAAGAAGTTTTCCAAACAGTGTGTTGAAGTGAAGTGTAAAACTGACACTCACCCTAACGTGTCATCAGTAAATGACTAGCTGAAGAAATTCAGAAACACCAAGATGAATCAAGATGACTGTGATGTACTTTTAGCAAAGTATAATTGTATCAATACCTCACACTGTGACACAAAGACAAAAACAATTTTTCCTTTACACTTTGACTAGAGTTAATCTATTAACTTCCCACTGTTGTGACAAATACCTTAGATAAATCAACTTGAAAGAGTGACTTATTTTGACTCATTGTTTCAAAGGTTCAGTCTGTGGTCAGCTGGATCCATTGCTTTTGGGCCTGTGGTGAATCAAAATAGGCCAGGGAATGTTGAGAATATGAACTGGAAAGAGTCATACATTGCCTATGTGAGAGGGTCTCAGGGCTCAGCACACTGAACCCAGATATTGTGGTTGGTACACTAACCACTTCTATCATGAAGAATGCTGTAGTAGAAAAGAACATGAAAAGCACATCCATTTAGCACATGATGTTATTACCTCACAGACCATCTCTCCAGTGATTCTCTGCACTACATATGTGTATGTTTTAATCACCCCAGAACCTTTTTGAAACTGGAGAGGGAGCACTGAATATGTACTTTTAAAAGTTACCAAGGTGATTCTCATTGCACAGAGTTGAAAATCCCTGATTAGACCATCTCTCTCATTTAGCAAAACATAATGACTACTAACAAGAAACAGGCTTCATACAGAATGTAACTTTTCTGTATCAAAATTAGATGATCAAACATGCATGTTCGCAAAGGCATAGATTTGAAAAACTTGGTATTACTTATCTCACAAATAGAAAGGTATAGGGAACAAGTTTTTGTTTCTTTTTTCTATGAAAGGTGAAGGATAATGAAATGTTCTTATCATACATTTAAGACAGAAAGAAAATAAATGCATCCTGAAAATCAGGAGAAGTTAACGAAATGAATAAAAAAAATCAAGGGAGGGATGCAATATTGCTAAGGCTAAAATAAATGGATTAAAATCTCACTTCATTTATCCCATTAGAAGCAATGTAACTCTGAGGCAAATGAAGAAATTGAAAAGGGTACTAGAAATTATCATTTCTTAGGTATTAAAATTAATATTGTTAATGGTGGTGATAGTGTGGGTAGTTGGACATGGGGGTTTCTTTAAGTCTAGCCATTGAATTAAAGATAATTAAATATATCTATATTAACCATGTTGCTCAAAATCTTTTTTAAATTTGTTCTAAATACTATACATGACATGAGGATGCACTTTGAAACATAATACATAAAAAAGATTTCTCAATCTTCTGGTTGTACGTGATGTAAAATCACAGTAGTCATGTAGTCTTATATGTACACAGGTAAGTGTCAGATTCATTCTATTATCCTTCCTACCCATGTACCCCTTTTTTCTCTTTACTCCCTCTACATAATCCAAAGTAACTCTATTCTTCCCTACCCCTCTCCCATTGTGATTTAGCATCTGCATATCAGAAAAAACATTCAGCCTTTTGTTTTGGGGGATTGGCTTATTTTGGTTAGCATGATATTCTCCAGCTCTGTCCATTTACTTGCAAATGCCATAATTTCATTCTTTTCTAAGGCAGAGCAATATTCCATTGTGTATATATACTACATTTTCTTTATCCATTCATCTGTTGAAGGACACGTAGGTTGGTTCCATAGTTTATCTATCTTGAGTTGAAATATAAACATTGATGTGGTTGCATCACTATAGTATGCTGATTTTAAGCCCTTTGGGTATAAACGGAGGAGTGGAATAGCTGGGTCAAATGGTGGTTCCAAGTTTTCTGAGGAATTTCCATTTTGCTTTCCATAATGTTTGCACAAATTTGCAGTTCCACCAGCAATGTACGAGTGTACGTTTTTCCCCACATCCTCACCAACATTTATTGTTGCTTGTATTCTTGATAATTTCCATTCTGACTAGAGTGAGCTGGAATCTCACTCAGTGTGGTTTTAATTTGCTTTTCTCTAATGCTAGAGATGATGATAATTTTTTCATATATTTGATCAATTATATATCTTCTTCTGTGAAGTGTCTGTTCATTTCCTTAGCCTATTTATTGATTGGGTTATTAGTGTTTTTTTGGTATTAAATTTTTTAGTTCTTTATATATTCTAGAGATTACTGCTTTATCTGAGGTGTGTGTGGTAAAGATTTTCTCCCATTCTATATGCTTTCTCTTCATGTTATTGCTAGTTTCCTTTGCTAAGAAGAAGCTTTTTAGTTTGAATCCATCCCATTTTTTGATTATTGATTTTACTTCTTACCCATTAGGAGTCTTATTGAGGAAGTCAGATCCTCAGCCAATGGTGAAGATTTTGGCCTACTTTTCCTTCTAGTAGGCACAGGGTCTCTGGTCTAATGCCTAGGTCCTTGATCCATGTTGAGTTGACTTTCATGCAGGGTAAAAGATAGGAGTTTAATTTCATTTTGTTACATATGGATTTCCATTTTTCCCAGAACCATTTGTTAAAGAGGCTATCTTTTCCCCATAGTATGTTTTTGTCACCTTTGTCTAGTATGACATAACTATGTGGGTTGTGTCTATGTCTTCCATTCTGTGCAATTGGTCTACATGTTTGTTTTTGTGCCAATACCATGAAATTTTTGATATTATATCTCAGTAGTATAGTTTAAGGTCAGGGATTGTGATGCCTCCTGCTTCACTTTTCTTGCTATGAATTGCTTTGGCTATTCTGGTTCTCTTATTTTTCCAAACGAATTTTATTATGGCTTTTTCTATTTGTATGAAGAACACCATTGAGTTGTTAATAGGAATTGTAGTAAATTTGAATAGCACTTTTGATAGTATGGCCATTTTGATAGTATTAATTCTAACTATTCAAGCACATGGGAGATCTTTCCATCTCCTACAATGGAAACTACAGAACACTAAAAGAAATTGAAGACCTTAAAAGATGTAAAGATCACTTATGTATAGGAATGGATTTGATTTATGGGAATTGATTTTATATCCTGCTACTTTGCTGAATTCATTTATGAGTTCTAGAAGTTTTCTGGTGGAATTTTTTGGATGTTCTAAATATAGAATCATGTCATTGGCAAATAGTGGTAGTTTGAGTTCTTCTTTTCCTATTTCTCTGCATTGAATTTCTGTTTTATCGAATTGCTCTGGCTAGAGTTTTCAGGATGATGTTGAATAGAAGTGGTGAAAGATGGCATCCCTGTCTTGTTCCAGCTTTTAGAGGGAAAGCTTTCAATTTTTTCTCCATTTAGAATCATGGTGCCTTGGGTTTAGCATATATAGCTTTTAGAGTGTTTAGATATGTTCCCACTATCCCTATTTTTTCTAGTGTTTTGAACATGAAGGGGTGCTGAATTTTCTTAAATGCTTTTTTGCATCTATTGAGATGATCAGATGATTCTTGTTTTTATGTCTATTGATGTGATAAATTATATTCATTGATTTTTCTATGTCTAACCAACCTTGCATCCCTGGCATGAACCCCATTTGATCAGGATGCTCTGTTTTTTTAATATGTTTTTTATGTGATGTGCCAGAATTTTATTGAGAATTTTTGCATCTATATTCATTAGGGTTATTGGTCTAAAGTTTTCTTTCCTTGATGTGTCTTTGTCTGGTTTTGGTAGCCTCATAGAATGAGTTTGGAAGGGTTCCCTCCATTTCTATTTCAAGGAATAATTTGAGGAGTATTGGTTTTAGGTCTTCTTTGAAGGTCTTGTAGAACTTGAGAATCTGTCTGGTCCTGGGCTTTTCATTGCTTGAAATTGATCTGTTTAAGTCATGTATGTCCTCCTGATTCAGTTTGGGTAGGTCATATGTGTTTAGAAATTTGTCAATGTCTTCAAGATTTTCTATTTTATTTGAGTAGAAATTTTCAAAATAGTTTCTTATTATCTTCTGTATTTCAGTAGTGTCCATTGTGATGTTTCCTTTTTCATCATGAATTTTAGTAATTTGAGTTTTCTCTCTCTCTTTGTTTTTGTGGCTAGGGATTTATCAAATTTATTTATTCTAGAAACAACTTTTTGTTTTGTCAATTTTAGGAATTGCTTGTTTCAATTTCATTGATTTCAGCTCTGATTTTAATTATTTCCTGTCTTCTACTGCTTTTGGTGTTGATTTCTAGAGATTTGAGATATAATGTTAGGTCAATTATTTGGTGATTTTCTATTCTTTTAGTGAGTAAGCTCAATGCAATTAATTTTCCTTTTAGAACTGCCATCATTGTGTCCCAGAGATTTAGTTAATTTGTGTCAGTATTCTCATTTACCTCTAAGTATTTTTATTTCATCCTTGATTTCTTCTGCTATCCATTATTCATTAAATAGCATATTATTTAGTCTTCAGACATTAAAGTAACTTCTATTTTTATTTTATTATTGATTTCTCATTTCATTCCATTATGATCTGATAGAATGCAAGGTTTTATCACTATTTTTTAATTTGCTGAGAGTTTCTTTCTGGCTTAAGATATGGTCTAATTGAGATGGATCCACGCAATACTGAGAAGAAAGCATATTCAGTTACTGATGAATGGAATATTCTATATAGTCTTAATGATTAATTGTATTTTTAGTTCTTTAGCTTCTTTATTTAGTTTTTGTTTGAAGGATCTATTCAGTGATGAAACAGGCATGTTAAAATCACCCAGTATTATTGTGTTGTGATCTATTTGATTCTCGAAATTGAGAAGGATTTGTTTGATGTACATAGATGCTCCACTGTTTTGGACATAAATATTTACTATTGTTATGTATTGTTGATGTGTAATTCCCTTAAGCAGTATGAAATGACCTTCTCTCCCCCTTCAGATTAACTTTGGTTTGAAGTCCACTTTATCAGATATAAGGATAGAAACCCCTGCTGGTTTATGAGATCATTGTGAACCATTTTTTCCCCATCCATTTACCTTCAGTCTGTGAGTGTCTTTGCCAATGAGGTGAAACTCTTGGAGATAGCATACTGTGGGGTCTTATATTTTAATCCAATCTGCCAGTCTATGTTTTTTGATTGATGAGTTTTGGTTATTTACAGTCAATGTCATTATTGAAAAATGATTTTTAATTCCCTGGCTTTTGATTTAATTTTTGTTTTTTAATTTTAAGTATTTTCTCCTTCAATTATTATTCTAGTGTAGTTCCTTCTTTTGCTGGTTTTCATTTTTATTTTTCATTTCTTCTTCACGAAAAATGGTTCTTTGTTGAATGGTGATTTTTTTGTGAAGATTTTAAATAAGTTCACCTACAGGACCCAATAGTTGCCTGGTTTCCACTCATGTGGTGGAGGAGCCAATTCTTAGTCCCCTCTGTCACCTGAGGACCCCATATTTCCTGGTTTCTTGGGTTCAGTCTCTAAACTCAATGTATCCTGCCACTGCCCTTTTGCATTACCACCCAGGTGTGCCTCTTCCGGCAGTTCCTGCAAGCAGCCTGACTGAATGGGCAGGGGAAATGCTGGGTAGGTTTCCATGACCAGTATTCCCTTGTATATACTCTTCCCCATGTTTGATTTCTCTTAGTCACTTAGGCACACTCTATGTCAGGGAGCATATATTTGCCAGGCCTGTATTTTGGGCCAAACTCAGGTTTGCCAGGAATTGGCACCCCAGCGGCCAGCCTCCATGCTGTGGTCACAATATGGTGCCTTCCTCTGTTCTCTGTGGGTATTTGGGAGAGATGAGGTTTCTTTCCCACACAAAGATATTGTGCATCATGCCTTTCAGTTTAGTTAGGCAGTGTCTTTGATCTCTGATCTCTCCATACACACACACACATCTCAGGCCTCCTAAAAATGCAGGTTCCTTTAATTCCTTTATCCCTCCACTTGGCTCATGGTCAGACTGCTTTGGCTGTTATCTCTGGCTGTGGCAGCAAAGGTGACACTGGGGATTTCATTCTTATTTTATTATATCCAAACTCCTGAGTCTCCATTCTGCTTTGAATGTTCAGTATTAAGCCCCAATAAAACCAAACCAAACCAAACACAACAAAACAATTTTTACCCATTTTGCTGAGAAGCTGCCTATCTGCTTTCTTGGCTTCACACCACAGAACAGCCAGGAAATTAACCTTTTCTATTCCACCATCTTGAGAAACTCTAGCTTATTGAATATTTTAACTATGATCTTTCTAAATTCTTTCTCTGTCATTTCTTCTACTGTGGTGCTGATGAAGGCAGTTGTTGAAGTATTATGAACTATTTGGGGTGGTTTGTGCCCTTGCTTTTTCATGCGGCTTGTATGTGTATGTATCTATTGGAATAGATACCACTTCTTCTTTTATACAAGGGACTATTTCATGAATGTCTTTCTCTTAAAAGCCTGGGACTAGGAGATATCCAGATATTGAAACATAATTCAATATATGTTCTCTGCTATTCCCATTATCAGCACAATTTTGAGAGAAACCACTGAACCCTATTTACTACAATCACATCAGAGCCAAGCCACATATTTTTCAAACCCATAAAACATGAAAAAAAATCTGTTGGTTTTGTTTTCCACAGTTCCTCTCATTTAGGTACAAACTTATGTAAGATTCTGGAATAATTTAAAATTAGTTATTAAATATAGCAAAATTGCTCTAACACTATATAGGGGTTAAAAGGGGGGAAGAGAGAATAAATTGGGCAAAAAAGAGGGGACAAAAGAAAGAAAAGATATAAACTAGTAATGCACTCTAAGGCAAAGGGAAGAAAAAATGGTGGAGGATATGCAGTGGTAGAAAGTAATGTAGGAGTGAAAAGAGGGGTAATAGTCACAAGTATAAACCAGAGATAGGAAAATAAAGAATGATTCCAATTAATGCTTTCAAACATTAGAGGAAATACAATAAAATGGTTTGAAAGCAAAATGTTAACTATTATCATAACAACTATCAAATCAAAATAAAGACTGATACATATGTGATCAAAGTTGAAGAAATTTCTTGTCAAGTCTTGGAGTTTTTCATGATTTGGGTCCTTTATAATATGTCCATCATTCTTTGACTTTGAATTCCTCCAGAGGTTTTGGGGCACAACAACCACTCCCCCAGTCCCTATGGACCTCCCTTCAGCTGGTTCTCATTTGTCAGCCCAGACGCCTGATGACTAATCAGAGGGTAAGATATTGTATCCATCGTTTCTATCGTGTGCAGGATGTCAGGATGTAGGGCTCTGGGCTGTTGCTCTGAGTGCAATGGTTCACCATGAACCCATTCCCTTCCACAAAATCCTTTTCAATGTGGCATAGAGTCTGGCAGCTGTCTACAAATACAGATTCTCTGGTTGTGGATTTTCCATGAATGATTTGTGGTGCAGAAGTGTTTCCCCTGGCTGACACAGCTCACCTATGTACCATCTCCTTTACTGGGAAAGACAATTTATCTGGGTTCCTGCTTCCACTGCTTGAGGTTGTGAAAGGCTTTCCTCTACTTACTTGAATTAAGGCATGGTCCAGCCCATGTCAAAACACCCGCCAGCTGTGACCACATCCAAGCTCTGTCCCTCTAGATTTCCCAGGACACAGACAACTTCCTAAACTGACTGGCCTCCTACTCACTGTGGTCGCTATCCAGGGTCCATCCCACAATGATGCCCATAATACAGGAAGTTTCCTGTCCTGATGGGCCTCCTACCATGATCTGCATGCCTTCCCTTTCCTCTGTCTGGCACAGAAACTGACTTACTGCTTGGATCTGAACTCTCCCTTCCTGCTACTATGAATTGGAGGTGTCTCTTCTACCTCTGCCCTATGCAGAGCACCAGGTTAAGCTAGCACTTCCCAGCATGGGTCTGCTCCATCCCACTTCTGTTGTGGGTAGTGTGAGGAAGAGGGTTTCAGCAACTTTCAACTAGTAGCAATGCCTCTACGAGTTCTTTCTAGATGAATTCTTAAGTGTAGGAGTACTCAATATGGGTGAACTTGTTGCTATATGGATCTGGGAAGATGCTGTGCTGATTTAATCCCTTCTTAGGTGACTGATCTGTTGTAGGTCCCACAAAATGACTTCTATGCTCAGCATGGCTTTCTGGTTACAACTTGGGTTAATCTACCAGATCTTCTCAATTACCCCACTGCTCCTGTCACATTTTAATTCAGTCTGCTTTTCTTTTCAGCTATTGTTAAAGGAATGAGATTATGTGTTTTTCCTCTCCCTCATTCTCTCTATGTTGTCTCTCCCCATTTCTCAGACCTAGGTGCAGGTTTAGGGTTAGGAATCTCTGTTCTTATTTTTTGCTCCAGCAACTGAATTTCAAACCTATCCAGGTCTCTGACTAATACTGGGTCTTAGACCATTTATTTCATCACCCATCTCTCTGGTCAGCTGTTCATTCACTGCCTCCTTTCTGTGTTGTGCAGAGATCAAGAATCTCTTCCTATCCCTGCTTTGTCTTCTCCCAATCTTTGAAATACTTTAAATACAACTATATGTGATACTATGATTTGCTAATGTGCATGTATAACATTAACTTCTTTTTCCTTATTCAATAGATCTCTTTTTCTTCTCCAGTGATATTGTTCACATTTCCTTCAGTAAACAAAATAAAAATTACCTTCCTCACACTCCCTTATGGTCTCTGTACCTGCTAGACATAGAACCCTGTTTCGCTCTAATTTTTAAAAGTTTGGCTCCATTTCTTCAGGTCAACTTTTCACATCTTTCCAGGTCAGTCAATTAAGAGCAGGTGTCAACATTTTGCATGATGTTTCTCTCTCTCTCTCTCTCTCTCTCTCTCTCTCTCTCTCTCTCTCTCTTTGTATTCTTCATCAGACTAATATCATTAGTAAGTGTTTTCCAAACATTTATTTGTTCCTTTTGGATTTATTCACCATTGGAATGTAAAATACATGAAATTAGGCATAGTAACTCTTTTCCAACATTTTGTCCCCAGTACCTACTACAGTACTTGCAATATAGCAGAAACTCAATAAATGAGCTGGTATTAGTTAATTCAGACCTCTGAAACAAGAATAATATAAACTGAATGTTGTTAAGCAGCCTTCATTTTTCACAGTCCACAGGGTTGTAAGATCCAAGTTCGGGGTATCAGCATGGTTTGGTTCTGTCAAAGTCCCTCACTCAGTCCATAGCAGAACATTTTAGTGTCTAAACACTTTTTAAAACTTCATCTTTTTAATTTAACATTTCCCCCCAAAAGTTCTAAATATCTCATATTCTATTGTGTTTCCTTCTGGAGAAAATCTGTCCCATTGTTTAGTATTATGACACAAATTGTTGATAATTTATTAATCACATATAATTAACTAATCACTGATCAAATAGAACATTTCTGTACAAGCTGAAGAAAACATTGAAAAGGAGGTTATAGTATATCTATTTAAAAGAAGAGTTAAAACGGTTTTTTCTATTTTCCTATTTTATCAATGAGGAAAATGTGGCACAGAGGAGGGAGATATTTACTAAAGGTCACTAGAATTTTTATTTTGTACTTGCTGCAAGTCAGCCATGTAATACATGTTATGGATATTAATGTGAATTAAAAGTAGTTCTTACTTTCATCAACTCACTCTTTAACCTATTCTCCATGTTCTTGTCATTGCACTGTTATCTTTGAAACTTAAATGTCTAAAACTCCTTAAAGAGGTATGCAAATTAAATATTTGTTACAGTACACTGAAAAATAAAAGTGTGAGGCATACAATTTATAGAATTTACTTGTCTGACAATCATCTTGCAAGTAGAACTGTGTATTTTTATATTAATTGGGTCAGTTTCTTTATCAGATATCATATTTAGTGCCCAGGGAAACTCTGTTTTAAATTTTTCTTTTCGATTTTGGGGAGGAATTTTTTTTTATTATTCCTGATTGCTGAAGGTATCAAAAGAAGCCAATCACATGTGTAAAATCAGGTATCGAAAAGATGGTTCAGTATGTGAACTACTCTGGACTATGGCACATGCTCTCATGACAAAGCCATCTATTTTTCAAATATCAGCTCTACCTTTCTAGACCTTGTTTTCTCAATTTAAGGCAAAGGAAGGAAACTGTAGCTTAGAAGTCTCAGTATTTAGCTAGGGCAGTCTGTTCTCACCTTTTGAGCACAAGAGGAATAAATACTAATTTTATTTTATGCTAATAAAACACAATTTTAAGTGGCTATATAAATTGTGGTTGAAAAATTAATGGCTAAGACTAAATAAACAAGAAGCCAAATATGATTGGTTTTTCTCAAACTGTGCTTTTTATGGGGGAATATATATATATATATATATATATATATATATATATGAAAACTTTTTACTTTATGAGCAAAATTGATATACATAGTTTTATACAAATAAATTTCCCCAATAAAAATATATGG
This sequence comes from Sciurus vulgaris, assembly GCF_902686455.1. Taxonomy (NCBI): domain Eukaryota; kingdom Metazoa; phylum Chordata; class Mammalia; order Rodentia; family Sciuridae; genus Sciurus; species Sciurus vulgaris. The sequence continues at coordinate 70,729,583 of NC_136471.1, forward strand.
TAATTGCCTTGTACATACCTTGATCACTAGTATGACATAACCGTATTTATGTGGGCTTGTCTCTGTCTTCTATTTTGTACCATTGGTCTATGTATCTGTTTTGGTGCCAATATCATGCCATTTTTGTCACAATTGCACTGTAGTATACTTTAAGTTCTTATATTGTGATACCTCCTGCTTTACACTTCTTGTTAAGGATTCATTGGCTATTTTTCCACAAGAATTCCACAATTGCTTTTTCTAGTTCTAAGAAGAATGTCATTGGGATTTGAATTGGAATTTCCTTAAATCTGTATAACACTTTTGGTAGTATGACCATAGTGACAATATTAATTCTGCCTATCCAAGAATATGGGAGATCTTTCCATCTTCTAAGGTCTTCAATTTATTTCTTTAGTGTTCTGTAGTTTTCATTGTAGAGATCTTTCACATCTTTTGGTAGATTGATTCCCAAATTTGGCTCTTATGAATGGAGTTGTTGTCTTAATTTTTCTTTAAGTGGATTCATCACTGATGTCTAGGAATGCATTTGACTTGTGGGTGTTAATTTTATATCCTGCTACTTTGCTGAATTCACTTATTAGTTCTAGAAATTTTCTGGTGGAATTTTTTGGATCTTATAAATGTATGATCACACCATTGGCAAATAGTGACAGTTTGAGTTCTTCTTTTCCTATTCATATAGCTTTAATTTCTTTGTCTGTCTAATTCCTCTGGTGAGAATTTCAAGGATGATGTTGAATAGAAGTAGTGAAAGAGGGTACCTTTGCCTTGTTCCAGTTCTTAGAGGAAATGCATTCAATTTTTCTCCATTTAGAATGATGTTGGCCTTGGGTTTAGTACATACAGCTTTTAAAATGTTGAGGTATGTTCATACTATCCCTATTTTTTCCTAGTGTTTTGAAAATGAAGGGGTGCTATATTTTGTCAAATGTTTCTTCAGCATCTATTGAGATTATCATGTGATTCTTGTTTTTAAGTCTGTTGACATGATAGTTTCTTTCTTTTGTCTGATTGCTCTGGTTTCAGTTCAAGTACTATGTTGAATAAAAATGGTGAAAGAGAGTATCTCTATCTTGAGCAAGTTTTTAGAGGAAATGCTTTCAGTTTTCCTCCATTTAGAATGCCGTTGGCCTTGGAGTTGATGCATGTAGCCTTTACAATGTTGAGCTATGTTGTTACTAATCATATTTTTTCTTGTATTTTGAACATCAATTGATGCTGTATTTGTCAAATGCTTTTTCTGCATCTTTTGAGATAATCATGTGATTCTTACCTTTAAGTCTATTTATGTGGTGAGTTACATTTATTAATTTCTGTGTGTTGAACCAAACTTGCCTCCCTGGGGTTTTGAACCAAACTTGTCTCCTTGGATGAACCCCACTTGATCATGGTGCACAATTATTTTAATGTTTCTGTACGTGACTTGCCAATATTTTGTTAAAAACTTTGCATCTATGTTCATCAGGGATGTTGATCTGAAGTTTACTTTCTTTGATGTGCCTTTGTCTGGTTTTGGTACCAGTGTGACATTAGCTTCATAGAATGAGTTTAGAAAGGATCCCTCATTCTCTATTTCACAGAATAATTTGAGGAGGATTGGTTTTATTTCTTCTTTAAAAGTGTGGTAAAACTTGGTTGATAATCATCCAGTCTTGGTTGTTCCTTTTTTGTAGGTTTTTGAAGGCATCTTCAATTTCATTACTTGAATTTGATCTGCTTAATTTTCTATGTCCTCCTGATTCAAATTGGGGAGGTCATATGTCTCTTGAAATTTGCCATTGTCGTCAATGTTTTCTAATTCATTGGAGTATAAATTTCCAGAATAATTTCTAATTATTCTCTGTATTTCAGTAGTGTCTGTGGTGATATTTCCTTTTCATCATAGATTTTATTAATTTGAGATTTTTCCCTCTTTCTCTTAACTTGCCTAGGGGTTTATCAATTTTATTTATTTTTTAAAAGAACCAACTTTTTGTTTCACTGATTTTTGAATTTTTTTTGTTTCACTTTTATTAACTTGGCTCTTATTTTAATTATTTCCTGTCCTCTGCTTTTAGTGTTGATTTGTTCTTTTTCTAGGACTTTGAGATGTGACATTAGGTTATTTATTGGGTGACTTACTATTCTCATTGTGAATAAGCTCAATGCAATTATCTTTCCTCTTAGAACCACCTTCATATTGTCCCAGTGATTCTGTTGTTACTTCATTATTCTCATTTACCTCTAAGTATTTTATTTCACCCCTGATTCCTTCTGCTATCCTTGGTCATTCAATAGCATAGTATTTAATCTTCAGGTGTTAGAGTAGCTTCTATGTTTTATTTTATTTTGATTTATTATTTGATTTCATAAAGATCTGATAGAATGCAAGGTATTATCACTATTGTTTTTGTATTTGGTAAGAGTGGTTTGTGGCCTAAGATATGGTCTATTTTAGAAAATGATCCATATGCTGCTGAGAAGAAAGTGTATTAAGTAATTGAAGGATGAAATGTTCTATGTAAATGTGTTAAGTCCAATTTCATTGTATTTTTTTAGTTCCATAGCTTCTTGATATTGAGAAGGGTGATTTTTTTGATTTATGTAGATACTCCATTGTTTGGGGCATAAATATTTATGATTGCTATTTCTTATTGTTCTATAATTCCCTTAAGCAGTATGAAATAACCTTCTTTTTCTCTTCTGATTAACTTTGGCTTAAAGTCTACTGCAATTTGTATGAGGATAGAAACTCCTGCTTGTGTAAGAGATCCATGTAAATGATACGCTTTTTTCCTCATCCTTTCATCCTTTTTCATCTGTGGATGTCTTTGCCTATGACATGAGTATATTGGAGCTAACATATTGTTGGGTCTTGTTTGTTAATCCAATCTGCCAGCCTATGTACTTTTACTAATTAATTTAGGCCACTTACATTCAATGTTATTATTGAGAGATGATTTTTATTCCCTTTCATTTTGATTTACTTTTGGTTTTTAATTTGAGTTAGTTTCTCCTTTGATTGACTATTCTAGTGTAGTTCCTCCCATTGTTGGTTTTCACATTTATTTTTCACTTTTTCTTTATGAAATATCTTATTGAGTATGTTTTGTAGTGTAGCCTTTCTAGTTGTAAATTCTTTTAATCATCATAAATTCTGAAGCTTTATTTTGATGGTATAGTGTTCTTGGTTGTCATCCATTTTATTTCACAGCCTGCTATATTTTATTCAAAAACCCATTAGCTTTTGTACATTTTTAAATAATCTGCCTTGGTGTGGGTCTTTTGTAATTTTGTATGTTTTCTGTATTTGATTTTTTATTTCTTCGTAAAGTTTTTTGTTTTGTTTTTGTTTCATTTTTGGTTTTGGTACCAGTGATTAAACCCAGGGTCACTTAAAAACTGAGCCAAAACCCCAGCCCATTTTTGTATTTTATATAGAGATAGGGTCTTGCTGAGTTACTTAGGGCCTCACTTAGTTGCTGAGGCTAGCTTTGAATTTCCAATCCACCTGCCTCAAATTCCTGAGAAACTGGGAAGAAAGGTATGTGCCATGGTGCCTGGCTCTGTATTTGAATTTCCATTTCATTTTTAAAGTTTGGGAAACTTTCTGTCACTTTATTGAAAAGATTGTATATTCCTGTAGTTTTTATTTCTGAGACTTCTGCTATCCTGATGAATCTTAAATTTGTCCTTTTGGTGTTATCCCATATTTCTTGAAATTCTGTTCATTGTCTCTTAACATCTTTTCTCCGTGGTCAACTGTATTTTCAAGATTATATATTTCATTTTCATTTCCTGAAACTCTGTCTTCCAACTGATCTAATCTGTTTGTGATACTTTTCACTGAATTTTTTATTTGCTTTGTTGATTCCTTCATTTTGAGGATTTCTGTTCGGTTCTTTTTCAGAATCTTTCTTTATTGAAGTGATCTTTCACTTTCTCTATTTTCTCTCTGATTTCACTCTTTACATCATATTTTACCTCACAAATCTGTTTAACTACGAACTTTCTAAATTTCTTCTCTGACATTTCCTCCACTGTGGTGTCAATGGATTCTGTCATTGAGGGTTTTGGTTTGTTTGGGATGTCTTATTCCCTTGCATTTTCATATTTGTGTGTCTTCTCATTTATCAATATGAATCTGAGGCAGCAGAGCTTCTACCCAATGTACTTATATAGTGTCCCTGAAGGTTTCTAGTACCTCACAGTTTAGGGGAGACAAGCAATAACACCATTCAATACAAACACTATACAACATTAAATTATTTGTGTCATGTATAATGTTAATTGCCACAATAAACAGAAATGGTATGATAAATAATTGCCAACAGTTAAAACAATAAGTTTGCAAAAGAGTTTGCTTTTTCAAAAGATGAACAGGGATAATGCAAAAGAGCTGTAGAATGTGATGGTTATGAGGGAGGAGAAGAGAAAGCAGAAGTAAAATTTAAAGGGTGAATGAATGAGAGAATAGAATTTGGCTATTCATAAAAGAAAACATAGAAAGAAAATCAAGAGAAATAGACAAGGGTTGGGATTGTAGCTCAGTGTTAGAGCACTTGCCTAGCAAATGTGAGGCATTGTGTTTGATTCTCAGCACCACATAGTAATACATAAAGCAAAGGTATTGCATCAATAAAAAGTATACAAGTGAAAAATAAATCAAATAAAATCTAAATATACTAATTACCTTAGCCCTCAAAAGACAGAGTCAGGAAAAATAACTACTTTCAAAAATTCTAGAAATGAGAAAAGTGAGGCAAATACATATATATAAAAAATGCCCATGAAGCAAACAATCAGAAATGGAAGTAAAGAAAGGTAGAAGAAAATTAAAAACACACAACTAAAATAAAAAGTTTAAAAAATTTTAGGGTCTAGTTTTGTAGCTCAGTGGCAGGGCACTTGTCTAGTATGTTTGAATCACTGGGTTCAATACTTAGCACTGCATAAAAATAAATAAAAATAAAGGCACACAGTCCATCTACAACAACAACAAAATTTTTTTGAATTTAAAAATTTAACGAAAAAGGTTCTTGATGAAAAAAGTAATTGTTTCTATTATGGTGGTTCAAAAACTGTCAATGAGCATATATGCTCATTACCTTTTCCCAAATATCTTTCCATTTTTTGTTGAGGTATGTACTGTGCACAAGAGCAGTAGCTACAGGCTGTGAAGTCTTTCCTCTTTTTGTGTTGCTTGTCACGTTGCAGGTTTGTGTTTAAGAATTCTTGGTTTCCATTCTCTGCAGTGTGGGGTGGGGAGGGTTGCAGAGTTCTGTGATAGGAGTTCCTGGATGTGGAGCTCCTGAAGTTGGGGTTTAGGTCTATTTAGGACCCAGATGTTTAATTAAATGGTGATTGATCTGATGACTTTAAATCAGTGCACCTCCAGAGTTCAGCAGCTGCCAAACCTTGCTGGAAGTCTGCACCCCAGAAGACTCCCACTGGTTTTATGCCTGTGAAGGAGGAGCCAATCCTTCCCCCTCTACTACTGAAGATTCAATCCTTCCCAGCCTCCTGGGCTCTGACCCCAAGTGCACAGTCACTCCCACCCACTGGACAGAATTCCCCACCCAGCACAGCTGGTCCTGCAAACTGCCAAACTCAAAAGTTGAGAGGGATCTGGGATCTCTTGAGTCTCAATGACCCATATTCCCTTGGGCAAAACACTCTCCTATTCACACATAAATTTCTGCTTGTTTCCTAAGCACACTCTGAATTACATTGTGGACCTCTTCACCATATGGTTTCTAGACCCAGCTCCAATTACAAAGGTCTGAGCTCTGGGCTTAATCCCATAGCCACCATGTGGGAATATGGCTTCTACCTTGGCTCTATACAGAAAACTGAGAGACCTAGGGCATCTTTCCCACATGAAGATATAGTGCAGCTCACCCTCTGAATCAGTCTGACAGTGTCCTTGATCTCTGATTTCTCTGTACCAAGACACACCATGGTGACAACTGAAATGTAAATTTTCTTTGTCCCACTCCTTGATTTGCCTGTGGTGTATCAGCTTCTATAGCCACCAGTGCTGTTGGTGAGTTTTTTCTTTCTTTCTTTTATTATATCCAATCTTCTGATTCCCCTTGCTGTTCTGGGAATACGAAATTAAATCCCAGTAAAATCCCTCTTTTCACCCACTTCACTGAGAATCTGTTTATCTGCTTTCATAGTGTCACGCCATGAAGTAGCTTGGGAAGCAACCTCTTCTACTTCTTCCTAACTCTCTTTGGGCACTATTTTAAGTTATTTACATGCATCATATGAGTTAGTATTCATAACAGTACCCTTGTTATTATCCTTGTTTTACAGAATATGGAGCTGATGTGCAGAGAAGGTATATAATTTGCTCAAGATCACACACTTCTTAGAAAAAGTTAGTGTTTTAGTTTGATACCCTCCCATTTATTGATTATTGGTTTTATTTCCTGAGCATACTATACTGATATAAATATAAATCAAAAAAATACATATACACATACACACACCTAGGTTTATAGCAACAAAATTCACAATAGTTATGTTACAGAACCAGCCTTGGTGCCCATAAACAGATAAATGAATAAAGAAAATATGGTGTATATATTCAATGGTGTTTTATTCAGTCACAAAACTAATAAAATTTTGTCATTTACTGGTTAATGGACAAAACTGAAGAATATCATGTTGAGTGAAATAAAGTAGACTCAGAATGTCAAAGGTTGAATGTTTCTCTCATGAGGAATCTAGAGAGAAAAAAGGCACAAAAAAGAGAATCTCATGAAAATAGAAGGAAGACCAATAGAGTAGAGGAAAGGAATCAATAAGGAAGGAAGGGAATATGTGGGGAAGTGTTGAAGTGCTGGGGGAGGATCAGTTCCACCAAATTGTATTGTCCCTGTATGGATAAAACCCCCCACCTCTACCTCTCTCTCTCTCTCATTCTCTCTCTCTCTCTCTCTCTCTCTCTCTCTCTCTCTCTCTCTCTCTATCTATATATATAGATACACACACACACATATATATATAATGTCATTATAATACACTAATTCAAATAATAATAATTAAAGGGAGTTCAGTAGAGTAAAGCATGCAGATCAGGGGAAGGGAGGGTAGTGGAATGCACTGGAGATTGATTGAATTATACTATGTGCCTCTATGAATATGGCATAATGAATTCCACAAATAAGTATTATTATAATGCAATTATTGAAACTCTGTTGCTACCTGGCCACAAATAGCTAATGTTAATCTATTTTGATCTGTTTAAATAGGGCATACATGCTTAAGTCAGACAGGTCTCCACTTGTATTTCACTCATTTAGCTACTTGGCTAATGTAGGACTTTGCATTTATGATGGATGGTTTGGTTGAATTCCTTACTGAGAATTGAAACTTAGTGAAACTGAATTACTCATCACCACAAAGAAAGCTGGTAGCAAAATGACCATTAATTCAAAGTTATTTCCATTGCATGATGTTGCTTTTTTCTGTGTCTTGATAAGTTTTTACTACTAATGCTCTCTCAAGATTTCTTTCAGTCTGCTCATTATTTCCTTCATAAATTCCCTCAATGTTCACCACCTATACATAGTCTTCTGAGCTAATCTATTTTAATTCGGATCATAAATATACTCAGAAACCCCTTAGCACATAATTTTTATTTGCTGATATGCTGCTTTTATAAAGCATGTAGTCATTTCCTCTGTTTTGTGTTTTGTTTTCTCACCTACACTAAGCTCAGGACTGAAGTTGGTCTGAGAAAAACTTACAAAGCTGGTGAAATTTGAATTCAATAGTTCTAACTTCTTATGCTCTCTTCCTATGCCTCTAAAAGCTTTCTTAAGTGAATGCTTCTGATACTGGTCATTTTCTAAAAATCCACAAACTAATGGCCAATACCTGAAATTGGTAGAAGTCAGAAAATGTTGATATGACAAACACATTTTAGCTTTGTGAATTCAAATAAATGTCTTTAGATGAAAAATTCCATTTCTAGCTAATCATAGGCACTTTAAATGTAGATGAGAAATTCAATTTCTAGTTAATAACAGGCCCCTTTTAACTAACTTCATGAACCTGACCTGATTTATTTGCCTGGCCACAATAAGCACTTGTTTTTGTGTGCCTTGCATCATATCTTCCATTTAGATTGCTGCATTATTCCAAAAATCCATTTCTACTTTGCCTCAGATTTGAATACAAATCTTGCTCCCTCTGATTGAATTTAGGTAATGTAGATAATCTTCCCAAAAGCTCAGTCTGCCTTTTTATTTGGTGACCCATTTCCTGATGCTAAAGAGGTGAAAGACATTTGGAAGAACTTCCTAGAATCTCTAAAACCATCAGTCCATGTCTAGGATCATAATGCTGTCTAGCACCTTGATAAGGATTTTTTCCTTGTAATCCCACAACAGGATAATAATAAATTTAGATTTATAAATATTGTCTTCTTTTCCCTGGAAACTATTCACAATGCAATTAAAACCTCATATTGAACAAACCAGAAAAAGAAAAGCAGATAATTCAAAACTAGATTCTTATTTTAAAAGACTTAAACTAGTTATATCCTTATAGAAAAAAGCAGGACCTATAAAAATATCATGGGGTAAGGATGTAGCTGAGTGGTAAAGTACATGCAAAGCATACACAAATCTCTTGAATTGATATCCAGCAACATCAAGAAAAAGAAAAAAAAAATTCCTGTATTTTAGCCATGACATCCTGACTGAAACAAAGAAATGGTGATCCCAATCAAAGTAAAACTCCTTGTAATAAATATTAGGTTGGTCCTCTTCTTTTTTTTAATTGGTTCTATTTAGTTATACATGACAACAGAATGCATTTTGATTCATTGTACACAAATGGAATATAACTTTGTATTTCTTTGGTTGTACACAATGTAGTCACAGATGTAGCCACACCATTCCTGTAATCATACATGTACATAGGGTAATGATGTTTGTCTCATTCCATTATCTTTCCCACCCCCTGCCCCCTCCCCTCCCCTCATTCATGTTTACATATTCCAAAGTTCCTCCCTTCTTCCCTCCCACCCACCCACTGTTATGTATCTGCATCTACTTCTCAGAGAAAACATTTGTCCTTTGGTTTTTAGGGATTGGCTTACTTTGCTTAGAATGATATTCCCCAACTTGATCCATTTACTCGCAAAGGGCATACTTTTATTCTTCTTTAAGCTGAGTAATGTTCCATTGTGTATATACCACAGTTTCTATATCCATTCATCTGTTGAAGGACATCTAGGTTGGTTCCACAATCTGGCTATTGTGAATTGAGCTGCTATAAACATTGATGTGGCTGTGTCAGAGTAGTATGCTGATTTTAAGTCTTTGGAGTATAGGCCAAGGAGTGGGCTGGCAGGGTCAAATGGTAGTTCCATTCCAAGTTTTCTGAGGAATCTCCACACTGCTTCTCATAGTGGTTGCACCAATTTATAGTCCCACCAGCAACGTATGAGTATACCTTTTCCCCACATCCTGGTCAACATTTATTGTTGCCTGTATTCTTGATAATTGCCATTTTAATGGGAGTGAAATGAAATACCCTTTATAATGTTGTGGTATGTTCCTATTATTCCTATTTTTTAGTGTTTTGAATATGAAGGGGTGCTGTATTTTATCAAATGTTTTTTCTTCATCTGTTGAAATGATCATATGATTCTTAACTTTAGGTCCATTGATGTGATGAACTATATTTATTGCTATCTGGATGTTGAACCAACCTTACATCCCTGGAATGAACCACACTGATCATGGTGCACTATCTTTTAATATGTTTTGTATGGGTTTTGCCAGAAATTTTTAAAGGATTTTTCATTTATGTTAATCAGGAATATTGGTTTGAAGTTTTCTTTCTTCAATACGTCTTTGTCTGGTTTTGGTATCAGGGAGATACTGGCTTCACAGAATGAATTTGGAAGGGTTCCCTCCTTTTCTATTTCATGGAATACTCTGAGGAGTATTGGTATTAGCTCTTTGAAGGTCTTGTAGAACTCGGCTGAGAATTTGTCTGGTCCTGGGCTTTTCTTGGTTTGTAGACTTTTGATGGCTTCTTGTATTTAATTGCTTGAAATTGATCTGTTTAAATTATGTAGGTCTTCCTGATTCAGTTTGGGTAGATCATATGTCTCTAGAAATTTGTCAAAGTGTTGAGATTTTCTATTTTGTTCAAATATGAATTTTCAAAGTAGTTTCTAATTTTCTTTTGTATCTCAAGTGTCTATTGTGATGTTTCCTTTTTTCATCATTAATTTTAGTAATTAGAGTTTTCTCTCTCCTTGTTTTCATTAGTGTGACTAACAGTTTGTCAACTTTGTTCATTTTTTCAAAGAACCAACTTTTCGTTTTGTCAATTTTTTAAAATTCTTTTGTTTCACTTTCATTCATTTCAGCTAAGATTTTAATTTTTTCCTCTCTTCTCCTACTTTTGATGTTGACCTTTTTTTCCTCTTCTGGGGCTTTGAGATGTAATGTTAGGTCATTTAGTTGTTGGCTTTTTATTCTTTTAACTAATGAGCTGAATGCAATGAATTTTCCTCTTAGCACTGCCTTAATTGTGTTGCTGAGATTTTGATATGTTTTATCAGTGTTCTCATTTTTCTGTAAGTTTTTTAAATCCCTTTCCTGATGTCTTCTGCTATCCATGCATCATTCAATAGAATATTATTTAGTCTCCAGGTGTTGGAGTACCTTCTATTTTTTATTTTATCATTGATTTTTAATTTCATTCCATTAAGATCTCATGAAATGTAGGGTAGTATCTCTATATTTTTGTATTTGCAAAGAGTTGCTTTGTAGAATAACATATGGTCTATTTTAGAGAAGAATCCATGTGCTGCTGAGAAAAAGTATATTCACTCATTGATAGATGGAATATTCTATATATGTCAGTTATGTCTAAATTATTGATTATATTATTGATTTCTATCATTTCTTTTTTCAGTTTTTATTTGGAATATCTATCCAGTGGTGAGAGGTGTGTTAAAGTCACCCAGTATTATTGCATTTTGGTCTATTTGATTATTGAAATTGAGAAGGGCTTGTTTGACATATATAGATGCTCCATTGTTTGGGGTGTAAATATTTCAATTATGTCTTTTGGATATATGATTCCCTTAAGAAGGATAAAATGTCCTTCTTTTTCCCTTCTGACCAACTTCGGCTTGAGGTCTACTTTATCTGATATGAGGATGGAAACCTCTGCTTTTTTATGCAGTCTGTATGTGTAATATGTTTTTCCCCATCCTTTCATCTTAAGTCTGTGGATGTCTTTTCCTATAAGATGAGTCTCTTGAAGGCAGCATATTGTTGGGTCTTTCTTTTTAATCCAATCTGCCAGTCTATGTCTTTTGATTAATGAGTTTAGGCCATTAACCATCAGGGTTATTATTGAGATTTGATTTGTATTCCTGGTCATTTTGGCTTATTTTTTGTTTTTAACTTGACTGGTTTCTCCTTTGATTGGATTTTTTGATTAGTGTAGTCCCTCCCTTTCCTGACTTTGATTGTTTTTCATTTCCTCCTCATAGAATATTTTACTGAGAGTGTTTTGTAGTGCAGGCTTTCTACTTGTAAATTCTTCTAACTTTTGTTTATCATGGAAATTTTTAATTTCGTCATCACATCTGAAGCTTAGTTTTCTGGATATATTTGTTTGGCATCCATTTTCTTTCAGAGCTTTGGTAAATGGGGAGCTGCAAGAGGTGTTTCCAAGGGAACAGGCACCAGGCTGGATCCATGGGGGCAGGTGCCAGACTGGATCTGGGCCTCTTTTTATTGACTAAACTTTTACTCTCAGTTCTATTACCAAATATCTATAGTGCTTTGTTAAATGAAAGTAAGCCTAGATTATTTTTAAATTATGTTAAGATTAAATTGAATATATAATATTGTTTCTAACTCTTCTTTATACCAGGAATTGAACCAGGGTGCTTTTAAAAAATGACCAATATATCCAATACTTTTTAAGTTTTTTATTTAGAGATAGTGTCTCACTAAGTTACTTAGGGCTTCACAAATTTGCTGAAGCTGACTTTGAATTTGGTATCCTCCTGAATCAGCCTCCCAAGCTGCTGGGAATACAGGACTTCTAACTTTCATATAAGAAAACCATGGAAGTTAAATTACTCGTCCAAAGTCTACAAGAAGAAAGCACTTTTAATGAGAAAAGTCTGGTTTTCAGTAATGAGATTAGATACTAGACTTCAACTAAATAATCTAGAAATGATATCCTTAATATGTTTGTGAAATGTCTTTTCAAAATTTATGTTCTAAGAATTTGTATTTTGTTTTTTATTTATATTTTGAAAATATACATTTCATGTTTTGATGTACATTAATATATATTGAAAATATGGAGCCATTTTCTTGAAAAATAGCTCCAAACATAATTACACTAAAGTTGAGTATATTTATATATAGAATAAATATTATATATGAATTGGAAGCATCTGCAAAACTAATAATTCATTTAAAATATCAGTTTGAAACACATAACAGAATATGCTTTAGAGACAGAGAGAGGGACAGAGATGAACTCCTTTAAGGAGTAATTCATCTCTAAGGTGTATATAATGGGAAAAAATTTGTACATCTACATAATCTATGCCATTCATTAAGTTTCTATTTATTTGGTAGGATATTTTATTGTTCAGAAAGCCTTTTTTACCTTTTGTTTTATTTTTCACTCATGTTTTATTTTTTCACTCATTTTTTTTTTTATTTAATTTTTGTGTGTGTGTGTGCTGCAGGGGATTTGAACCCGGGCCTTGTGCTTGCGAGGCAAGCACTCTACCAAATAAGCTAAATCCCAAGCCCCTAATTTAATTTTTAACTAATCCAAAATGTTATAAAATTCATATAAAATTAAAATTGTTTTGGTCGCTCTCGGAAGATTGTGGCAACAGCAGGACAGTTTTAGACACTTTCCAAAATCACCTATGAAAACAGATAGACTAGGAAAATAAATAAACAAACAGAAAATACAGACAACATTTATTAAAAACTAGAAAAGAAAATATTTCTCTCAATTCTGAAATTTCAAGATTGGGAAAAATAAAAAGCACCAAAATGTAGATACACCCATATGTTATTAGTAAGTGTGAGGAGGGAAGTGATAGATCATTTAACATGTGAGAACTGGAAAAACCTAAAATAACCAGCATTTACCCACTGAAAATTGCATTAGAGCAATTTTATAATAGCAGGAGAAAGTGGAAATGTTTTTAATTTACAGAGGAATAAAGAAATTCAAAGAAAAGTTGAAAGGGATGAATCTGTGACCTGTAAACTTATCCAAGTAGCAATATGAAATGCATTTAAGGAACAAGACCCCACATTGAGCAAAATACTCAAGTTGAACATGAGGTTTTTACAAGATGGTACAAACTATGAATGGAGCAAGAGTGAAAAAGATCCAGATAAAAGTGAAATTGGGCAACACAAACAGTAGATCTCAGAGAGAAAGCCATACTTTTTAAAGATCTCTTTGTGAAAACAACAGAAGGAGCTCTAGAGCCACAAACTAGAAAATCTCTCCTAACCCACCCTTCCTACTAAATACTCAGAAAAATAATATGTGAAAATAATCAAAATAAAATTATTGGGGTTGAATTCCATACAGAAATGCTAAAGAGAAAGGATATAAAAAACAGAGTAAGAACCTTATACACAACAAAAAATATTCCATAAAGACACTTGCACAAAACAAAAACAATATTACTGATATTTCAAAATAACTTCAAATAAATTAATAAATAATACAAAATATGAAATAGCATAAATAAGACTATGGATCCTCAATATACTACAATGAAAACCAATATTTAATTATATAATATACTCAGTTTTAAAAATATATAATGTAATATGCTCAGTTTTTGTGTAAAAAGACTAAGAACTCATAAAATGAGACAATAGAACTCAAAGAATTAGAAATTAGTCAAAAAGTCATTACATAATAAATTCAAAATGAGAGGAAACCTAGCTGTAATATTCAGAAATAAAAGACAAAGAGATATTTTTATTTCATTTATTTTTTAAATTTTCAAAGAAACTTAGAACACACTGTTTTTTCCAAGAGTAGGGAAAAGAGTCTTGAATATTAATTCCAATGTCATCATGATTTTCTAAGCATTTATGTGGTTCGAACTACACAGCAAAATTTTTAAAAATGGTTGCTAAGTACATCACTTACTCATATCAAATAACATAATTCTTAAAACATCATTGCCTTATATGCCATTCAATGTTTCATGATCTACATAATTTTCTGCACACTAATTTAAATCATTATAGGTTTCTAAAAGTCAAAGGGTCTTTAATGCTCTAACAAGAAAACAAAATATTAAATCTATAAGCATTTTTTAATTTTTAATTTTACTTTGTGTATTGGGGATTGAACCCAGTGGTTTCACATGCTAGATAAGTGGTGCACCACTGGGCACATACTCAGTCCTGAAATCTCTTTTTTAATTAATTAATTAGCTAATTAGCTAATTAGCTAATTAATTAATTAATTTCATGAGTACCACATCTCTTTATTTCTTTGGTTTTCCAATTTCACTATTGCAATGCAATTTCAGTCCCCCATCTGCCTGGCCACTCTGCTGTCCCTCACTGAAAATGGGACTCAGGCTCTGAGAGGAAACTCAGTAGAAAAGCAGGGTACCCAACAGCTATCCAGGCTTGCAGAGGTCATGGGTGTACCCAGCAGATGGATCAGGCCTTTCTCTCACCCATTTCCACACTCCTTGCATGGTACCTTGGTGGCCTCAGGTACTTTAGGGCCTTGCCTTATAAGTCATCCATGGTTCCTCCTATGGATCTCTGCTGCTGCTCATGTTGAGCTGGGAAACTTCTCCACTGAGGACACAAGGGAGAAGCCACGAATCTGCTCCAGATTCAATTCTAGCGGCCCACTGGGAAATATCTTTGGGTAAAAAGGTTCTCACCCCAAAAGAAACCGAAGATAAATATTCTGCCCACCAGGACAGATTGCCATGTTCTAATATCCATCTTGTCCCCAAGAAAAACTGAAATCAGCTTTAGCTAACCAACCTTTCTATATCCCCCACAAGCACACAGTTCTACAGCTTCCAACATTGGCATGGGGGACTAGTCAACCCATTTAAAAAAAAGTCCTAAAGCACAATAAAAATATAACCAGCAAACAACTGAAGATAGTATCTTTGTTCCTGCAGCCTTCTACAGTAAACCAGATGGCTGATTTTTGAGTTTCTCTGACCTGGAGCCAGAAAATAATAGAAATATACACTTGGAGTCAGGGTAGACAGTGTGGAACCACAGTAAACGGAATGCTGGCTAAGCCAGAGGACAACTCAGACTCCTGACCCTCTCCAAATTGACCCCTTTCCCCCCATCTCCTTTTGCACATCCCTTTCAGTCATAGACCAGAGTGAGCCCTTCCTAGAGTGTGAGCTCCTGCATGTATTAAGTGGAGAGAGCAATGAGGGGTAAGAGGGCTCCGAACTCCTTGTAACAGGGAAGCTCTTGGAATAGAATCATGTCTAAAAGAACAGCTTTCAATGCCTGGCCTTGAAATGTTTTGGTGGTGAGTGTGTCCCTCACCAGCACTTGACCACTCCTACCATCAGCCACTGCCACTGTGGCAGCAGTGACACAATGCCCCCACAGTGGAAGCTGTCCTATAGGAAACAATTGGTAGAGAAGCTAGTGGCCATAACACTTCCACAATGGAACCAGCTCTGGGATGTGCTTCCCCCTTCTCAGGGACTCCTCTCTGGGAGGCCTTCTGTGGGCCTCCTTGATCATTTTCTGAAGAAACCCCCACTAGTCGGGTCCCTGCAGGTAGGGTCACCAGAGTTGTCATATTCCTGTCAATTTCATTCTGCTTCTTCTTGGCCTTCTGCCCCTCACTGCCCAAGGAAGGGGTCTGCATCTGAAGTTTGGACAGGTCTCTGGGCCAGCTCAGGGAAAGACTTCCAGACAAAAAAGGTGGCGGGTATTGACTAGGGTAGCAGAGAGGAATGTGATTGAAGGCCAGTTGCCCATGCAACATCTGCTTGTGACAGCCCTGTGCATGCCCCTCTGCTAATGGCACAAGGGCAAATAAGAAGCAATAGCCCTTCAGCAGGGAGGGTGTCCCTAACTTGTTCCTTTCCTTGCTCCTTCTCCTATCTCATGATTCCAGTGAGACAGGGTGTCTTCCCCAGCAGATGCTAGCTGGGGAATTCCAGAGTTGTGAGAGTTGTAGCAGGCTTGAAACTGGGGATCCTCCAATAATCCCTTTGCCACCAGCTTTAATAGTTGGATATTGAGATGCTAGGAAACCTACCTTTGAAGCAATGATATCGTACCAGTGTTCAGGAAGATGCAATGCTGTAGATACAACTTGGACTTGACATTATCAGTAGGGAGACCCTCAATCTCTCAGCAGTCCTCTCTGCTGGCAGTTTATCCAGTTCCTCCATGGCCAGGGCATCACTGGGGGCTATGGCTAGGTCTGAACAAGAACCAGAGACCAGAAACTTGCACTTCCAGGCATAGTAGGTGGAGTGGGAGATATCATGGGAAAGGCCCAAGAAACTGATCCAATCACAGAATAAACCCACTGTGGAAGCTGTCCTACAGGAAGCACTTGGTGCAGAAGCTGGTAGCCATCTTCTGCTCATGCTCCCCAACTGCTGCCACCAGTGGTAGAAAATGCTCTTGGAAAAGATATAGCACTCACAGTGGTAGGAGTAGCTGAGGACAGGTTTACCACTGAGTAGACTCAGATCTTGACCAGTGATAACAGCAGTGCCAGGGATGGCTGAGTGGGGACCAGACTAGGAGCACCATCAGTCCTAATATAGGAGCAAAATACTGATGGTGGGATAAGTGACTAGTGAGAGGTTGGCCAGACCACATGATGTGCAGTGTAGAAGACATATTGTCACAGCAAGGGGGTCAGATAACACAGTTAAAGTAGGGCCAAATCTTGAGGTTTATCCTGGTTTAGATGGTGTATTTGCTTCTCTGAAGGATGGAGATGGTGACATACAAGTGCCATAAATTGGAGAAACTGTTAGGGAAGCAGGTGACCTTGATGTCCATATCAAAGATGGTTTCCAGCATGGTGGGTGGCAAGCTAGTCATCTCAAGGGGACTTCTCAGAGATCAGATCATAGTGCACAACCTGCAGTATCACCTTGGAGTCAATCATGCACCAAAGGTAATGATGTCAGTGCAGCAGCCTCTCCACCACAGTACAGATCTATGGCTCCAGACTGGGTCCAGCCTCTCCCCACAGCAAAATGCTCACTGTCTCGAACAGAAAGCCACCTTTGCCCTTGCATGCCACCAGCAGCATATTCTGTGAAGCATCCTCTGGGTAGAGGCTTAGGGACAATGAATTCACCTACAGTACCTGGAGCCCTGGGCCCTCCTTCTGGCAGGGGTGGAGAGTGATGGTAGGTAAGACCTGTTTGTCCTCAAGGGTGCCACTAATGAGACTCTTCAGGTGCTGAGACTCCATTGCCTCCCGTAGCTACCCCACCACCTGATGCACTATCTGGTCTTGAGAAGTCATCCTGAATTCACAAAGCAATGTCTGGATACTTCTGCTTTTTTAAAAAATAAAATAAGAATGTCACTAAGCAACCTATTCTGAATAACAAAAGAATAAAGAAGTTTTAAGAGAAAGTGACATATATAAGAGATGAGCAAGAATGATCTTACATATGTATAAAAGGAATACCAAAGGGGGGAAATCAAAGCTAAGAAAGAATAAAAATGATAATCTCAAGCATTCAAGGGTTGGGATATAGTTCATTGGTGGATTGCTTGCCCAACATACATTAGGCCCTGGGTTTGGAATCCCCAGTATTGAAAATAAAATCAAGAATACTATTCTGGAAAACAAACAAACAAAATATGAGACTCCATATAGTCAAGTATCACTTAACAAAGGAGATACTTTCTGAGAAATGTGTTGTTATTGCACAAACATGATAGAGTATTCTTACATAAACAAAAATGGCTCTTATGTTACCAGGTAATATAATCATATAACCACTGCCGTATATGTGGCCCATCATTGACCAAAACATTTATTATGTGGCACTTGACTGTATTCAAAGAGCACAGTATGTAGTTGGGAGAAAAATCCCAATGTGAGAAATATTAATACGTATTTTAGTAAACCTACTAGACATTGAAGAAAAATAATTGGACATAGAAGGATATCTATGTATATATGAAAGATAAATAAAATTGTTATCAGAATTTTCAAACATAAACCCAATAAAATCTATTTCTTATGCTGATTATAAGTAAATATGCAGAACATCAGCAACCAATAGCAATTGCAAGCCAGGTGCAGTGGCACATGCTTGTAATCCCAGTGGCTCAGGAGGCTGAGTCAGGAGGATCATGAATTCAAAGCCAGCCTCAGCAACTTAGCAAGGTGATAAGCAACTCTGAGACCCTGTCCCTAAATAAAATACAAAAAAGGGCTGGGGATGTGGCTCAGTGGTTAAGTGTCCCTGAGTTCAATCCCTGGTACCAAAAAAAAAAAAAAAAAAAAAAAAGAAAAAAGGAAAGAAAGAAAGAAAGAAAAAGAAAAGCAATTGCATGAATACTCTGGTTCTGGTGAATACTCTGGAAAGCAAACCAAAGAAGGTAGATTAGGGAGTCTCAAAGTACAAAAATGAGCCATACAGAATGAATTACCTATATTTTTCAATTTTTTTGTTGTAACTTTGAGCGAGAGAAGGAACCCAACTTCATGAATATCCCAACCAAGGTTCAATCACCTAAAACTGTGAAAGAAACACTGTCTTCATGTCTAAAGAACCAGAAAAATAAGCACCATACAGATTAGATATAGTGAGGGAGAGGTTTCCTAAAGGATAGAATTGAAGACGGCTTCCCTAATAGTGTGAATGAATCCACAAAAGGCCTAAGATCTTCTGTGAACAACAGCTGTTTGGGAGTGAAAGACTTTTATAATGAAGCTTAATATTGTAACTTCTACCCACAAAGGAGACAAAATTTTCTGTCAACTTTATTGCATTGATTGCTTGCTAAAACAAGTATTCACTTCAGATATTTTAAAATTTATATACAGAAAATATTTTTCCTTTTGTATAAAGTTCTATTACTTTTGACAAAGTCAGGAATTCATGTTACTGGCACCACCACAATCAAGATAATCAAGATACAGAACAGTTCCATCACAAAATGAGAAGTTTCATTGCCTTTTGTAGTTGAACCCACTATCCAGCTGCTTTCTTGGGAGTGGGGGATTTTGAAAAGTTTAGGTATGAAAGTTGGAAAAGTTTTATAATTATGTAAGCAGACTTTACTTGGACAATTCTGGTGGGAGCTCAGAAGACCAGAATGCCAATAGGATTGTGGATAGTAAAGACTGGGCTCATGAGGTTTCAGTGGAGGACACTATTAGAAATTGAACTCAGATCATTAACTGTATATTCCACCAAAGAATATATCTACATGTTGTTGATGTATTGAGATTTTTTGTGAAGCTCAATTTAAATGTGATGGACTAATTAATTTGTCTGAGGAAATGCAACATAGCATTTAGACAGTGACATGAATATTGCTATCAGCTTTTGAAGTTTACTGTGATGGTCAGGAGCAGAAAACAGAGCAGAAAGATTTGAAAAGGTTGCAGTTTGCCAGAAAATTGTGAGTAAAACTGGTGCTAAGGAAGGGGTGGTTGTTAAAGACCTTATAGTCACTAAAGAGATACTAACTGCTTTACCAGGAAGAATAGAAAAGATGACTCGTGGGCATCTCAGGAATTGGCAAGACCATACCCATCTTAGGCTTATGTGTATAAAAGTAAAAATTCTTGAGGAGAGGCCAATGGGAGTACCCTGCTTTCACAGGGATGCCTATGAAGTTTTTTCACCAAGCACAGCCAGCCAGGAACTCAGATGCTGCTCCTGCCTGGTCCCAGGAGACTTGGATACTGTTCAAGACGTTGACAGACCTTGGTATTAACCATGTGGTTTTGGTTCTGCAGGAATACAGAATGTTGGATTTTGAGGTCATGGAGGTTTCCACTGAGCTTTCAAAAAAGGCCTGCGAGGCTGGGCAAAATGTTTCTAGGTCATAGTACTTATGGACTTTCCCTGAGAGAGTGAGACATGAAGATTTGAGAAGGAAGCCAAATCTGCAGTAAAGACTCCAGTAACATAGGACATCTACTATGAAAAGCTGCAGGAATTGGAGAGAATATGAGAGAGAGAGAGAGAGAGAGACCATGTGGGCTGCAATAATCAAGGTTATTGAGGTGGAGCTACATAAATCATTTGCCCCAGATGATGCATGTGGAACTATAGGACTTGTTTGCTCAGCTGAATTTTGTTCTTGCTTTGGTCTTATCCCTTCTTTCTATGTCTATTTCTCTCTTGTTGAATGGAAATGTTTACTTTCTGCCATTTTATACTGGATATATGTAATTCACTTTTCATTTTTTACAGGAGCTCATGCTGAGAATTTGCCTTGAGACTCAGAAGGAACTTCGAACTTGGAATTTGGGGCAATGCTGAAACTGTTAAGACCAAAGGGACACTTGGAAATGTACTAAATGTATTATGCATTGTGAGATGGGCATTAGCCTTAGGGGCTGGAGGTGCAATGTTATTATTTAGATAAGAGATATTACACAAAAAGCTAATGTGTGAGACAATGTAAGAATTGTCAAATGTGAAATTATTTGATTATGAGAGTTGGAACCTGATCAGTGGATTATTCCACTAATAAGGGTTAACCTGGTGGTAACTTTAGGCAGTTGAGTATAGTTGGAGGAGAGAGGTCACTGGGACTTGCCTTTGGGGCTAATGTTTTGTCCCTGGACAGTAGAACTCAAACTCTCTGTTTCCTGTTGCCATGTTCTGAGCTGCTTTCTTCTGCCATGCCCTTCCACCATGAAGTTCTACCTCACCTTGGGCCCAGAGTTATATACTCAGCTGGCCATAGACTAAACCTCTGAAACCATGAGACAAAATAAGCTTTTCCTCCTCTACATTGTTCTGTCAGGTGTTTAGGTCACAGTAATTAAAAGTTGACTAAAAGAGACAGCAATAATATTTTTCCTATCTGCATCTATCTATCAGTTTTCATTAAATTATTCAAATATTTATTTATTATTTATTTTAAAGATGTGTATTATGACTCTATTTTTATAAACAACCAGAAAAAAGCAGATTAGTGAAGAATGACAGTTTTCATCATCTTCAATTTCATTAACATCTCAGTCAGTAAAAAGATAACTGTATCCTGTATCCATGTCTTCATTCAATCTGTTCTGCTTTGTTAATTAATTAAAGCATATGCAAGAACCCTTGCCTCATAGTTATTGGAAAATAGAGAAATATGTTAATAGCTTTTTCAGATGATTGTGGATATCCTCTTTTGCTCCTATACTGAAATGCAACAAAAGATACTTTCTTTGTAATATAGAATATTACATTTCATTTGTTAATATGGAATATAAAACCATATCAGTGAATTTTTTCTACCTTGTTATATAATGACTATTTTTTCTCTTTTATGTTTTAGATATACTTTTATTCCATAGATGAAGTTATAGAATTTTACATTGTTTATATTTTAAAGGAAAATAATATCTTTGCATTTGTTTAAACAAAGCTCTCACCTTTCAGATCTATTAATGGTGCCTGAACCACACTTTGAGAACTGATGTTCTATAGGTTCCTTTTTAATTGTTGCACATTAATTGTACGAAATGGTAGATTTCATTGTGATGTATTAGCATATGTATATAACATAGTTTGATCAATTTCGTTCTCTAAAACCTCCTCTTGCCTTCTCTACTTCCCTCTTCCTGCTACCCTCTTCCTGCTCCCCTTTTACATCTATCGGTCTACCTTCTACTTTTGTGATGTTCTTCTCTGTCAAATACACACTAGCTTCTATGATGAAGGAAAATATGTGTATTTCTCCTTTTTTTTTTTTTTGACACTGGGGACTGAACTCAGGGGCACTCAACCACTGAGTCAAATCCTCAGCTCTATTTTGTATTTCATCTAGAGACAGGATCTAACCCAGTTGCTTAGCACCTTGATTTTGCTGAGGCTGGCTTTGAACTCATGATCCTCCTGCCTAAGACACTGGGATTACAGGTGTGAGCCACTGCACTTGGTTGTGATATTTCTCTTTATGGGTCTGGCTTACCACATTTAGCAAGATTCTTCCCACTTCCACCAATCTTCCTGCAGGTGACATAATTTCATTACCCTTTAAAGTTGAATGGAGCGTCATTGTGTACACATGCTAAAAATAAAAAAAGAAAGAAGGAAACTATAAAAGCAAAACAGAGAGGAAGAATTTTCTAAAACAAATAGTTCAGTGACTTATGGCATAATTTTAGTCATTCCGACATACATATAATTGGAATACCGTAAGGAGAGAGAGGAGAGAAGGGAAGGTAAAACAACAAACATGCATATATAGAATTATATTATGTAAATGGAAATAAAATATCAAGAAAGCAGTGATCACAATTTTTATGTCCGATAAGGTAGAATTCAAAACAAAATACCTCAAAATAGAAAAGATTGCTTTATAATATAAGTAGCTAAAATTTATAATAATGTTACAGTAGTTATTATTACTATTATTATTGTGCAGAAAATGACATAGCAATGATTTTTTAATATATATATTTTAGTTGTCAATGGATCTTGCGTTTAATTTTATTTATTTATATGTGGTGCTGAGTATTGAACCCAGGGCCTCACACATGCCAGGCAAACTCTCTACCATTGAGCCAAAACTCCAGCCCCTCAGCAATGATTTTAATGAAACAGAAACTACAAGTGATGCATGAATGAATAGAAAGTATATTAATAAAGGGAATTTTAGCATATCTCATTCCTTTCAACACAGATCATATGGAAAAAATAGTAATATTGTAGGAGAACTTAACAGGTTAACAAATAAAATATATCCAATAGATATGTTGAATCCTGTTCAACATAAAATGCACTTTCTTCTCAAATGTCTATGAAATGTTCACATAACAACCCATATATTAACCTCAAAGAAAATCATGATACATTCAAAGTATAAAAATAATACAAACTGCATTATTACTATAATGGAACAAAACTAAAAATTAACAGTTCCCTTTCTGCCAACAGAAAGGTACTTCCACCTAAAAAATTAAAATAAAACATAATACTATACACTTTTACTCAAATGGAAAATGGAAAGTAAAATGAAATTTGTTATATTTAGGATAACAAACTATGAAATGTGAGAGTCTATGATATACAACTAAATATTAAATGAATTTAGATAACATTTAATACCTACATAAAACACCTACATTAATAAAATAATTAAGCACATGCTACAGTTACAAAATACAATAAAAACATACTAAAAAGAAATAGAAGGAAAATTAAATATTGAGGCATGAATCAATGAGTCAGAATAAATTTGGAATTGATAAACAAAATCAAAATATAATTCTTAAAATACTGACAAACAGTAAAAGTCACAGTTACCTGAACAACACTAAAAGGGAGGAAGCTTGCATATACAAAATTAGAAATGACAATGGGAAGACAACCATTATAGTAGAAGAGTTACTGGGTTTTTCTTAATGATTTTATTGGTGCATTATACTTGTGCATAATAGTTGGGTTCATTTTGATATACCCACGCATGCAAGGAATTTACTTTACTCCATTTCAATCTCCAGAACCTCCCATTTCTGTCCCCTCTTCCTTCCCCTCCTACTCTTCCTGTACTCTCCTGGTCTTCCTTTCACTCATTCATTTATTTATTTTAATTGGTGCTTTATAGATATACATAAAAATGGAATTCACTGCAGCATGTTTATAAATGCACATAGCATAATTTTGTCAAATCTATTCCTCATTTCCTCCCCTTTCCTATTTCTCCTCCCTCATGACTCTCAAGTGTTGCAGAGCATGCATATAATCCCAGTGAAATGGAAGGCCTTGAGACAGGATGATCTCAGGTTTTAGGCCAACCTCAGCAACTTAGTTTGACCCTCAGCAACCTCATGAGATCCTTTCTCAAAACAAAATATAAAACAGGACTAGGGATATAACTCAGTGGTAAAGCAACCCTGGGTTCAGTCCCTAGTACCCCTTCAAAACAAACAAACAAACAAACATAGATATGTTGACAACATAGATAACACTATTTAGAAATGCTATTTAGCAAAATTGACTATAGTGGAGAAAGTCTAAATAAACCACTACAGGAAATATTTATAAGTCTCACTGTTGTAAAAAAGAAAATTAAAACTGCTTAGGTATTTTGCAGAAAGAATTCTAAGAATTTCAGTAAACTCTTAAAAATAAGATTATTCCATATAAATTAAACTATTCAGAACATTAAAAGGAAAGAAAACTGCCAAATTTAACACCAATCCAAAACCCAAGCAAAGATTATACCAAAAAATAAATCATTCTCTCTCTTATTCTTTCTCCCCAACCCCTTATTTTGGATTAGCTTCTGCATAAAATATAAAATATTCAACCTGTGATTTTGAGAGCTTATTTCACTTAGCATGATAATCTCCACTCTGGAAAGCAGTATGAACATTTCACAAAAAACTATGAATGGAACCACTGTATGACCCAGCTATCTCACTCCTCAATATGTATACAAATGATTTAAAATCAGCATACAATAGTGATGCTGCCACATCAATGTTTATAGCAGCACAATTCACAGTAACCAAGCTATGCAAGTGACCTAAGTGCCCTTCAATAGATGAATGGATAAAGAAAATGTAGTATATATACACAATAGAGTATTACTCAGCCATAAAGAAAAATGAAATTATGGCATTTGTCAGTAAATGAATGAAACTGGAGACTATCATGCTAAATGAAATAAAGCAGTCCCAAAATGTATATATATGAGTATATTACAGTGAATCACAACATCAAGTATATCCACAAGATACTGATTTAGAAAAATACAACTACAAAAATTGGTAGACAGATCAGTAGTGTCAATGGAGAACAGCAAAGGGAGGGAAGAAAGGGGAGAAGGAAAGTGCTAGGGACTGAGTTAGAGCACGTTATATCCTTGCCTTTTTGATTATGTCAAAATATATACTAGTGTAAAAATAAAAAGAATCCATAAAAATGCAAAAAAAGAAAGAAGAAATCATACACAACTTATTCCTGAATGTTGATGCAGAAATCATGAATTATGTATTGGCAAATGGAGTCCTATAGATAAAGAGATAAATAGATGTAGATATATACAGAGAGAGATAGGTATAAACACAGATATACATATAGATACACACAACCAGGGAAGATTCATTACAAATAAGCAAGAGTGGTTCAAAGGTTCAATACTAAGAGATTCTTGAATATTATTCATACTAAAGTGAAAAATCTCAGAGAATGTCCTCATATACAAAAATCATTCTAGTAAAAGTAACTCAATCACACTAAAACAATCTATAGTTATTTCCTTATTATGATGCATTAAAATATCTTAGATGCATAAGAATTGGAAAGAAAGAAGTAAAGCTATTTATATTTGTATGTTTGATTATATATATAGAAAATACAAAAGAACCAATATAAAAAGTCTACAAAAGATGTAAGAACTTAATTAGGAAGTTGTAAAATTACCACAGAAAAAGCAGCAGCTTTCACATCCATATAAACAAAAATCATATAGAAGATACAGTTGAAGACCCTATTTATGATATCATAGGAGAAAATTAAATATGTAGTTATAAAACTACCAAGAAATGTCTAAAATATATGTAAAGAAAAGTAATACATTCCTGATAATACAAATGTAGACTTGAATAAGTGGAAGACATAACTTATTCTTGGATAGTGCTATAAACTGAATTGTGCCCCACCCCACAAAATAAGTTCATGAGAGAGGGAGAGAGAGAGAGACAGAGAGACAGAGAGACAGAGAGAGAGAGAGAGAGAGAGAGAGAGAGAGAGAGAGAGAGAGAGAGAGAGAGAGAGAGAGAACTGGGCATTCACTAGGAACTTGATGGTCCAAGACATTGATTTTGGATTTTCCAAAATGACGAGACATACATGTCTGTCGTTTAATCCATTTAGTCTCTGGTATTTTGTTATAGCTAACCAAACAGAGTAATGTGTATTTTAGTATTGAAATGTAGAGTACCTAAACACGTAGAAGTGACTTTAGAACTGTGTAATGGGTAAAAGCTGGAAAAGTTTTGAGGTGCTTGCTATAAATATCAATGTAAAGGGCAATCAAGTTGAGCTCTCTCATGGAAATGGGGAACAATTTATTAGAAATTGGATGAAATGCAGTTCTTATTTTAAGTGGCAAAAAAATTTGGCTGACCTGCATTCTAGTGTTTTGCAAATGGTTTAACTTGTGAATAATAATATATTTAATATACTTTAATTCTATATTTAATCATACATTTTAATATATTTTAATATATATTTAATAAATAATATATTTCTAAGCAAAGTCTTGATGAAAAGTTTAGTTGGGATAAGTGATGAAATAATTGTTAGGAAAAAAAGATGCAGAACTTAAAGATTGAGAGTATTCTCAGTCTATCAATATTAAAAAAAATTGAGAAAATGTGTTCTGAAGAGAACAGTAAGGGAGTGACTCAATAGTCTTTTAGTAAGAAAACATTGGTGCACTGAGGAACTTAATCAGCCATGTCAACAGAAAAAAATAAATAGGTGTGGAATCATCAACAAAAACTCTGCCAGTCTGAATTAATGGAACAGAAAAACAAATGAAATGAAGCACGTCTGTTGGACTTCTTAGATCCTTCAAGATCAACCAGACCATAGAATGATTTGGCTTCCAGTGCATGCTGTTTGTCAAGAAAAGATAAGGACCCCAAAGTGAAACACAGATCCTCAGGACCATCACCCAGCAGAGTTTTGGGAACAAGAATACCTTAGGGATACAACCTCTACCCAGCAGAACCTTGGGGCCAGGACCGCAACTCCAGTGGGTCTGGAAGGTAGGGCATCAAATCAGGGAGAACCACTCTCAACCCATAAGATCTAGTGAAATTTGTATTGCTAAATTATGGGCTTGCTTGGGACCCATGATGCTTTCCTTCTTTCATATTTTTCTCTTTGTAATGGAAATGTCTACCCATGTTTGTCATACCATTGTTATTTTGGAAGCACATGATTCTTATGGTTTTACAGTTGGGAAGAAATTTTGCCTCAGAACAAACTGTACCTTGAATTTCATCCATATATAATTTAGGCAATATTAAATGAAAATTTGAAATTTAGACTTTATAGAGTTTTTACTACAACAAATTAAGACTTTTGAGGCTGTTGAAATGGAACAAATATATTTAGTATGTAAGAAGTTCATGGATATGGGGGAACCAGAGGCAGAATGCTACATACTGAGTTCTCTTCCACCAAAATTCATATGTTGAAGCTCAAATCCCCAGTGCAATGACATTTGGAGAATGGCCTTTAGGAAGTAACTAGGGTAGAACGAGATCATGATGGTAGGTCCTTAATGATGAAATGAGTACCTCTATAAGAAAAGGAAGAGAAAGGTATTTCTCTATCCACCATGTAAGAAAGTAGTCAGTCCTATAAGCCAGGAAGATGACTCTCAGTAAGAACCACAGCAGGCGGCACCTTTATTTCAGAATTCACAAGTCTTCAAATTTGTGAGAAATGAATGTCTGCTGTTTAAGCCACTTAGTCTATGTTATTTTGTTATGGTGACCAGAGTATACTAATACAAATAGGAAAAAGGGAAATCATAAGAATTTCAATCAACCATAAATCATTATTTTAATGCAATCTCAATAAAACTGCTATTTTTTTCCCATGAAGCAAGACAAAATAATTACAAAGTTTATATGGAAATCAAACAATCATAGTTAGGAAAACCCTTAGACAAAAGAGCAAGAGGAATCTTTCAATATCAGTTTTTAACAATCACTATAAAGCCTCTGCAATTAAAATAGTAAGGTATTGAGTCATAAATATGTTGGCAGATTAATGGAACTGAGTAAAAATCCAATTAAAATATATAAATTTAGAATATGCTAAAAGAATTGTCTTAGTTTACATTCCCCCTAGAAGGAAATCCTGAGACAAAGGTTACAGTTCATTTGTGCAGTGATCTGAGGAATACCAATAAGGTAATAGGGAAGAGAAACAGGGAATGGGAAGCAGCCAATAAAGGGTTTGTTATTAAACAGTTTACTTCTGTGCATATTCAGAGTTTACTTCAGCACTGTAAATCTGGAAAAACCATGTATCTCATGGTTATGACTCTTAAAGATTACTGTGTTAGCAAGTTTTATTAGTCATTATAGGCTACTTGTGTGAGGTAATAATTCCCAAGTATTTCTAGCTGCCATGTGTAGGCAAACTAGGTTCTGATAGCCAAAGACTCCTCAGGTAATAAAAGAACTCAGTTACTAGAAGTCCTGTATGCACTAAAGTGGTAAAAGCAAAGGACTATAGGCAGAGTTCCTTTGGTTTATGCTTTAGGTAGAAGCTCAAATCAGTAAGGAAAATATGAGCTTCTTAATAATTGGC
Source organism: Sciurus vulgaris (assembly GCF_902686455.1). Classification (NCBI taxonomy): domain Eukaryota; kingdom Metazoa; phylum Chordata; class Mammalia; order Rodentia; family Sciuridae; genus Sciurus; species Sciurus vulgaris. Next base: position 70,758,138 of record NC_136471.1, read on the forward strand.
AAAAGAATAACTAGATAGCCATGTGGGAGAAATAATAAAATGGCTATATTCCTCAAACTATGCAATAGGCAAACTCTACCTGGATTAGATATTTAAGGATTAAAAAATGAAACCATGGAGCTGGGGAGATAGCTCAGCTGGTAGAGTGTTTGCCTCACAATCACAAGGCCCTGAGTTTGATCCCCAGTACTGCGGAAAAAAAAACCGTACATGTACTAGAAGAAATGTGACTAAATTAAATTATAATTTAGGAGTGGGGAGTACTTTTCTAACTATGACTTCAAATTCAGAAGCAATAATGGAAAAGGTAGATCAATTTTATTATGTATTTTTTAAATTTGTGTAACAAAAGATATTCATAAGAAAACAAAAACAAATGGCCAAATTGGGAAAAAATCTATGCCACCAAGAAAGGGTTAACATTTCTAATATATAAAAGTTATTTTAATAATAAAGCAGAGAGGCCGATCACATGAAAAAATTGAACTAGACAAATAAGTTATTATTTCACAGAAAAATGCAAATAACCTTGCCAGGTGTGGTGGTACACACCTGTAATCCCAGTGGCCTGGGAGGTTGAGGCAGAACTGCAATTTCAAGGCTGCCTCAGCAATTCAGTGAAGCCCTAGGCAACTTAGCAAGACCCTGTCTCTAAATAACATATTTTTTAAAAAGCTGGGGATGTGACTCAGTGGTTAAGTTCCCTTGGGTTAAAAAAAAAGCCTTGATACTATCGTTTCTGATGAGTGAGAATTAGGATTCTGAAATTTGGAGAAAAGATACAGATGTAAGATCAAAGAGGTTAATTTAAAACTTGTGGTCTGGAATTTGCATTTTAAGTATCAGTATGAACTCATGAATTATTTTATTTTTAAAATAAATTCTTAGCTATTTCCACCTAAAATACCTCGGAGTAATGACCAACCTAGGAACAAGGAGCACTCCTAATACCCAGGTTGTGGTCTTGATAAAACATTCCTTCTAAAATAAAGCACTGTTACTTGGAGAAATTCAAGATTTGGGGCAAGAAATATTCAAGATGAACCTGGAACATCTTGTCATAACAGAAATAAGAAAGCTATTATTAGACTATTGGGGGCTGTGTCAAAAGGACTCAGTAGCCAAATTTAACAGACTCCCACAGGTCAAAGACTGGCAATTTGAACACCATAATAAAAATGTCTGTCATGGATTGAAAAACATCAATTAATAGGATCATAGTTAAAGTTTAAAAAAATACCAATTTGTCACCATTGGAAGCTGATAGTAAACAAATCCATCTTGAGAAGTGGAAGAGCAAGAATCAATATTTTCCCTGCCCTAGGCTGGGGAGATAGCTCAGTTGGTAGAGTGCTTGCCTCACAAGCACAGAGCTGTGAGTCAACAAGGTGTTGGGTCAATCCCCAACACCACCAAAAAAAAAAAAAAAAAAAAAAAAAAAAAAACAGATTAGATTTTCCCTGCCTCTCCTTAATAAAATGTATCTCAGGGTAACTAAATAGTTGATGAAGTGAAGTTTCTCTTTGTAGAAGTAGGCCAGGTAATAAATGAAGAAGGACTGTTACAATATAGAATATCAACATTTTGCACCTGTAATTAATTAATGGATCTGCGCATTTAACATCATGGGCTGCTAACAGAAAGACAGCCAGAAATACATAATGTATGCCCCTGAAGGAAGAATGTAACACCACTATTGCAGTATTCCCACCTCTCCAAGAGAATAAAGTAAAACTGAATCTGATCAAGTCTTTGGATACATCTACCTATTTAGTGGAAATACAGAGAGCAGAGAAACTTATCAAATGATACTTCTGAGTTACAAAAAGGGAAATATGCATTAGGAAATTCTGAGATAAAGAAGCTACTTTCTGCAAAATGGAATAATGGACCAGAAATCTACCAATTAAAACAGACAGGAGATATATTAATGAATCAATCTAGGGACTTTATTTGGATCCTGATTCAAACAACTGCTAAAACTATATTATGATTTTTATAAGATAATTAGAAATTTGATACTGGCTACTTGGTGATTTTAAGTAGTTATTAATTTTTATGAGTGATAATAGCAATTTGGTAAAATGAGTATACTATCTATTTTCTAAAATAATTAACCAAATTTTTATAGGAGATATATAATTCTGAGATATGTTTCATAATAATAAGAATTGGGTGTGGAGGTAGGCAATAGATGGAAGTAGGCTCTACAGTGTATGAAGTCAACCACTTTCTTACCGTATCCTTCAATTTCCTTTCCTTTATCTTTCTACTGGAACTACTCTGATCAAAATCTAAACTAAACCCCCCCCCCAAAACTACTCTAGGATCCATTTAACTATACTTCGTTGGCCCTATTCTCAGACCTAAAGGAGAAAATCATGACCATGAAAATTAGCATTACCACAATTTTCACAACTCTGAAAAATTGAACTTTTATATTTATCCATTTATCACTCTCTGCAACAATCTCTTCTCTCTTCTGCTTTTCTAATTATTTGCAATCAGTCTTTATCAATGAATTCAGTTCCATGTAATTCCTACTCTTCTGGATTTTGAGTTAGCAATTTCATGAACCTACCTGCTTCTCAACCAAAGATTTCTAAAAGCCTTAACCCACTGGTGATATATTAAACATGTTGAAGTTATGACATCAAAAGTATCCAGGAGTATTTGAAGTGTCAACATTGAAATATCTGGTGTAGTCCCTTTCCACAGGGCTCTGAGACAGTAATTCTTGGTTAAAAATGGAAATTCTAGACAGTACCTGATTGCAGAAATTCAGGAAAACTTTGAATAAAACAAACTATATATAAATTGTAGTAATTTAAAGTGGCTATGGCTAATTTTTCAAAAGTGAAAAATGTAATGAAAGTTTATAAAAATAATAATACACCTACAAGGAAATTTGATTGTTTTTGTGGCATGAAAAATAAAATACAAACATAAATTTTTTTTGTACTGGGGATTGAATCCAGGGGTGCTTAACCACTGAGCCATATCCCCAACCCCTTTATTTATTTTTTATTTTAAAATTTGTTCTTTTTAGATATACACGACAGTAGAGTATATTTTGACATATTACTCATATATAGAGTATAAACTTATTCTAATTAGGATCCCATTCTTGTGGTTGTACATGACGTGGAGTTACACTGGTCGCGTATTCATATATGGACATAGGAAAGTTAGGTCGCATTCATTCTATTGTCTTCCTTATTCTCATCCCCTCTCCCTTGCCTTCATTCCCCTTTGTGTAATCTAATGAATTTATATTCTTCCCTCCCCCTCCCTTTTTGCATGTTAGCATCCACATATCAGATAGAACATTCAACCTTTGGTTAGTTTTTGGGATTGGTTTATTTCACTTAGCATGATAGTCTCCAGTTCCATCCATTTACTGGCAAAGGCCATAATTTCATTCTTCTTTATGGATGAGTAAACTTCCATTATGTATACATACCATATTTTCTTTATCCATTCATCTGTTGCATAGCACCTAAATTGGTTCCATAGCAATTTTGTTTTTTATTATGGGCCAGGGTCTCACTGATTTGCTTAAGGTCTTGCTAAATTGCCAAAGCTGGCCTTGAACTTGTGATCCTCCTGCCTCAGCCTCCAGAGTAGCTGGGATTACTGGCATGTTCCACCATACCCAGCACAGGCATACTTTTTAATGTGCTTCACAAATACTGTGTTTTAAAAATTGAAGGTTTTGGCAAACCTTCATTGAGCAAGACCATCGGTGCCATTTTTTCAACATCATGTGCTCCCATGCTGTCTCTGTATCACATTTTGGTATTTCTACGAATATTTCAATCTTTTTAGTTATTATTTTATATGTTGTGGTATCTGTCATCAATGATCTTTGATGTTACTACTATAATTGTTTTGGGGTGCTGAGAACCTCACTCATTTAAGAAAGTAGATTTAATTGAGATATGTTTTGTGTATTGACTGCTCCACTGAGGGGCTGTTTCCTCATCTCCGTCCCACTACCCAGGACTTCCAATTCCATCAGATACAACAATATTATACTAAACCAATTAATATCCCTACAATGACTTCTAAGTGGTCAAGTGAAAGAAAAAATTACATTTTCTCTTTAAATAAAAGTGTAGAAATGATCAGTCTTAGCTTGGTTTTTTGCTTTTTTTTTTTTGTTTTTTTTTTTGTGTGTGTGTGTGGTGGTGAGTATCAAACCCAGGGCCTTGTGCATGTGAAGCAAGCTCTCTACTGACTGAGCTATTCTCCCAGGCCATGATCTTTCTTAGTGAGGAAAAAAAACCATAAGCTGAGATAGACTAAAACTGTCTCTGGTGCCAAATAATATGTCAAGTTGTGAATTCAAAGGAAAATTTCCTGAAGGAAATTAAATATGTTACTCCAGTTAACACATAAATGATAAGAAAATGGAATAGCCTTACTGTTGATATGGAAATTGTTTGCTGATATGGATATAAGATCAAACTGGCTGCAATATTCTGTTAAGTCGAAGTCTAATTTAGAGCAAGACCCTAATTCTCTTCAATTTTGCCAGGAAAGAGAGAAGTGAAAAAGCTGCAGAAAAGAAGTTTGAAGTTAGCAGAGGTTGGTTCATGAAGTTTAAAGGAAAAATTGTCTGCATAAGACAAAAGTACAAAGTGAAGCAACAAATATTGATGTAGAAGTTGCAGCAAGTTATCCAGATTATCTCGCTAACATAATTGATGAAGGTGGCTACATTAAACAAAAGATTTTCAATGTACGTGAAACAGCCTTATATTGCAAGAAGAGACCATCTAGGATTTCCTTAGCTAGAGAGGAGAAGTGAATGTCTGGCTTCAAAGTTTTGAGGTATAAGATAACTCTTGTTAGGGCTTAAGAGTGTTGGCAATTTTAAGATGAATTCAATGTTCATTTATTTTAATTTATTTTAATTATTGTTCACCATTTAAAAAATACTAGGGTCTTAAGAATTGGGGCTTATATCTATTCTGCTCATCCTCTTCAAATGGAACAACAATGCCTGGATGAGTGAACACCTGTTTAAGCATGGTTTATTGAATATTTTAAGCCTATAATTAAAATCTACTGCTCAGAAATCACATTCATGTTGTTATTCAATTTTTATACAGTTTGTTGTTTTGTTTTCTAGATAAATTATAAATTCAGTTTGGTTAAGTAGTGCTATAAATCATATATTGGTTAAGCATACCTCATGGTATAATGAAAATACAACTTTATTATTGTTATTATTTTTTCTTACTTTCTTTTGAATATTTATTTAGTAGAGATAATATTGCATCTCCTTTTAAAAATACTCCAAAAGCCCCATACTTTTTAAATTGTCCTTAGGTAATAAGTCCAGTTGTGACCTTAAATCACAAATGCAATAAATTGAAAAATAAAAATATTTGATATATGATAGCAATTAAACTCTGAAGTTGAATTATTACTAAAACAAGCCCTTCCCCAGTTTGAACTTACTTAAATGGGAAAAAAGTATGGTTGATTTGTCTTTTTTTTTCTTTTTTTTTTTTTTTTTTTTGCTTTCCACTTACCCACTACCCCCACCTTATGTCTTATCCATTCCATTTGATGGCAAATTTATGACTGCTTTGGGGTTAGAGCAGTTGGAAAAAATGTAGGTATAGATATGGGATAGTCTCATTGAACTGGTTCCATCCTAACTGGCTTTATATTCTCTGGGTATTAAGGATATTTTTCATTGGTTCTCTTTAGCTATACATTACAATAGAATCCATTTTGACATGATTATAAAGTCATAGAATAAATATTGTTCTAATTCAGTCCCCAATACCTCTTTTTCTTCACGTCTCCCCACACCCCTACTCCCTTCCCTCTACTAATCTTTCTGCCATTTACCTATAGCTATTTATTTTAATAAAATTTTGTGGATATACATGATAGTGAGATTCACTGTCATTTTGTATTTGAGAACAACTCTCCTATGATTCTCTTGATTAGGTGATAGGCATGTCTACACTCATGGATGACTGGTGACTCCTTCTTTAGTTCATATGAATCTAGCACTCACCTCTAGGTCTTACTGATGAAATCCTCATTATCATCCCTCTAAGTAACACTGTCAAAGGTACCCCCATTTGCCTGCAAATGCCACAATTTTATCATTCTTTATGGCTGAGTAATATTCCATTGTATATATATGCCACAGTTTCTTTATCCATTCATCAATTGAAGGACATTTAGGTTGGTTCCACAATCTGGCTATGGTGAATTGAGCAGCAATGAACATTGATGTGGCTGTATGTCTGTAGTATGCTGATTTTAAGTCCTTTGGGTATAGGCCAAGGAGTGGGATAGCTGGGTCAAATGGTGGTTCCTTTCCAAGCTTTCTGAGGAATCTCCATACTGCTTTCCAGAGTGGCTGCACTAATTTGCAACCCCACGAGCAATGTATGAGTGTACTTTTTTCCCCACATCCTCGCCAACACCTATTGTTGCCAGTGCTTCAGCTCAGGAGGAGATTTGGAAATGCAATATGCTGGAAAAAGAATATATGCTTCAACAAAAGAGTTCCCATCAGAGCTGTAGAGTGGAGGCATTAATAGAGAATCTGAAAACAATGAGATTCTGCAAATTTGCTATTGCACTGCAGATCAGGTCCCCAGTTTGAGCCCTACTTGCCTTCCTTCCTAGTCACAGCTTGGTTTTACAACTCAGCTGATGATTTTTTTTTAATCCCTGTCTTTGTTTCTCCCTCTGTTTATGTTGCTATTTTCTTTATACACATGTTGAACAGCTCTCATGTTAAAACTGATCAGAGTTAATGGCATCTTCAAATGTAGATGCAGTGTTTCTGAAGATCTTTCAGTTCATGCTACCAAGAGGATTTCTGAAGGAAATCTGAAATGTTTTAACTTTCACTAGGAGTTGATGGACTTAAAAATTCAAATAAAGTAGAGAGGAAGAGAATGAGAGGGGGGAGAGGTGACTTTCCTCAGACAACCCAACTGAGTTTAGGGGTCCCCAAAAGCAATGTAATGAGATCCATATAAATCTATCCAGTGACTTTTAATTCCTACTGTAGATATGACCACAGGTTTTGGAGAAATTCCTACTCAGGGTCTTTGTTATGGGAAAGAAAGGTACTGGGTGATTTGTAATGATAAAATTTTTAAATTTATTATTTTTTTTTCTATAAATAAAGGACTTTATTCATAGTCATAAAATATTCAAACTGCAGTGAACATTAGAAAGCATCTGTACAAACACCTTAATTTTTCTGCAAGGAAACTCAAACTAAGAAAAGGAGAAAAGGAATAGGATTCAGGTATCAACTACATTATTCTTTTTACTACATGATAATGCTCTTCTTTCAGCATTAAAATATTTTAAAATTATTCCAGCTAAACTAACAAATTATATGAAAAAACCTAAAATTAGTGAAATATTAGATGCCAGATTTAGTTCTTTAGTTCCCAACTCTATTTAGACAAAAAGTCTACATCTTTTACTCACATTCTTTTAATAGACAGATAGATAGATAGATAAATAATTATTAGACTTCAACTTTTTCTTTTTTTAATTTGTCATTAACAAAGAAAAAGATTAGAAAACTCACTGAAGTGAGGAAATTGTCAAGAATTAACTATGTTACTTCAGAAATAAACTTTAATGAAATTATTTTCTTTATCATTAAATTAGAATATTAAGTTATTTATTGATATCAATCTAAACTAAGACAGTATAAATATAAAATTAAGTTATAAAACTAAATTTACTAATACTTTGCCTATCATAAAAGTAAATCAACCATCCCAATCTCTTAAAATTTCAAAGGAGTTTCCCTTTAATATCAGTCCTTGGAAAAATCAAATGAGCTGGGTACAGTGATTTACTTCTGCAGTCCAGCTACTCAAGAGGATCATAAATTCAAGGCCAACCTGGGTAACCTAGCAAGATCCTGTCTCAAAAATAAAGAAGTGCTGGGGTATAACCCAGTAGTGGGATGCTTGCCAAGCATGTACATGACCCTGGGTTCTATCTTCAGAACTGTAAGGAGAAAAAAAGAAAGGAAGAAGGAAACTGTATTCCAAGTCATGTTTAGCTAGAAATTCTAATCATTTTAAGGAAAAAGAGATTTAGAAATGGCCATTTCATTTTTTCCTCAGGAGAAGAATGCTGTCATATACATTCTCTTTTCCCTTCATGTGTTTGTTTCCCCTTCATTTGTTCATCAGAACAGTTGTCATTCATAAGTAAGAAAACCCATCATGGATGGTTAACTTCTTTATCAAGTGTTTCTCCCAATATTGACAAAAAATAATGAGATTTGTATTCAACCTTGGAATTGGATCAAATTCAATTTTTTTTTTTTTTGGTGTTTTCTTGTTTTTATTTTGAATGTTTTGCTTTTGGGTGGGTTGGGGGAATGCAACACTTATGGGAAAGAATGTGGGGAGCCCAATATTAGGATGTGCTTTTAAAAATGTTTAATTTCATAGTCTTTACGTGGAAAAAATGTTTCTTTGCCTTTTGAGTTCTCATCAGACCTCATAACTAATATTTATGGGATCTATAAATTATTGGATAAACACACCAATACACCACACTTCACAAGGTCATTACTCTGGGTTACTGCAGTAGCTGTCATTTAAATGTCACCATTGAGTGATGCAACTTAGTCCCATGAATAAAGAACTAAATAAGAATATTGGGGAGTTATAATATTTAGTAGAACATTTTTTCATATGAATGGATTACAAATTTGGCAGGGCTGCATATGTAATTTTTTTTTTTATTGTAAACAAATGGGATACATGTTGTTTCTCTGTTTGTACATGGCGTAAAGGCATACCATTTGTGTAATCATAAATTTACATAGAGCAATGTTGTTTGATTCATTCTGTTATTTTTTCCCTTCCCCCCACCACTCCCACCCCTCTTTACCCTCTATACAGTAGTTCCTTCCTCCATACTTGCCCACCTCCCTAACCCTAACTCTAACCCTTCCCTCCCCCCCATTATGTGTCAACCTCCACTTATTAGCGATATCATTCGTCCTTTGGCTTTTTGAGATTGGCTTATCTCACTTAGCATGATATTCTCCAATTTCATCCATTTGCCTGCAAATGTCATAATTTTATCATTCTTTATGGCTGAGTAATATTCCATAGTATATATATACCACAGTTTCTTTATCCACTCATCAATTGAAGGGCATCTAGGTTGGTTCCACAGTCTGGCTATTGTGAATTGAGCAGCTATGAACATTGATGTGGCTGTATCTCTGTAGTATGCAGATTTTAAGTCCTTTGGGTATAGGCCAAGGAGTGGGATAGCTGGGTCAAATGGTGGTTCCATTCCAAGTTTTCTAAGGAATCTCCACACTGCTTTCCAGAGTGGCTGCACTAATTTGCAGCCCCACCAGCAGTGTATGAGTGTACCTTTCTCCCCACATCCTCGCCAACACCTGTTGTTGCTCGTATTCTTGATAATCGCCATTCTAATTGGGGTGAGATGGAATCTTAGGGTGGTTTTGATTTGCATTTCTCTTATTACTAGAGATGTTGAGCATTTTTCCATATGTTTGTTGATTGCTTGTAGATCTTCTTCTGTGAAGTGTCTATTCATTTCCTTAGCCCATTTGTTGACTGGACTGTTTGAATTCTTGGAGTAGAGTTTTTTGAGTTCTTTATAGATTCTGGAGATTAGTGCTCTATCTGAAGTATGATTGGCAAAGATATTCTCCCACTCTGTAGGCTCTTTCTTCGCATTGCTGATAGTTTCCTTTGCTTTTATTTCTTGTGCTATGGGAGTCCTGTTAAGGAAGTCTGGTCCTAGACCAACAAGGTGAAGATTTGGACCTACTTTTTCTTCTATCATCTGCAGGGTCTCTGGTCTGATTCCGAGGTCCTTAATCCATTTTGAGTTTAGTTTCGTGCATGGTGAGAGATATGGGTTTAGTTTCATTCTGTTGCATATGGATTTCCAATTCTTCCAGCACCATTTGTTGAAGAGGCTATCTTTTCTCCATTGCATATTTTTGGCCCCTTTGTCTAGTATGAGAAAATTGTATTTATTTGGGTTTGTGTCCGTGTCCTCTATTCTGTACCATTGATCTACCTTTCTATTTTGGTACCAATACCATGCCGTTTTTGTTACTATTGCTGTGTAGTAGAGTTGAAGATCTGGTATTGCAATACCCCCTGTTTCACTCTTCCTGCTAAGGATTGCTTTAGCTATTCTGGGTTTCTTATTCTTCCAGATGAATTTCATAATTGCCTGCTCTATTTCTGTAAGGTACGTCATTGGGATTTTAATTGGAATTGCATTGAATTTGTATAGCACTTTAGGTAGTATGGCCATTTTGACAATATTAATTCTTCCTATCCAAGAACATGGAAGATCTTTCCATCTTCTAAGGTGTTCTTTAATTTCTTTCTTTAGTGTTGTATAGTTCTCATTGTAGAGGTCTTTCACCTCTTTTGTGAGATTGATTCCCAAGTATTTTATTTTTTTCGAGGCTATTTTGAATGGGGTAGTTTTCCTAATTTCTCTTTCTGAAGATTCATCACTTATGTATAAAAATGCGTTGGATTTATGGGCATTGATCTTGTAACCTGCTACTTTACTGAAATCACTTATGAGTTCTAAGAGTTTTCTGGTGGAATTTCCAGGTTCCTCTAAATATATAATCATGTCATCAGCGAACAGGGATAGTTTGAGTTCTTCTTTTCCAATTCGTATCCCTTTAATTTCTTTGGTTTGTCTAATAGCTCTGGCCAGAGTCTCAAGAACGATGTTGAATAGAAGTGGTGAAAGAGGGCATCCCTGCCTTGTTCCAGTTTTTAGGGGGAATGCTTTCAGTTTTTCACCATTTAGAATGATATTAGCCATGGGCTTAGCATAAATGGCCTTTACAATATTAAGGAATGTTCCCACTATCCCTATTTTTTCTAGTGTTTTGAGCATGAAGGGGTGCTGTATTTTATCAAATGCTTTTTCTCCATCTATTGAAATAATCATGTGATTCTTGAATTTAAGTCTATTAATATGGTGAATTACGTTTATTGATTTCCTGATGTTGAACCAACCTTGCATCCCTGGGATGAAACCCACTTGATCATGGTGCACTATCTTTTTAATATGTTTTTGTATGCGATTTGCTAAAATTTTGTTGAGAATTTTTGCGTCGATGTTCATTAAGGATATTGGTCTGAAATTTTCTTTCCTTGATGAGTCTCTGTCTGGTTTAGGTATCAGTGTGATATTGGCTTCATAGAATGAGTTTGGGAGGGTTCCCTCCTCTTCTATTTTATGGAATACTTTGAGAAGTATTGGAATGAGCTCTTCCTTAAAGGTTTTGTAGAACTCGGCTGAGAACCCATCTGGTCCCGGACTTTTCTTTGTTGGTAGGCTTTTGATGACTTCTTCTATTTCAGTACTTGAAATTGGTCTATTTAAATTGTGTATGTCCTCCTCATTCAGTTTAGGCAATTCATATGTCTCTAGAAACCTGTTGATGTCTTCGAAATTTTCTATTTTGTTGGAGTATAGATTTTCAAAATAGCTTCTAATTATGTTTTGTATTTCCATCCTGTCTGTTGTGATATTTCCTTGTTCATTCCGAATTTTAGTGATTTGGGTTTTCTCTCGTCTTCTCTTTGTTAGTGTGGCTAAAGGTTTATCAATTTTGTTTATTTTTTCGAAGAACCAACTATTTATTTTGTCAATTTTTTGTATTGTTTCTTTTGTTTCAATTTCATTGATTTCAGCTCTGAGTTTAACTATTTCCTGTCTTCTACTACTTTTGGTGCTGTTCTGTTCTTCTTTTTCTAAGGCTTTGAGCTGTAGTGTTAGGCTGTTTATTTGTTGAGTTTTACTTCTTTTATTAAATGCGCTCCATGAAATAAATTTCCCTCTAAGTACTGCTTTCATAGTGTCCCAGAGATTTTGATATGATGTTTCTTTGTTCTCATTTACCTCTAAGAATTTTTTAATTTCCTTCCTAATATCTTCTGTTATCCATTCATCATATAATAGCATATTGTTTAATCTCCAGATGTTGGAATAGTTTCTGTGTTTTACTCTTTCATTTATTTCTAACTTCAATCCATTATGATCTGATAGAATACATGCTAGTGTCTCTATCTTCTTGTATTTGCTAACATTAGCTTTGTGGCATAATATATGGTCTATTTTAGAGAAGGATCCATGTGCTGCTGAGAAGAAAGTGTATTCACTCTTGGTTGGATGGAATATTCTATAAATGTCCGTTAAGTCTAAATTATTGATTGTGTTGTTGAGATCTATGGTTTCTTTGCTCAATTTTTGTCTGGAAGATCTGTCCAGTGGTGAGAGAGGCGTGTTAAAATCACCTAGTATTATTGTGTTGTGGTCTATTTGGTTTCTGAAATTGAGAAGGATTTGTTTGACATACATAGATGAGCCACTGTTTGGGGCATAGATATTTATGATTGTTATATCTTGCTGATTTATGCTTCCCTTAAGCATTATGAAATGACCTTCTTTATCCCTTCTGACTAACTTTGGCTTGAAGTCCACATTATCGGAAATGAGGATGGATACTCCAGCTTTTTTGCTGAGTCCATGTGCATGGTATGTTTTTCCCCATCCTTTCACCTTTAATCTATGGGTATCTTTTTCTATGAGGTGAGTCTCTTGCAGGCAACATATTGTTGGATCTTTCTTTTTAATCCAGTCTGCCAGTCTATGTCTTTTGATTGATGAATTCAGGCCATTAACATTCAGGGTTATTATAGAGAAATGATTTGCTTTCCCAGTCATTTGGTTCATTTTTAAAATTTTGTTTATTTATTTCTTTGACACAACTTGTTTCCTCCTTTATTTGACAATTCCTTTAGGATAATTCCTCCCTTTGCTGATTTGCTTCTTTGTTTTTCATCTCTTCCTCATGGAATATTTTGTTGAGAATGTTCTGTAATGCTGGCTTTCTTTTTGTAAATTCTTTTAGCTTTTGTTTATCATGGAAGGATTTTATTTCATCGTCAAATTTGAAGGTAAGTTTTGCTGGGTATAAGATTCTTGGTTGGCATCCATTTTCTTTCAGGGCTTGAAAAATGTTGTTCCAAGACCTTCTAGCTTTTAGGGTCTGGATTGAAAAATCTGCTGATATGCGTATTGGTTTCCCCCTGAATGTAATTTGGTTCTTTTCTCTCACAGCCTTTAAAATTCTGTCTTTATTTTGTATGTTAGGTATTTTCATTATAATGTGCCTTGGTGTGGGTCTGTTGTAATTTTGTGTATTTGGAGTCCTGTAAGCCTCTTGAGCTTGATTTTCCATTTCATTCTTCAGATTTGGGAAATTTTCTGATATTATTTCATTGAATAGGTTGTTCATTCCTTTGGCTTGTTTCTCTAGGCCTTCCTCAATCCCAATAATTCTTAAATTTGGCCTTTTCATGATATCCCATAGTTCTTGTAGGTTCTGTTCATGATTTCTTACCATCTTCTCTGTTTGTTCAGCTTTGTTTTCAAGGTTAAATATTTTGTCTTCAATATCTGAGGTTCTGTCTTCCAGGTGTTCTATCCTATTGGATATGCTTTCTATGGAGTTCTTAATTTGGTTTATTGTTTCCTTCATGTCAAGGATTTCTGTTTGGTTTTTTTTTCAATATCTCTAACTCTTTATTGAAATGATCTTTTGCTTCCTGTATTTGCTCTTTTAACTGTCGATTGGTGCGATCAATCAATGCTTGCATTTGCTCTTTCATCTCATCATTCAATGCTTGCATTGCTCTTTCATCTCCTCGTTTGCTTCTCTGATCATTTAATTATGTACATTCTGAACTCCTTTTCTGTCATTTCTTCTGCCATGCTGTCATTGGGTTTTATTGATGTAACATCTAGATTTGTTTGCAGCATTTTCTTTCCTTGTTTTCTCATGTTGTTCAGATATCAGTGGACCGCTGAGATATTGCAGATTTCCTCTGTTGATTTACAATGACCCTGAAGATTTCTATATATATCCCCTCTTAGCCTTCAGTAGGCTGAAGTCTTGGAGGAGGTTGATAATGCGGTGCTCCACAAGGAAGCTGCCTCTCTAGGAGTGGTGGCCTTCAGGTGGGGTATATTCCCTGCTAGTGGGCAGAGGTGCCTCCACTTGTTGACCAATGGTCATCCAAAGGGGACCTAGGCTGTGGGCTGAGGCAAGGCCTGTTTGGGCCTGTGTCTCTGGTTTTACCGTCCTTGTGGGGAAACCTCACCAGGCAGGGAAGACTCACCCAGTGGGGAGGTCTCGCTGGTCAGTTTCCTCCTAGAGGTTCCCCTCAATTTACAGCTACTGCCTGGGCTGGGCTGCCTTCCTCTGCAAAGTTTCCAGGGGCCCGGCCCTACCTCCTGGGCCTGGGAGCCTCACCCTTCGCAGATGAATCTCCTTAGGCTGCCCCTCCTCAGAGAATTTGCCCCTAGGCCTGGAACCTTCGCTCCGCCCTAAGCCTGTCTCTGTGCGGCTCTTCCATCCAGAAGCCTCCTAGATCCTGGGACCCTGTTCTGCACCTAATCGCCTGGCTGCGTGGCCCCTCCTCTGAGCAGCCACCTGTGGCCCCGAACAATCGCTCTGAGTCCCAGAGACCCGCCACAGGCCTCTTCCTCCAGACAGCCGCCCAGTATGCCGGTGCGGTCACTAGGAGTCCAAGAAACTCACTTCGTGCCTCCTCCTCCCACCAACCACCCGTAGCCCGGGGCAATCAATCACTCCGAGTCGAAGTGACCCTCCCCGTTCCTCCTCCTTCTCCAGATAACCCCCCGGGTGTTCAGGAGCAGTCCCTCTGAGTGGCTCTGAATCCACGTGACCCGCTGCACGGGTCCTCTGGGCACCGCCCGGAGCTCTGGTGTGGCCCCTCAAGACCAAGCGTCCCACCACGCTTCTCCTCCAGGCAGCCCCCCTGTGTTCAGGAGCTGTCACTTTAAGACCAAACAACTCACCACTCGCCTTCTCCTCTGAGCAGCCGCCTGGAGCGCTAATGCAGTCACTGCGAGTCCAAAGGACCCGCCGCGCTCCTTCTCCTCCTTCTCCTACTCCTCCGGGCAGGCCCCGGGGTTCAGAAGTGGTCAGAGTCCAAACAGCTCGCCACGCAGCCCCTTCTCTGGCAACCGCCTGTAGTTCCCGTGTAGTCACCCGAATCCAAGCGGCCGCTCCTCTTCCTCCTCGTCCTCAGGGCAGGCCCCGGTGTTCAGAAGCGTCGTTCTGATTCCAAACAGCTCGCCGCGCGGCTTCTCCTCTGGCAACCGCCTGCAGCTCTGGTGCAGTCTCTCCGAATCCAAGTGGCCACGCTCCTCTCCTCCTCCTCAGGGCAGGCCCCGGTGTCCTGAGTCCACACAGTTCTCCCCGCCACTCCTCCCCCGGGCAGCCGCCGGAGCCCCAGTGGCTGCTCCGAGTCCCAGCACTGTGCCGAGCGGCCTCCTCTATGGCGCTCCAGCGGGGGGAGGGGCGTCTCGCCAGCAGTTCTACTTCACAAAGTTTCCTGCGTTCCGGGACCCCCGTCCCATCCGGGATGCCCCCCCAGGGGGTGAGAGTCACCCGGCTACTTTGAGTTGGTCCCAAGCGTCTCAATATCTCCTCTCTTGAATCCTGAGTTCTGGAGCAACACGTAATGCAGCCACCCTCTAGGCCGCCATCTTGAAAAACTCCTTAAATTTATTTTTATTGTAAACAAATGGGATACATGTTTCTCTATTTGTACATGGAGTAAATTACTCCATGTGAGTAATAGATTACTTTTTTTCTGGATATTTTTAAAGATATTTCTACAACCTTGGATAAAAAAAAATGGTACCCCCAAATGACCTCCTGCTAATTCTTTCATGTGATCCACATATGGTCCCATTAAAATATTCAAACATTACTTGTCCAAATTCTAGTACTTTTATGTCAATACTGCTTTTATAGCCTGGTTTACCTTTCTCTTGTGTAAGACTAACATCAGCCCTCTGTGTTCTCCTAACCGTAGATAAAATATTTCAAGCTAAATTGTTCCATGGAAATCCTATCACTAAGCTTTATTGGAAGAGGAAGAACCTTCTCACCTCTCATCCTTTAAGGGTATATGAGAACTCACAGCAGTGGAAAAGCTCTTTCAAAAAGAAATCACCTCATAATTTCTCCTCCTTCTTTTTCCTCTTTTACAATCTTCAAAGTATGAAAATTCAAAAGTTAGGCATCTTGACTTCAAAAATTTGCATATAACAATCTATCTCACACTCACTTTTGTATCCATTGGTTTTTTTTTTGAGAATCTCTATCTCTTTGTTGAAATGATCTTTAGCTTCCTGCAGGTGCTCTTTCAGCTTATTGGTATTATCATTCATTGCCTGCATTTGCTCTCTTATCTCATCCTTTGCTTCGCGAATCATCTTAATCATGTATAATCTGAAGTCCTTTTCTGACATTTCTTCTAACATACTGTCATTGGATTCTATTACTATAGAATCTAGATTTGTTTGGATCATTTTCTTCCCCTGTTTTTTCATCTTGTTCATGTATCTTCCCCTCTAGCGCTGCAGGTCCAGGGTATTGCAGATTTCCCCCTATAGGCTTATAATGGCCCTATGGGTTTCCAAAACCCTTTCTTTACGGGGAGATCAATATTAGCAGTGCCCAAACCAGACAGTATGCAAACCTAAACCAAATAGCCCCTATGGGGACAATAACATCATGTAAATAAGGGAGAAAGCGACTCTGAGGGAACAAGTAAACAGAAGGAAAAGAAAGCAAGAAACGTAAAGAAATACAAACTTAATTTTTTTTAAAAGGAGAAAAAAGAAAATCTACTGTATAATAGTCATATACTAATGAAACCTCCCAGTGTTCAGTAGCCTGATGTATGAGAGGTACCTGAAAATGAGCTTCAAGCCTCCAGCAGGCGTCTCAGGATGGGATTTGCCCCACCTGAAGATTGGAGCTACGGCTTCCAGGATTATCCAAGATGGCTGCTCTGGCTTCCAAATGTGTTGGCAAATGGGGAGCTGCAGCTCAGGGGTGGACGTGGTCAGCTGGAGGTCCTGGAGACAGGATGCCGTTGGTCCAGCAGGGGTCCTGGCGGTCGGGTGTGGTGTGGTTGTGGGATCCTGGAGGCCAGGTACAATCAGTCGGTCTGGGGTCCCGGTGATAGGGCACAGTCAGTTGGTCTGGGGGTCCTGGCTGCAGGGAGCAGTCAGTTGATGTGAGGGCCCCAGAGGCAGGGAGTGATTGGTCAGGCTGAGGGATCCTGGAGATGGGGCTCAGTCAGTCCGGCCAGGGGTCCTACAGGGCCTGGCTGTTGTCTCAAAATGGTGGCAGCCACGTGTAATCAAACCTGCAGGTACTGTGACAGTGAACTTCCAGGCAGCAGCAGGCAGCAGCAGGCAGCTGGTGGTCCACAGTCAGTCTGCTGGCAGCTGTCGGACGATTGGGAGGTGAACCTCGAGCGTTGGGTGATGGATAGGGGTAAGGCAGGCGATCGACAGGCGAGAGGCAGGCAAATGGCGGATGATAGACACCTGACAGTGAGCAATCTGCTCTCAAAAAAGGTGTCGATATGCTGGCAGACTGCAGGTCATCACAGCAGACAAATGGGGTAAAGAGCAGGGGATCGATAAGCAGCAATAACTGCCTCACCGAGAAACAGATGTCCTCTGCTTGAATCCTGCGTTGCGGAGTGACAAGGAACGCAGCCTCCCTCTAGACTGCCATCTTAGATCCCCCCACAGAAGGATGTTTATTGGAGTGTTGTTTCTACTCTGTGTGTGTCCAGAAGAATTGTAAGATGAATTAACAAGAAAAAATTAATATTGTAAATTGTATGCATTAATATTGAATATTATAGAACATCATGGAATACAAATGTAGTGGTTAAAGAGAATAAATTGTGGGCATAATATGTTGCATTTGAGTCAACTGAGGGGTATCTATCATGTATTATTAGTTAAGAAGAATAAATTTCAAAATAATCATGTAAGATGTCCCTAAGTTTTGTAAAACTGGGGAAAAACACACCAAAAACACGTAAATGTAATACTTAATTCCATCACACATTATTGTATTACATCTGGGAATAAAATCTGTTGTAATGTTGAATAGAAACTTTGATTCAATGTTGTATGGCAACATAAATTATGAAGCATTGATTATGTTATTGTGAAAATAAGTCTGCTATTCTATTAAAATTTATTTTGAAACCCATAGACAAATTTTTCAAATCATTCTAAAATGCAATTCCACAATATAATTGGTCTTAAGGGTCACAAAATTCATTTTGTTGAATTATTGTATATACCTCTTTTGTAATACTCTCTACCTCAGAATTAATAGCATAATGTTGAGTATTACAAGGGAATTTACTAAGTTCTCTTCAAATCATGAAAATTATGCTAAAACATGCTATAAATCCTTATTAGATAGTTTAGTGAGAAAATGATTTAGCCTAAGATGTTGTATGTATCCACACAACAGTAATGAAAAAATGCTGTGTTTCAAAGTGTCTGATTCTGTATGATGGAAAATTTGCTCATATAATTATGTGCCCTTTCCCATCACACAGAACACTACCACTGAGCTGATGGAATGAATTTTTGGCTATAGAAGCTATAAGCCTTGTCACAAAATAAATGAATGCCTTATCAATCTTGGCTATTGACTCAATCACGAATATAGCAACTATATTAGGGGTGGGGATTGGGAACATTCACAAGTTCAGGTGCAAGAATATCCTGGAGGAATTTTTTGTTGGCACATAACTTTATTGATATTTTGTGCAATATAAAATGGTATATATCAGGTTGTCATGTACACAGGATGACAAAGATGATTCCTAATGCAACTTCTCTGTTTTGTATATAAGGAAACCCAGACTTAAAGAGATTAAGTGGCCAGGAATGGTGGCATATGCTTGCAATCCCAGCTACTAGAGAGTCTGCAGTAGGGAGATGACAAATTCTAGGCCAGTCTGGAAAATTTATTGAGACCCTGTCTCAAGAATTTTCCACAAAAGGACTGGGAATGTAGTTCAGTAGCAGTACACTAGCCTAGCATGGCCAAAGCCCTGGGTGTGATCCCCAGTACTGCAAAAAGCAAATTAACAATGAACAAACAAAGAAAAAGTGTGATGAAGGTCACAAATAGATTGTGGCTAGACCTAGCACAAGAATGTAGGACTCTTATTTATAATCCATTTTCCCCATTATACCTCATCAAGCTTTTTTAGGGGGGTTACTGTGGATTGAACTCAGGGACACTGATTATTGAGCTACATCCCCAGCCTTTTTTTGTATTTTATTTAGAGACAGAGTCTCACTGAATTGCTTAGTGCCTCACTTGCTGAGGCTGGCTTTGATCTCATGATCCTCCTGCCTCAGCCTCCAGAGCCACTGGGATTACAGGTGTGCACCATTGTGCCCAGCCTCTCACTAAGCTTTAATAGTAAAATTTTTAATTACTTAAAAACTTTTTTGTCATTTATTCACTTGATAATTTGGAAGGGATAACTTGAATTTATAATTTAAAAAATTTATTAAACAATTGCATAAATGTTCTTTGCTTATCCTTAAGTGCATATGACCATATTTAAACCTGTAGAGTGCATGAAGTGATGAATAATAATGATGACATTTGTTCTCATGCTTCTTTTTTATAAAAAGGACTTTGCTGAAATATGATTGGCATGTAAAAGATGTATATATTTAATGTATTCCACTGGAGGAATTTGAGTATAACCAAGAATCAATAAGTGAGATGACACAGCAAAGGAAACAATTAAGAACATGAAGAAAGAGTCTATAGGAGAAGATCTTTTTCACCTACTCCTCCAACAGAGGACAAATAGCCTGAATATATAAAGAACTCAAAAACATAACACTAAAGCAAACAACAAAAAATAATTTATGGGCAAAAGAACTAAACAGATACTTCTCAAAAGAAGAAATACAAATAGCCAATAAATATGTGAAAAAATGTTCAATACTCATAGCAATCAGAGAAATGCAAATCAAAACTACATTGCAGTTTCATCTCACTCCAGATAGAATGGAAATTATCAAGAATGCAAATAGTAATAAATGCTGATGAAGATGTGGGCAAAAATGTACACTCATATATTGTTGGTGGGACTGCAAATTGTTTCAATCACTTTGGAAAGCAGTATGGATATGCCTCAAAAGACTAGAAAAGACTAGTAATGAAACCATCATATGACCCAGCTATTCCATTCCTTGACGTTTAACCTAAAGAACTAAAATCAACCCACTATTGTGATAGAGTTACACCACTGTTTATAGCAGCACAGTTCACAATAGCAAGTTATGCAACCAACCCAGGTGCCCGTCAACAGATGAATGTATAAAGAAAAGTTGGTGTTTATATACTATGTATAAAGAAAAAAAAAAAAACAGAAAAAAATAAAATATATATACAAGGATTTTTTAAAATTTATTTTTATTGTAAACAAATGGGATACATGTTGTTTCAGTTTGTACATGGAGTAACAGCATACCATTTGCATATTCATAAATTTACATAGAGTAATGATGTTTGATTCATTCCATTATTTTTTTCCTTCCCCCCACCACTCCCACCTCTCTTTTCCCTCTATACAGTCCCTCCTTCCTCCATTCTTGTCCCACTCCCACATCCCATTAGTGTCATCATCCGCTTATCAGTGAGATCATTCCTCTTTTGGATTTTTGAGATTGGCTTATCTCACTTAACATGATATTCTCCAATTTCATCCATTTGCCTGCAAATGCCATAATTTTATTATTCTTTATAGCTGAGTAATATGCCATTGTATATATATATATATACCACAGTTTCTTTATCCATTCATCAATTGAAGGCCATCTAGGTTGGTTCCATAGTCTGGCTATTGTGAATTGAGCAGCTATGAACATTGTTGTGGCTGTATCTCTGTAGTATGCTGATTTTAAATCCTTTGGGTATAGGCCGAGGAGTGGGATAGCTGGGTCAAATGGTAGGTCCATTCCAAGTTTTCTAAGGAATCTCCACACTGCTTTCCAGAGTGGCTGCACTAATTTGCAGCCCCACCAGCAATGTATGAGTGTACCTTTTCCCCCACATCCTCTCCAACACCTATTGTTGCTTGTGTTCTTGATAATCGCCATTCTAATCTCAAACATCATTACTCTATGTAAATTTATGAATATGCAAATGGTATGCTGTTACTCCATGTACAAACTGAAACAACATGTATCCCATTTGTTTACAATAAAAATAAATTTTAAAAAATCCTTGTATATATATTTTATTTTTTTCTGTTTTTTTTTTTTTTTTTTCTTTATGAAGCTGGGGATTGAACATAGGGACACTCTTTCACTGAGCTACATCTCCAGCCCTTTTCAAAATTTTATTTTGATAATGCTAAGTTGCTGAGGTCAGCCTGGAACTTTTTTTTTTTTTTTTTATGGTGCTGGGGATTGAACCCAGGGCCTTGTCCTTACAAAGCAAGCACTCTACCAACTGAGCTATCTCCCCAGCCCTGGCCTGGGACTTTTAATCATCCTGCCTCAACCTCCCATGTAGCTAGGATTGCAGTTGTGTGCAACTGGTGTATATCTTCTTATATATTGGGGTTTTTACTTATGTAGGGTATAATTCTCAAAATAAGACTACAAAATAAAAGAGTATAATAATTTTTCAGTTAGTTAGATATGATTAGATAACTGGCAATGAAAGAAAAGCACCACAATTCCAACTAGCATTGTTTGAGGTTGAGAATTTTTCCACACTCTTGACATCCCTAGGCATTTTCAATTTCTTTACATTTGTCAGTTTGATGGATGTAAAATTGGGGTTTTTTTTGTATTTTTGTACTTTTATTGTTTTATTTTAATTTCCTCCACTATCTGTAAGATTGTATTTCTCTACATATATTAATAGGCCAAGCATTATTTCCTTTTCCTTGAACTACCTTTTCTTATTATTTTGGAAAATTGGTTTCAAAATTAACATATTCACAATCAAAATAATGAAATCTATACTATAAGATTTGTCTCAGGAAGGAAGAGAGTTTACTTTCTATTGACTGGCAATAAATACCTAACATTTCAAAATGTACTACTGTATTTCCTTACAAGACATATGACTAATGTAGTGAACTACCAGTTTTCGTGGTTGATTCTCTTCTGTACCTTTTATGATTCATTCTCTATTTTTGTACTGATAAAAGGAAATAAAAGTTTGAAGTATCTACATGGGTCTCAGTTTCCCATTTGCAAAATAAGATTAGGTTTAAATAAATAAATTTTATTTTTGTGAAAATATTTATCTTCCAAAACAAAATAAATCTACATAAAGGGTAACACTGTTTTACATTTTGTAAATCCCTTTATTGTCTACTAGTAGGTTTTTCATACATATTTCCACATTTGATTTGGTTTAATATACTGTTTTTACTGAAGAAATCAGTCTCACGCAGATGTAAATTTGGAAAATGCAAAAGTATTTTAGTAGTATTTTCAGACAATTGTAAAATACTCTTTACTACTACACTAAAACTCAACAAGCAATGTATTCTTATAATTTAGTTGCAATGTAGAATTTTAAGTCATGTCAAGAAACTTTGTATGCTGTTGCATTAAAACCCATTGTAAGGGCTGGGTTCGTAACTCAGTGGTATAGTGCACATTTAGCACTTGGTTCCATCCTCTGCACCACATATAAATAAATAAAATAAAGGTATGAAAAAAGGATGAAGCTTCTCTTTAAAAAAATAAAACCTATTACACTATGTTTTACTTTGAATGTCTAATTGTACAACATTATGTATTGAGTATTGATAAAACATTGGTTAACTGAGTTACACAGATCTTCCAAATGTTAATACACTTCTTAATAAAGTATTTTTATTTGTTCTGTTTAGTTATACATGACAGTAGAATCTATTTTAATATATTTATACAAGTATGTGATATATCTTATTCTAATTACAATCCCAGTCTTATGGATGTACACAATGTTGAGATGCACTGTAGTATATTCATATATGTACAGAGGAAAATTATGTCCTATGGCATTCTTATTTCTCTCCTCCTTCCGTTCCCTTCATCCCTTCATTCTCCCTTTTCTAACGCACTGAACTTCTATTCTTCCTCCGCCCCTTTTTGTGTGTTAATCCACATACCAAAGTCATCATTCATCCTTTGGTTTTTGGGGACCAGCTTACTTCATTTAGCATGACAATCTCCAGATAAATCCATTTATCAATGAATGTCAAAGTCATTTTTTTTTCATGTCTCAGTAATACTCCATACTCCATGGTGTTTGTGTGTGTGTGTGTGTGTGTGTGTGTGTGTGTGTGTATTTCTTTATCCATTCATTTTTTGATAGGCATTTAGGTTGGTTCCATAACTTAGCTATTGTGAATTGTGCTGCCATAAATATTGATGTGGCTGTGTCACTATGGTATGCTGATTTTAACTTCTTTGGATATGTAACTAGGTCAAATAGTGGTTCCATTTCTAGCTTTTTGAGGAATCTCCACACTATTTTCCAGAGTGGTTGCACTAATTTGCAGTCCCACCAACATTGTATGAGTTGTACTCTTTTCCCCACACTCCAACTTTTCTGCTTAGGAACTGACTTCCTCAACAGGGCTCCTAAAGCAAAATTAATAAAATCAAAATTCAATAAATGGAATGGTTTCAAACTAAAAAACTTCTTCACAGCAAAGGAAACAACCAAGAGTGTGAAGAAAGAGCCTTCAGAGTGGGAGAAAAATCTTTGCCATCCGCACCTCAGATAAGTCATTAATTTCCAGGATATATAAAGATATCAAAAGGTCTGACACCAAATAATACACTTCTTTATACAAAATAAAATAATTATATTCATTAATATCACCAGTGGTCATACTAGAAAGGTGTTTAATTATAGAAAGTTTTCAGCGAAGAGTGGTGTATGCAAATTTTCCAATTACAAATTTGACTCAAAGTCTTGAAGTTTATCATTACTAATGAATACTGTCTGCCCTTTTTTTAAAGTGGCAGGTTACCTCTGTTCATGTTTTGAGAAAATGTCTCCCAAATACCCAAATCTGAAAAAATGAATAGTTCAGTTCACAAGTCAAAAACCACAAAAGTGTTTTTCCTTGGGATAACCATAGTAATTTGGTACACAGCAAAAGCACTTTATGCCTCTATTTCCCATTTTATCCCACAGAACGATGTGTAAGTGGATTGAGATTTTTTTAAAACTGATTAATTTTACTGCTTCTTCAATGAAGTGAAACTGAATTTTTCACCCTGCAAGTACATAGCACAGACAAAAACAATAACTACTAATACATTTGGTGTTGCTGCCTTTCTTTGTGCTTAGATGTCAACAATTTCACCAATTATTTTTTTTGTATTATCAGTTTAAATGTCAACAAACTAAAAAGACTAATGATATCTAAATATTATTCAGATAATAATTTTACCATGAGGACCCCCTAGGAGGCTCTGAATTTTGTGGATTATTTTGTGGATTGTCGAGCAACATAACAACCAATGTTTCTTCTAATTCTGTGATTTCAAGACTTTAGTAAAACTAGTATCTCAAATTGCAAAAACACACTAAATTGAGATACTGTAAGTTTTCCAAGTTTGCATTTTGCTCATCATAACTTCAAGATCTATGTGGATATGTGGTTCAGGTTAGAGGTATTATTTGGGGCTGAAGGCTGACTAGAAGAACAAAGTAATCAAAAGAAATAATGCTCACAATGAACACCTGCCCTAATTACCTAAGCCAGTAAAATAACATTTAAAAAACTCATCTATAAAATGATACCCTTGAGAGTCATCAACAAAAGAATGATAATGGCATAGAAATATGCACATATACCAACAGAACAGAAGAGAAAACTCAGAAGTAAGTCAATGCCTGCAGGGTCACCTTATCTTCAACAAAGGCACCAAGAATACACAAAAAGGACAGCAGAGTCTCTTCAATATATATTGCTCAAAAAAACTGGATATTTTTTGAGTGCTGTGGCAATCACCTAAAATTCCAGCAACTCAGAAGACTGGGAAAGAAGGATTACAAGTTTGAGGCAACCATCAGCAACATATAGAGATCCTAAGAAAGTTAGAAAGATCCTGTCTCAAAATACAACTAAAAAAGGCTGGGAATGTAGTTCAGTAGTAAAGCATTGCTGTGTTCAATCCATAGTATCAAAAAGAAAGAAGTAAAGGAAACTAGAAGGAAATCATCCGCATGCAGCAGCACATGCCTGCTATCCCAAAGACTCAGGAGGCAGAGGGAGGAGGATTTCAAAGTCTGCGACAACCCTCAGCAGCTTAACAAGACTCTCAATAACTTAGTGAGAGCCTGTCTCAAAATAAAAAAAAATAATAAAAGGAATAGGAGTATTGCCCTGTGGTGAAGCTCCTCTGGGTTCAATCCCTGGTACCAAAAAAACAAAAACAAAAACAAAACAAAACAACAAAAAAAATACCACCACCACCAACAACAAAAAACCCAAAACCTACAATTTGTAGTATCATGGATGAAACTAGAACACATTCTGCATGATCTTATATATGTGTGCAATCTAGAGAAGTCAAAATCATAGACAGAATAGAAGGGTAGTTATCGGGGGTATATGGGGGAATTAAGGAGATTTTTTTTTCAGTATCATAAACTCTCAGTTGTAAGATGAATAAATTCTGAAGATTCAAATGGTGACCATAGTTATTAATAATGAATTGTCTCCTTGAAATTTTATAAGAGAGTGGATCTTATGTATTCTCAACACACACACACACACACACACAAACACACACACAATATGCAAGGTGTTGGAAATATTAATTATCTTGATGTGGTAGTCTTTTCACAGGGAAAACATCAAAATATTATGTTGTATATCTTAAATATACTAAATTTTTATTTGTCAACTATAACCTCAAAAAACTTGAAAAAATATATAAAATGTTGAACTTGAACTAGATGGACCTTGTTTGATTTTGTCTTGCTCTATCTACATTTGCCTTCCCTCCATAAGGCTGGCTCTATCCTAATCCCCAGAGGAACACTAACCATGGCAGGAAATGACTGTAAACTTTATTCCATCATCCAGTAGAGTTTAGATTATGTTAACTAACTCAAACCAAAGACTTTATAAACTTGCTTCAACTTCTCTTTTCTTAGGCACTCCTTTTCTACTGGTTTTACCATTCTGGACTCTGGTATTGAAGTTCTTTAGTGTCCACATATCCCTCTGAGTATACAGGAATTACCTGAGAAGTAGGTAAAAACTTGTTAATGGGTTAGGAGGGAGCAACAGGGTAAGGATAGGACTATTATTAAAGACAGTGCTGTCTAGAGTGGTAAATCAGTGACCATTACTGAGAAATGTCTTCAAACACAAAAGTCAAGCCAAAGATCCAAATTAGAATGACAAATAAAAAGCCAGAACAAGATAAGGCAAAGGGGTCTTGGGGATATAGCTCAGTTGGTAGAGTGCTTGCCTGGCGCCTGGCAAGCATAAGGCCCTGGGTTCAATCCTCAGCACTGCACACACACAAAAAAAAGAATATAAAGTAAAGTTTGAGCATGAGCTGTAGCACTCTTTGCCCCTTTTGATTCAGGCATGCCTATGGGATGGAATTTATGTGATTTCTCCTACTACTTTTTTGTCTGATTACTCTGACTAGTGCATCTTGTAAGAAGCACATTGAAAACTTTGGTACCCTGTCTAGCTCCAATCTGAATAATGTTTCCAACATATTATTTCTCCCACTACCCTATTCCTGCCATCAGAGAGAGCTGCTTTGTATAGAGTGATCTTTGGATGTCAACTACACTCTCAAAAGTCAACAGAATTCTAAACAAGATTAGTACTAGGGATTATTCAGTACTGTACTCTACACAGAATACTATAGTTTCTGGTAGCAAGAATTTTTTAAGTAATATCCTCAAAAATTTCTTATTCCTTTTGAGTTCCATAAAATAAACTAATCAAGTGCCCTTTTCAGGGCCAGCTCAGCAAGTGGGATAGTTCTTTCTTCCCACAAAGTCTCATCTCACATTGTATTACTGACCAAAATCTCAAAGGAACCCATAATGGTCTCAACACTCAAATTTCTTCCACCTCTATAATTTTACTTTGCAATGGTAATCTATAATGTAGCAAGATTTAAGATCTTTGTTATAGTAAGAGCATTATGGTAGCATAACATAAAAAGATAATGAATACAAAATATTCAATCATGATTAAGTTAGAAAAACCTCAATTATCTAACCAAATTAAAATAGGCTACAATTTATAATACTTAACCTCATGCCTTCCCTAAGAACAGTAATGCCAATATCTAGGTGTTGTTCCTCTTATTTTACAGAAAAGCAGATTTACTTCTACCAAAAATTTGTGAGTATATTAGGTTTACTGTTTGTATGGTACAAGAAGCAATATGGAATGTGGGTTTACATAATAACTTTTACTCATCAAACAACCAACAACATCCAATGGTCCAGGTTAAAAGTTTGAAATGAATAAATATTGTTTTGTCTAGCATCAAAATCTCACTTTGAAAAATATGCCTTTTGGAACATGTTTGATTTACCTGGAGACACAAAAATATATGAAATGTGAAGAAAAGGATAAGTGATCAATAACCAGTTTTTATCAGACATTGTCAGTTGCCTCCCTGAGAACTATCCTGCCTTTTTCTTCCTAACAAAACCCCAACTTTGTTCAAGTGGCTGTGTACACAGCCTCAGAAGATGAAGGAGCTTTTGTCTCAGTGGGGTAAATGGGCATCCAGAAATTGTTTTAGAAAGCTATAAGAGTGGTGATCTTGTCACAATGACTGAAATATGCTGGCATTGAGTAGGTGGCTCTCATGAACACTATGTGTCATAAAATGTACTGTATAGTACTACAAAATGAAAAATTCTCTCACATTCCTTTGAATTTCAAATGTCTACTCAAATATTCATTGAAATTATAAAAACCCTATTTAAAATTATCAAACCTACATCTGCTTCACATATATATTAGTCAGTTTTGCATTACTAAAATAAAATACCTGAAGCAATCAACTTTGTAAAGATAACAGGTTTATTTAGCACAGTTTTGGAGGTTCAAAGGCATGGCACATTCATTAGCTGAGTTTTGGTTAGGACTTTATGGTGAATGGCAGAATTGCAATGGTAGGAGTGAACATCAAAGGGAGCACTCACATCTCAATCAGACACAGAAGAAAAGACTCTTTGTGAATTCAGGCTTGCTCTGTTCATAACATTCCTCCCAGGGGAATTCACTCTCTCTATTGGGCTCCACCTCCTATCAATATCACTCTATAGAACAAACTTTTAATCACAATGGAACATTGAAGGTCATAATTTAATCACAATACTAAAGCATTTCACTCCTAATTATGTTTTAATGCCAGCATAAATTAAATTGTTTTCTTAATTTGGATGGCCCCTTTTGGGCTTGGAACACTATCACAGAGAGTCATATTATCTGGGACTTATCTGCGACCATGAAGTGGGAAAACACCAGCATATTAAAGCATATTAAAAATAGCGTCAAGGAAGAGTCTGGCTCCCTAATGATAACTTTTTTTGTTTGTTTGGTATTGATTTCATTTGTTTGTTAATTTATGTACTGGGGATTGAACCCAGGGGCATTTTACCACTATGTCTCATCCTTCTCCCTTTTTATTTCTTTTATTTTGAGACAGTGTCTTGCTAAGTTGCTAAAGGCCTTGCTAAGTTGCTGAGGCTGGCCTTGAATTTGCAATCCTCCTGCCTCAGCCTCCTGAGTGACTGAGATTATAGGCATGTGCTACTACAGCTGGCTAATAAGGTACTTATTACTCTAGAACCTGATACTTACAGAGTTTTGATATTTAATATAATTAAATTTTGTATTCCTAAAGGTAATTTTGGTCAGATATTCTGTTACTTTCATCAGAAAAATCCCTTTTCATACAATAATAAAGAATGACTGCAACTGCAATTAAATTATTCTAATATAAAGCATGTCATGTCAAGGGCAAAATGGACAAGACATATAGGAATAAAGTAAATAAACAAATACATACATACTCATCCAAGTAATGAAGCATAACATTACTGTTATCCTGGAAGAGCCTTACATTTCCCTCCCAAATTCCATTTCCCTCCCTCCCGACTTAGAGGTAACTCCACCCTAACTTGTGTGCCAGTAATCCCCTTCCTCCATTTCTTACCTTACTATCTATATAATGTATGTTTAAATCATCTTATTTGTAATACATGGTATGCATTAATTTTCTTGTCATTTAACTGAATACTAAGCAAAATTTAACTTTGCAAAAGAAAAAGACAATATGACATTAGATGGAAGTTTTTAGAAGGAGATTGTCTGAATACTCTCTAAGAGTCTTTACTGAAACGTTATTAGATATGACGATAGATAGAATCTGGGCAACTGTCAGGGTTTGCTTAGTCACAGGATTTGGACAGTCTGATGCATGGGCAAAGTAGAGGGCATCAAGCAGAAATGTGGTGAAAGAGACAAGGCTGCAGTATTTTCTGATGGTAGGTACACTGTGGTCTACCTATAATTGGGGAGGTTAAAGAAAAATAACTTGGGAGACTAGGTGTTCTCAGATAATCCAAGAAGTCAGATGTCAGTTTGGAAGGGAGAGAGGAGAGCAAAATTTCATTATCTCTTTGCCAAGTCAAGCAAAGCAGACATGAGAATCTGAGCCAATGACATTCAAGCTCATTCCTCATGATAAAAATAGAATATAATGGCACCAAGGATCTTGGATGTGGCAGCCTTCAAAATTTCTGCTTCAAATTACACTTATCTAATCTGGTATTGATATATTCTGTGTATGATACAAAAAGCAGTTATTCTGTGATCTCTCTTCAATCTCTTCCTGAGGATACCTTTAAGCCATGTTCCATGTTGGATCTACTCTTCTTGTATACTAAACTTTCTTTCTTATTATTTTCCTCTTTGTTTGTTTATTCAGTACATCCTCCTGCAGTTTCTTAAGAAAGTGTACGTGAGATGAGGGATATAAATTGAGACTTTGCATGTATGAAACTATCTTCGCACCATTATTATATTTACATTGAGAGATTGGCTGACTTGCTTTAAATTTTACATAAAAGATCATATTCATTCAGAATTTCTCACTACGTTTTTTGCATTCGTTGTTGTTTGTGAGAAACAAAATAGAATTATGATTCAAATCCTACATATGTTTGTATAATGTGACTTTTACTCTCTTTATTCTCTCATTTCTACTTTCTACTTTTTCCTTTCCCCACTCCATGTTTACAGAATATTCTTTTTCCCCACAGTTCTTAAATATTATAAAGCTTGATGTGAATCTATGCGTCTATGTTTATCTATGGTACTAGGCATACAGTAAGCCCTTTTAAACTCATAAATAATGTCATTAACATTGAAGAATTATTTTGAATTATTTCATTGGTTCTGCCATCTTTTCTTCTCTGTATTTTCTTTCTGGAACTCCTGGTAGTGAGATGTTGAATTTCCTGGCCTAGTGCTTTAAGTCTCATTTGTTTCCCATATCTGTCATTTGCACTAGTTTCTCAGAGATTTTCTCACCTTATCTTCAAATTTTTTAACTGAGTTTTCACATGTCTTATAATTTTTTCCCTAAGACCATTTATTTTGGACTTTATAACAGATCAACAATTTTATCACTCCAGAATTTCCTATATTTGCTATTTTACCTCCAAACAATGGCACTGAGAACACCACTTATGGACATCCCCTAGGTAAATTCACATTAAAAATAAAGGAGATTTTATGTATACAATATTTTACTTATACAAAAATCTTTGTCTATTTTAACATCATAATGACTTATATAAATAATTATTAGAGAAGGAGGAAGAAAAGAAAAAGGAAGTTACAGGGAAAACAGATTGAGCAAATTATGTTAAGTACATGTATGCATGTGGTATAATGAATCCCACTAGTATTATAATTATGATGCACCAATAAAAATAAGTTTTACAAAGAGAAGAATAAAAGGAAATTATTGGAATAGTTTCAACTTCAAATTTCTGTTGCTTAAAAAAAATTTTACAACTGGGTGCAGTGGTGCACATCTGCAATTTCAGAAAATTAGAAGGCTAAGACAGGAGGATCAAAAGTTCTAGGTCAGTCTCAGCAATCTAGCAAGACTTGGCAATTTTTTTTTAAAATAATGTGGATGTAGCTCAGTGGTAAAGCACTTCTTGGTTAAATTCCTCACACCAAAAAAAAAAAAAATGTTCACTAAGCAATAGACTAAGTAGACTCTTATGAATTATGCTCATATTTGCTCTTAAGTCAGCATAGTATGTTTAAAATTATTTACTTAATTGAAATTTGATAATTGTATGAATATATGTATATATACACATATAAATATATATGGCAAAGAATATGAGGTTTTGATCCACATCGTGGAACAGTTATATCAAACTATTTGATTATGTAGTACCTAACATGTAATCTTTTTGTAGTGAGAAAATTCAAAATCTACACTCTTAGCAATTTTCACATATGTATTATATGGCTGTTAATGATAGTCACCATGATATATATTGAACCCGTGGAATTTATTGCTTATTAAAATTTTAAATATAAATTGAAGATACACTGTGACAGGTAAAAATGTATGCTATAGACTTAAAAATCACCATTAAAATAACAAAAAATTGCAGCTAATAAAGCAAGGAGATAAAATTTCATAAATTTATTCAATATAAAAAAGGCAGAAAAGAGAAAAATAGAAACAAAAATTGGACAAATAGAAAATAAATAGCCAATAGATTTAAGCCTTGCTATGTCCATGATCATCACCTTAATGGTCTCTGATTCAAACATTCCAGTCAAAAGGTAAATATTGTCAGACTAGATAAAAAGCAAGATTCAGTGATATAATGCATTGAAGAAATGCAAATTATGTATAAAGACACATAAGTTAAAAATCGAACATGACATGCCATGTAAGTCATACCTCAAAAACTCAAATCGCACCCCACGAATATAATGCTGTACTTGAGCAGAAATGCCACTAAGACTCCCCACCTACCACTGTGTGGCAGCCCCCATCTTAGAACAATGCAGCCACCTCCATACTCCTCCATGTGGTAGGCTCCACCTTGGGACACAGGGCGGGACCTGGTGACAGCCACTTGCCACAGCACTGCCTGCCTCAGCACTGCATCTGCGAACAGGCTGCCAAACATCACTGCACAGCTTGTCCTTGCTGTCCCATCTCTTGGGACTCCTCTGACACCAACTTGGGTTACCTCCACTGCCACCACTGCCATCTTTAGTTGGAGCAGCTTTCATCCTGGGACACTAACCAGAGACTAGAATGCCAATATCAAGGTATCTAAAGTTTAGGTGCTGCCACCAACACCAACTAAGGATGTGGCCACTTCCATCTAGAGATAACAGCCGGGACCTGGAAGAATATCACCAAGGTCCCTGCAGGCTTGGTTTCATCTGAGCTATCCCTGCTAGGTGTGCTCATAACCACCATCTTGCTATAGATGCAGGAGAGAGCCTTACAAGGAATCAAGAGGTTTTAAGTGATTGTGAGGGCATCTTGATCCCAACTCATCCAGCCAACAAGCCCAGCACCCACAAGGATCTCAGAGACAATGAAGGCAGCACTTGCTGGGATGGAACATCATCCTGGTCCATGGCTCCCTCCCCAACACAGCACCCACCAATCATGTGGTCCTTCCAGTTTGACAATCTACAGGGCTCTCTGGCTCTTCAATCCCCAATCTCCCTACCATCCCCTAGCCACCAACCAGGCCCAGTGCTTGCAGCTATGTGGCTGGCCCACAGCTTCAACAAAATAGGTCTAACCAAAACAGAACAGTTTTCTGTGACAAGTACATGGGTCCCAGTGCTCAGCTCTCAAGACCTCTGGTGGAGAGATTCCTGATTGGGAAGTTGAAAGGGCACAGGGAGGAGAGATACAATTTAGAGACTAAATTAGAGACCAGGAATTGTGGGGTCCACAAAGTGAGGGAAGGGGTTAAGAGCAGGCTCCTGCATCACATGATTAGGCCCCAAAGGAGGGTCCTAAGTTGCATTCTTCCAGTGGGACTGGCAATTGCTATACCCTGCCTCCAGGAGTTCCAATTCCAAGACTAATCCTCCCACCTTAGTAACATTCTATCCTGAGGGAGGAGTTACCAAGACAACTCCAGACAACCCCGCCTATCAGATGAGAAGGGAAGCAGAGAAGATATTGAACTCCAACAGAAACAATTGTTCAATTTTCCTTCAAGACCTTTTCCCCCTTTTTTTCTTTGTTCAACTTTCTTTTCCTGCTCTGACATTCCCAACATCTTTGAAATCAAGTAACTTTCATGTATCAGGCTATTGAGGACTGAAAGGCTTGAATAGTATATTACAGTTTTGTTGTAGATTCTTTTATTTATTTAGATGTTCTTTTCCATTTTCTTTTGTTTTTCTTTTACTCACTCTTTCTATTTTCCTTTTATTTATCTGTTCCCTCAGAGTCTCTTTCTCTCTTTTCTCCTGCTAACAATCAACTATTTTGATACCTCTTTCACTCCTCCTATAATCTAATACCTCAGTATTCTCACCTCTTACCTCATTAACACCTCCTTCTAAACCATTTCCCCATTCTCTTTCTCTACCATTAGAAATTGTAGATTTTATTGCAAACCTATTGTTTATGTCAGATAATAATTGAACACATCATCTTTGTTTATTGTGACAAAAGTGTTAACATCTTAATAGGGGTTATTTGGTTTAATGCTGCATATCATTTGCAGTGGGTACTGTTAATATTGATCTCACCCTTAAAGGTGAAATATTGGAAACCTGCAGGGAAACTGCAAGTCTATAGGGTGGAAACTGTAACACCTCAGATCCATGCTGCTAGAGGAGAAGACGCATGAACAACATGAAAAAACAAGGGAGGAAACTACCCCAAACAAACCAAGATGCTAGATTAATAGAATCCTTTGACAGCACAGTAGAAGAAATATCAGAAAAGGAGTTCAGAATGTATGCAAAATGACCTGTGAAGTAAAGGAAGAGCAAATGCAGGCAACAAAGATAACTTCAATAAAGAGTTAAAAGATCAAATGCAGGAAGAAAAAGATTACTTCAATAAAGAGATAGAGATTCTGATAAAAAAGAAAACAGAAATTCTTGAAATGAAGGAAACAACCAAATTAAAAACTCAATAGAAAGCATCACCAACAGACTAGCTCACTTGGAAAATAGAACTTCAGACAATGAAGACAAAATATTTAATCTTGAAAATAAAGTTGAGCACGCAGAGTAGATGGTAAGAAATCATGAAGAGAAACTCTGGTAATTATGGGATAACAAGAAAAGACCAAATTTAAGAATTATTGGAATGGAGAAAGGCACAGAGGTACAAACCAAAGGAATGAACAATCTATTCAATGAAATAATATCAGAACATTTCCCAAACATGAAGAATGAAATGGAAAATGAAATACGAGAGGCTTACAGGACATCAAATGCACAAAATTAAAACAGACCCACACCAAGGCACATTATAATGAAAATACCTAACATACAAAATAAAGATAGAATTTTAAAGGCCATGAGAGAAAAGTATCAGATTACATACAGGGGGGAACTAATAGAGATATCAGCAAAATTCTCAGCCCAGACCCTAGAAGACAGAAGGGCACTAATCTCCAGGATTTATAAGGAAATCAAAAATTTAACACCAAAGATACAAATAACCCAATCAACAAATGGGTTAAGGATATGAACAGACACTTCACCAAAAAAGATATATAATTGACCAACAAATATATGAAAAAAAAGTTCAACATTTCTAGAAATTAGAGAAATGCATATTAAAACTACACTGAGATTTCATCTTATTCAATTAGAATGGCATTAATCAAGAATATAACCAATAATAAATGTTGGCAAGGATGTGGGGGGAAAGGTACACTCCTATTCTGCTGGTGGGATTGCAAATGGTGCAACCACTCTGGAAAGCAGTATGGAGATTCCTTAGAAAACTTGGATTGGAACCACCATTTGACCCAGCTATCCCCTCCTCAGCCTATATCCAAAGAACTTAGAATCAGCATACTACCACATACTACCAGTGACACCACCACATCAATGTTTATAGGGACTCAATTTATAACAGCTAAATTGTGGAACCAACCTAGATGCCCTTCAATAGATGAGTGAATAAAGAAACTGCGGTATATATACACAATGGAATATTAGCCTTAAAGAAGGATAAAATTATGCCATTTGCATGTAAATAGATGGGTTGGAGAATATCGTGCTAAGTGAGATAAGCCAATCCCAAAAAACCAAAAGCCTAATGTTTTCTCTGATTAGTGGATGCTGATACATAACACTGGTGGTGGGGATGGAAAGAATGGAGGAACTTTGGAATGTTCAGAGGAGAATGAAGGGAGGGAGGGGATGGGAAATATGATGGAATGAGACAGACATCATTACCCTATGTATATGTATGATTGCACAAATGGTGTGAGTCTACATCATGTACAACCAGAGAAATGAAAAGTTGTACTACATTTGTGTATAATGATTCAAAATGCATTCTGCTATCATGTATAATTAAATAGAACAAATAAAAAACACTCAAATCACTTAGGTGGGTATTTTAATATCAAATAATGTAAATTTCACAGCAGAGAATGTTACCAGGGATAAATCAGGTCAATTCACAATTATAAAATAAACAATTAATTAAGAAGACATAATAAAACTACATAGGCATACAACTAATCATAGACCTTTGAAATACATAAATAAAAACTTACAGAACTGCAAGAATTAGATAAATTCACAATTATAGATATAGTGACCAGGAAAAAATAGAGAAGACAAAATTTGTCTATAGCAAGAAAGAGACAACCAAATGAAACAATAATACAGATATTAGAAAATAACAGTGTATTACTATTAAATTTATGAGAATAAATTTGTCAAATTCAACAAAATTAAAAATTGCTTGAAGACCACATATGACCACATCTCATTCAAATGAAATATCCTGAGTAGCCCTATATTTACTAAGGAAATTGATTTGTGGCTTACAAAGAAAACTTAATCTTTGGAGATAAATTATATCAATGATTTACAAAAGAAATAATACCTGTACTGCACACTTTCAGATAATTTAGAAAAATGGACTATGACCATTGAGTAGGTAATGAAATCAATTTTTTAAGTGAAATAAAATAAAATACCCAGAAGTATAGTCATACTGGATTACAATATATAGTTTATTTCTTACAGT
This sequence comes from Sciurus vulgaris, assembly GCF_902686455.1. NCBI lineage: Eukaryota > Metazoa > Chordata > Mammalia > Rodentia > Sciuridae > Sciurus > Sciurus vulgaris. Next base: position 70,794,414 of record NC_136471.1, read on the forward strand.
GGATTGGAACAAATAAAAATTAAAAGACAAAAGGAGGGGTTATTTACCAACTTATTTTATGTGACTAACAAATCGATCCAAAAAATATAGTACAAAATAGTACATCATAGCTAATGGAATTTAATCTAGAAATGTAAGACTATACTACTTATTTAATCACATTACAAGAATTAAAGGAAAAGAAAAAGATAATTTAAAGAGGCATAAAAATTAATTAACCAAATCCAATATCTGGTCCCCCCAAACACTCAGAAAACCAGAACTCATAAGACATTTTATTAACCTGCTAAGGAGTTTGACCTGCTGCAAACATTAAATTTAGTGGTGAGAGATTTAAAAATTACCCTGTAAGGTATATGAGAAGCCCAAGATACCTTTTCCTTTCTGATTACTGCTCTCTAATATTATACTGGAAGTCCTGATTAGTGTAAAGAGGCAAAAGAAAGAAAGAATTGAAGGCAAATAAAGAAAGGAGAAAGGGAAGAAGAGAAAGAAAAGAAATAGGAGTCATCCAGATAGGAATTGGAAAAGTAAAATTGACCTTATAAATGGCATTTTCTATGAGCTAATCCTGATGGAATTGTTTTAAAACTGCTAGAACTAGGAAATGGATTCAACAAGGACACAAGGTGAATACATAAAATCAAATGTATTTGTATATACCATGTAAATTGTTTTTCCATAAGTTATCAACAAAATTGAAATAGTTTATAATTTTATTTATAATAGTAACAAAATATACTTAGAATAAATTTGAGAAAAGATGTGAAAGTCATGTACAATGAACTATACATTCTGTACATGTACTATAGAAATTTTCTCCAAGAAGTTAAGGAAATCTTCAAAATGAAGAGATATAACTTTTCTTATTTTTGTGGTACTAGGAATTGAACCCAGGGCTTTTTGCACATCCTAGAGAAGTGCTCTATCAGAAAGATTTGTCCAAGCTGTTTTATAAATTTTGAGACTGGGTCTCACCAAGTTGCCCAGACTGGATTCAACCTTTCTATCATCCTGCTTTAGCCTCCTGAGTAGATGGATTATAGGTGTAAGCCACCTACAATAAGCAACCAGCTCAAATATATGCCTTATTTATTGTCAGCTAACAATACTGTTGTGAACTCAATTCCTTTACAAAGTGATTTCGGATTTAATAAAACTTCAATCAAAATTCTGACATGCTTTTTTGTAGTGAATGATAAGCAGATTCTAAAATATATAAAAAATTACATGATATTTTTTCTTCTATAACTAGTATATTTCACCTAGCATAATGTCTCCAAGGTTCATCCACTTATATGAGGTATCTAAAATACAAAAACTCGTAGAAACTAGAATATAATGGTGATTCCCAAGGGCTCAAAGGAAATTGAAACAAGGAGTTGCTTAAGAATTAACCTAAATTTTATCTAAGATGACTAAAAGTTATCTAAGATGACTAAATTTTAGTGATGTACTCTCCAAAATTGTGTTTATAAATGGCTATCTTGTAGTCTTAAACATATATCAAAAGGATAGTTTTCATGTTAAGTGTTCTAAGCAAAATAAATAAAGCACTTAGGGAAATGCAAAAGATTTAAAATAGTAATAAGCGTGTTTGAAAATAAAGACCAATGTTGGAGGACTGAAGCTGCATGATCTCAAGATTTGTTATTTACCTATGGGATATTGGCAAAAAGTAGACAAATAGATGAATGCAACATAATACAGAATTTATAAATAAACTTGAAAATATATGGACAACTGATTTTTTACTGATGCATTAGAATTATATATAATAGTAGGTTTCATTATGCCATATTTGTACATACACATAAAATAATTTCCTCAAACTCCTTCCCCAGTACCTTCTGTTTTCCTCCTCTTTCTCCCTAAATCAACCTTTTCTATTCTACCAATTTCCTTTATATCATTATTATAATTATTTTAATTAGCTTATTATAATTATATAAGCAGGATTCATTGTGGTATATTTGTACATGGTCATAGCATAATTGGTAGATTTCTTTCCTTGTACTTTTCAATGCCTTCCTCTTCTACCTCCCTCTCACCCGCCTTCCTCAATTATATTGAATGACAGGTACTTGGCAAAGGAGCAAAAGCATTGCAATGGAAAAAGAGAAATCTTTTCAACAGGCATCATAAGTGAATATTTGCATAAAAACATAAATAAATAAATAAATAAATAAATAAATAAATAAATAAATAAATAAATTTAAACCCTTGCCTCAAACCACATTCATTTTTCAAGGCACATATACAATAAAAACTCAAAATAAATCATACACTTAGGCAGATTAGAGGAACTGTGTCTTTCCAGTTGCTCTGTGACTCTGGATTCAAATGGCAAGAGGACTGTTTTTCAGTGAGATCTGTAGAAAAGGGAATTCACTGAAATTCAATCTCAGTCAGTCAGAGTCTCTTAGAGACTGAGACATTCGAATTCATTGAACAAAGAATAAGCAAGAGTACATTGGAGCTGATCTGGCAGCAGTAGCAGCAATGCCTGTTCACTATAGAGGAATAATACACAGAGATTAACACAACAGATAAATTTGGCACAGAAAAACATGTACATCAGAAAATCACCCTGAACTTAGCTGATTCAGAGGTTGGACAGAAAACTGGCATCTGAAAAGTGCTCTGGATTTCTCAACTGGCAAACAGGGATCTGATACAGGAGCCTTCTTGAAGAGACCATACTGCAGCTTGCTACTATGGAAACCTTGTAAATCATACCAAACATTGACCTACTGTCCCAGGAAGTGTCTGCCATGTGGCCTAGGGTGTACCAAGATGAACATGAGTGAAACAGGCTCAGAGAAGATTGTACACAGGGCGATTAAACTCAGAAATACAGAGGGGAGTACAACTCCCTATCCCTTTAAGTCTGGAGGCTCAAAAATCCAGTCAGGGTTGGAAAACTGAAAAGGCAAGTGTGTATATACTAAGGGAATAAGTCAGAGAATTCCATATTCATGGGTAGTAGAATTTGTAAGACATGTGGAGTGGTAACTACCCTGCTCCCTGAATAGAATTCTGGGGTACTCATAAAATCCAGACTCCCAACAGCATCTGACTGGCTCTATATGTGTGTTGATCTAAACTTTCCAGAAAAATATCAACCAGCAAGGTCCCCAAAACCTGATTAGACCTAAGCCCCAACCAACAGAAATTCTGTTAGAACTTTACAAAAACCTCTCCATGAGAGGACTACACTGTTCTGGATTTTTCAGACAAAACGCCAGTGCACAGTACTTCCCATTCCATCCTATATTATACTGGTGAGAAGAAAATCTTAGAACTATTTGAATCAGATTCAGTTTTAGGCTGTGAGCAATGCAAAACTGGAAGAAGTTAATAGCTACCAGTCCTTGTGTTCTCTCTCTCAATATCTTTCTCTCCCCCTTTTCTCCCCCCACCTTTCAGTGTATAGTTCCAGAAGAAACAAAAGAAGAACAATAGGACATAGGCAGTGACAATCCATCCTTATCAACTGTTTTGACCACCTCAGTGGGGATAATTGTTTCATTTTTCATCAAGAATTTTTTTTCCTTCTTTTGTTGTTCTTGCTTTGCCAATTTGTTCATGGATATATATACATACACACATTTCTTTCTTTTTTTTTCTCATTTTTAGCATTATTTTACAATCGCTATTTTTCTGTCTTGTCTTTTGAGGGTTAGAGTTTTTTTGGTTACTTTTTCTTTGTTTTGTTTGTTTCTATTTCTCTCCTCTTGTAGTAGCAGCAAATTTTTCTTTTACTCTCTCTCTCTCTGCCTTTGTTTTTTTTATTTTTTCTTTACAAGTATAATTTATTACATCTCTTCTACATCCTCTCTGTTCATTTGTTGGATATTACAAACTTTCTTTTACTTCCTATCAAATTATGTTTTATCTCAATGAAATTTATTTTTTGTATATTTTAGAAATATTTGATTTATATTCCTCCTGTCCCCATGATTCATGTTGTTGCAGTTATTATATTGTGGACAGCATAGTTGACACCTGCTCTTTCATGCCAGATCTTGATCACAAATATTATAGGTTTGTTCTATTGGTAATTGATGACCCCATCATTCCTGATTTGGAGGTAGGGTTGTACATACCATGATATGCAACAAGTATTTACTTAATGCAGCATATCTTTTGTTTTAGTTACTGCCGTTTTTTGTTTCCCATTTTCTGTGATATTCTGAGAACCTACAGAGACACTACAAGTTCATGGGGTAGAGACTCTGATTCTGAACTAACTTGAGCCAAGAAATAGCACACCTTGCTCCACACACAAATAAATCATGCTCAAACTTCAAATATGAATCAATACAAAGAATAGAAGAGGAAAAAACCACACCAAAGTCCAGACCTCTAATAATACTGGGGATGGTGCTACAGGTCCCACTCACATATATCCACTCCTATACCAAAAACAGAAGATTAACACAAAAACTGTGAATACTAAAAATATGATCAGTATGGGTCTCAATTGCTAGGACACTGTAGATGTCTGTGCCCTAAAAAGGCCCACACATAAGGGTGGAAGAGAATTTCATCACAATAAATGTATAAAAGCCAACACAGAAATATAAGAAATAAGAAAAAACAAGGTAATACAACAGCTCCTAAAGTTCATAATTCATCAAAAACTGAATCCAAAGATATTGAAATGGAAAAAAATTAGAAAAAGAATGACTATAGAAATTATCAATGAATTCCAAGAGAACACAGAAATACAACCAAATAAATTAGTTAGTGCAGGGTATGAGCAAGAAATTCAATAAGGAGATAGAGATATTGAAAAAGATCCAAATAGGAATCTTGGAAATGAAGACAAAACACATCAAATCAAATGTTCATTTGAAAGCCTCTCTAATACAGTAGACCATGCTAAAACAGAACCTGAGATAGAAGCCAAATGGTTGGTCTCAAGCATTCAGACAGCATTAAAGAAAAAAAATGAGTTACTATGCTCAGAACAGGCAACAGCTCTGTGACAACATTAAGGGACAAAATTTAAAAATCATCAGAATTGAAGATGGACAGGACCTACAGGCTAATGGCAGGGATAACCTCTTTAGCAAAATAATAATATAAAATTTTACAGAACTTGAGAATGAGACAGGCATCCATGTACAAGAGGCATTCAGAACTCCAAATAGACAAGATCAATAAAGAACATCTAAATGGCACATTATATATGAAATGCCTTACTTACAGAACAAGGACAGAATTTTAAAAGCCTCCAGAGAAAAATGTCAGGTCACTTTTAGAGGGAAATCAATCAGAATTCCTTCCAATTGCTCAGTAAAATCTCTAAAATCAATGTGAGTTTGAAATAGTGTGTTCTAAAACTTCTAAAAATAATGTCTAATAAAGATTGATATATCCAGCAAATTTGTACTTCAGAAACAAAAAAGAAATGAAAACCTTCCAAGAAAACCAGAAAGAAGACTCCATGACTACTAAGCCAGCACTACAGACAATACTTAAATAATTACTACACATTAAAGAAATCAAAAACACCAGAGTTCACAAATGGACAAATCTCATTTGAAGACTAGCTAAGCAACTAAGAAGTATGACCAATTAAATGTTAGAAATAAACCAGAAATTCATAAATTAATAAATATCTCTATAGCATAACATTGAATATAAATGGTCTCAACTCTCCAATTAAATGGCATATGCTGACAAAATGGATTAAAAAACAAGTCTCATTTGTATATTGTTTTCAACAGACTCACCATGCAGGCAAAAACATTCACAGGCTAAAATCAAAAAGATGGAAGTTGATATACCATTCAAATGAATCCTGAAAACAAACAGGAATAACTGCTTTCATATCTAAAAAAATAATAAATTCACACCAAAATTAATCAGAAGAGAAAAAGAAGGTCACTTCATACTTGTGAAGGGAACAATTCAACAAGAAGATATGATAGTGAATATTTATGTCCCAATTGTTGGTACACCTAATTACATAAAATAATATTTGAATTAAAGATTCAGCCACCAGTGAAATAACCCTGAGTGATTTCAGCACAACTTTCTCAACAATAGGTAGGTCATCCAAAAATAAATTCAGTAGAGACGTGTAGGACCTAAAAATATCATAAATCAAATGGACTTACAGAAATTTCTAGAATATTTCATACAACATACTTTGCTCTCAGCCACTCATTTAACATTCTTCAAAATAAGACTTTATTTTAGGCCACAAAAATCTTCTTAGCAAATACCAAAAAAAAAAGATTGAATCCCTCGCATCCTCTCTGATGATAATGGAATGAAATTACAAATCAACATAAAAAAATCCTACAGAAATTATATAAACACATGGAGAATGAAAAGTACACTTTTAAATGATGAATGGATGATAGAAGAAATCAGAGGAGAAACTTTTAAAATTCTTAGAATCAAACTAGAATAGTGAAGCAAAGCACCAGAACCTCTGAGACACTATAAAGATGGTTCTGAGAACATTTATACCTATGAATGCCTACATAAATTGCCCCAAATGAACAATCTAATGATGCATCTGAAGGTCTTTGACAAACAAAAAACAAACCAATTCCAAAACCAGTATAAGAAAATAATTAAGATTAGAGTCAAAATAAATGAGATTGGTAATTTTAAAAAAAGAACAATACAAAAATTCCATGAAATGAAGAATCAATTCTGTGAAAGGATGAAAAAGAATAATGAGTCAGAAACAAACTAACCAAAAGAAAAAGTGGTGGGCATGGTAGTGTACACCTGTAATCCTAGTGGCTTAGGAGGCTGAGACAGGAGAATCATGAGTTCAAAGCCAGTCTCAGCAACTCAGCAAGGCCCTAAGCAACTTAGTGAGACCCTGTCTCTAAATAAAATACAATAAAGGACTGGGAATGGGGCTCATTGTTTAAGTGCCCCTGGGTTCATTCCCCGGTTTAAAAAAGAGAGAGAGAAATGACCCAAATTAATAAAATTAGAGATGAAAAAGGAGAAAATACCACAGACGTTACAGAAATCAAGAGACTCATTAGAGACAATATTGAAAACTTACACTCTAATAAATTTGAAACCTAGAAGAAATAGATCCACTTCAGACATACATGACCTGCCAATGTTGAATCAAGAGGACATAGAAAGCATAAACAGACCAAAACTTCCAATGTGTTAAAAGTAATAATAAAAAGCCTTCCAAAACAGAAAATCCCAGGAACAAAGGGACTATCAGCTGAATCCTACCACACATTTAAAGAATAACTAATTCTAAGGTTCCTCAAATGATTCTATGAAATAGAAAGACATGGAACACTTCCAAATCCATTCTATGAAGCTAATATCACCCTTGTACAAAAACTACAGGACACATAAAAGAAAAAAAAAATACTACAGACCAGAAATTAGATGTAAAAATTCTTGATAAAATATTATGAAATATAGTAAATTACATGTTAAGAACATTGTATATCATGACCAAGTTGTTTTATCTCAGGGATGCAAGTAAGGTTTAACATATCTAAAGCAATAAACATAATTTGTGACAGAGAGACTTGAGGCAAAGGTTTACATAGTCATTTCAACAGATGCAGATAAAGCCTTCAAAAAATACAGCATCCAATCATGATAAAAACACTTAAGAAACGAGGGTATAAGGAACCTAACTAAAAATTTGAAAACCTACATATAACAAATCCAAAATCAACATCATAGTGAGTAGGGAAAAACTAAAACATTTCTTTTAAATCTGAAACAAGACAAAAATGCCACTCTCACCACTCCTATCCAATTTAGTAATAGAAATTCTAGCCAGAGCAATTAGGCAAGAAAAGGAAATAAAAGGGGTAAAAATGAAAAAGGAATCAGTCAAATGATCACTGTTGGAAGATGATGTAATCCTATACATAGAAGATCCAAAAAGCTTCACCTGAAGACTTCTAGGGCTAATAAACTATTTCAGTAAAGAAGCATGTTACAAAATCAACAAGTAAAAATTAATTGCTTTCCTGTGTACCAATAATATATCCCCTGAGAAAGAAATTAACAATCCCATTCACAATAGCCTCAAAAAGTACCTGGGAATAAATTTAACCAAGGAGGTTAAAGACCTCTACAATGAAAACTATAGAAAACTGAAGAAATAAATTGAAGAAGATACAAGATATAAAGACCTCCCATGTTTGTGAATAGGTAGAATCAGTACTGTTAAAGTGGTCATACTATCAAAAGCAATATTTAGATTCAATGCAATGCCCATCACGAAAACAGAAAAAACAGTCCTAAAATTAATTTGGAAGGATAAAGACTCAGAATGGCCAAAGAAATTCTAAGCCAAAAGAAGCAATGCTGGAGACATCACAATTCCTGATTTCCAACTATACTACAAAGCTATAGCAACAAAAACTTTATGGTACTGACATAAAAACAGACACATAGATCAATGGCACAGAATGGAAAACATGGAGACAAACCAACATATCTAGTCATCTGATCCTTAGCAAAGATACAAAATACATACATTGCAGAAAAGATAATCATTTTAACAAATGGTGCTGGAAAAACTGCTTATCTATGTGTAGAAGAACAAAACTAAATTCTACTTTTCATCCTGCACAAAATCAAATCAAAATGGATCAAAAACCTAGGAATTACATCAGAAATTATGATAAAACCTAGGATCCATATTCCAACACATATTCAAGAGCACAAATTTTCCCCAGACGCTCAGGAAATAATGTTGAGAGATAAATGGGATGGCATCAAATTAGATAGCTTTTGCACATCAAATGAAATCAGTAAGTATGTGAAAATAGAACCTACAGAATGGGAGAAAATCTTTGTTAGTTACTCTTCTGACAGAGAATTAATATCTAGAACATTCAAAGAAATTTTTAAAATAAAAAATATGAATTAATAATTTACAAATTAATAAAAAAATTAACAAATGAACAAATAAACTAAAAACACTTCTCAAAAGAAGAAATACAAATGAATATGTATAAATATACACAAATGTTCAACAAAATTAGTAATTAGGCAAATGCAAATTCCAACTACCCTATGATTTCATCTCACACTGCTCAGAGTGACAGTCATCAGGATCACAAATAATAGTAAATGCTGAGAGAATATGGAGAAAAAGGAACACTCTTGCACTGTTGGTTAGACTGTAAATTAGTACAATCACTATCAAAATTAGTATAGATGTTTCTCAAAAGACTAGGCATGGAGCCACTCTGTGATCCAGCTATACCACTCCTCAGTATTTATCCTGAAGAATTAAAGTCATTGTACTATAGTGATGCATCCATGTTTATAGCGGCACAATTCACAATAGTGAAACTATGGAACCAATGTAGGTATTCATAAAGAGATGAATGAATTAAGAAAATGTGGTATACATACACAATGAAGTTTTATTCTGTCATAAATAAAAATAAAATTATATCATTTGCAGGAAAATGCTTGGAACTAGAGACCATCATGTTAAGCGAAATAAGTAAAACTCAGGTTAAGGGTTGTATGATTTTTCTTGTATGTGAAAGCTAGAGAGGAAAAAGGAAAAGAAAGGTGGGGTGGCTCTCATAAAAATCAAAGAGAGATCAGTAAAGGGATCAAGTGGTGGGAGGTGTGGAGGGAGCAAGGAAGTGCTGAGGAGTGATATTGGCCAAACTATATTGTTATATAGTATGCATGTACAAATATGTAACAACAAATCTCATCAATATGTATAACTATAGTGCACCAACAAAAATGTGGGGAAAAAATCTACACTGAAATTTCATTCCAGAACTTTTAAAATGGCAGCCATCAAGAATGCAAACAATAATAAATGGTGGCTAGGTTGTGGAGGAAAAGGAACAATTTCACACTGTTAATGGTATGATATATTATTACAATTGTTATGGAAATCAGCATGGAGTTTCCACAAACAACTAAGAATATAACCACCATAATACATAGCTATTCCATTACTTAGTATTTATACTAAAGAATTAGCACAATACAGTGACATAGAGATTCCCATGTTTATAGCAACACAATTCATAATAGCCAAATTACAGAACCAGCCTAGGTATCCATTGATGGATGAATTGATAAAAAATAATGTGGTATATACACATATGGAGTTTTATTGAGTCACAAAGAAGAATGAAATTATGTCATTTACAGGGAAATAGATGGAACTTGAGAACATTATGTTAAGTAAAATAAGTCAAATTTTTAAAGTCCAGGGTCATTCATGTTCCTTTGTTCATGGAAGGTAGAGATGTAAAATGAAAAGAAAGGTGCAGGGTGATCTCAAGAAAATCAATTGCTGCTAGTATGATTATCTAGCCCTAAGTAACAGAAGTATAGACATCTCTACTAAACACAGGCTATATCGATAAGCGGATATTTTACAAAAATCAGATGACGTTAAGTAGCTTAACTATATTTTCTGGGGACATCAATGACATTAAGAGTTAAATGTTTTGTTTACATTCCTGATAACCTGGACAATGTTAAAGTCCCCAAATAAAGGCCTTGTTCTCTCCAGTCTCTGTTAGGCCATGTTATGGAAATAATTTCTCAGTTCTTCCACCTCCCAGTGAGAGATTGACTTCTGTCATTTTCATGATATTCATTGCCATGTTCTAGATGCTGCAACATTTACTTTGTACTAATCTCATTTCAGTACTCATGTCTTTTTGTTCTTCTCTCCTAGAAGCACCCACCCCCAGATGACTTTACAACCTGCTCTTCCCCAACCAGACTTCTACCTTGGACCCCTCGATTGACCCAATTTTTAAAAGGGAACTCCAAACTGCTTGCCCCTCGCTGCCCCCTTCCAGCTTTGAAGCAGCCAGAAAGGTAGGCACCCCCTTTCCTTACAGCAGTTAGGAGTTCCTAAAGCAAAAGTGGTGAATGAAGCCAGAATTGGGGACAGGCAGTTAGTGTAGAAATAGGGGATCGGGTCAAATCCAGGAAACAAAGGCCATGAAAGACATCTGCCTCTGGAAGTTGCAGACTGTCCCTGGGAGAATGGAATGTCAAAGATCTCTGGGGCCCATTGATTACCAAATTTACCTGCCTTTATCAAGGACTGCAAGCAAGGAGCTGCTAATTAATGCCCCCTGGGCCCTTACCTGCCTGAATCACCTTGGCCCTCCCCTGCCCATCACTTCTCACTTTATGCAAAACCAGGCCTAGTCACATAGGCAGGAAGGAGAGATAAGGGGGGAGAGAACTGGAGAACAAAAGAGAATTTAACCTATAAAAGATGTAGGGTGTGCTCACTTCTTGGGACTTTAGAACATCAGCCATGGCCCCCTTCTCCCTCCCGGGAAAAGTCTGTATTATTACTACTTTTTAATAAAATCTGCTTAATATGCTTTAAAAAAAAGAAAAGAAAATCAAAAGAGTTCAGTACAATATAAATGAAAGGACCAGGGGACAGAGAAGCAGAGAGAAAGGGAAAATACTGGGGAATGACATTGTTCAAATTATATTGTTATATTATGTGGAAGTATGAATACACAACAACAAAATACCACCATTATTTACAATTATAATGCACCAATAATAATATGGGAAATTTAAATAAGGAAATCATAGAACTAAATATAAGATGAAAACACAAAATTTTAGAAGAAAATACAATAGAAAATATTTGTTGCTTTCTTAGACAATGACTTCTTAGATATAACAAAAAGGTGATACCCATAAGTAATAAAAGTAATAAATATGCACTCATAAAAAGTTTTAAAAACTTCTAATCTTAAATAGATGCTGTTAAGGTAATGAAATGACTATTAAATATTTTGATAGAATTCTTGCAAACAATATGACTTGTAACCAGAATATTAAAAGAAACCTTGAAATTCTATGACAAGTAAACAACCCAATAAATATTGGCATAAAATTTTAAGAAAAACTTTGTCAGTGATAATAAATGATGGAAAACAAATGCATGAAAAATTATTCAGCATTACTCTTCACTAGGTAAATATAAATTAAAATCTCTATGAGATACCATTATATATCTATTAGAATTCCTAAAATTAAAAAGTCTATCCAAAGAAAATATTGGCATGCATGTGAAGGAATTGGAGCTCTCACCCAATGTCAGTGAAAATGTTAAAGAGCAAAGCCAGTTTTCAAAAAAGTTGGCATTTTCTTAAAAATTTAGACATTCATCTACCATATAACTCAGCCATTCATCTCCTAGGTATTTACTCAAACAAATGAAAGCATATTCCCACAAAAAGTCACAAGAATTACTATTTATGTCAGCTTTAATAGTAAAACAGAAACACAAATGCCCATCAATAGGGAAATGGATTAAGAAACTGAGTCAGAGGAGCAAAGATAAAAAAGAATGAAAAGAAATTAAAGAGAGGCTAAGGTATTTATGGGACACAATCTAGCAGAATAATACACATTGTGGTACTATCAGAAGAAGAAAAAGAAAGCTTGTTTGAAGAAATATCAAAATACTTCTAAATCTGAAGAAAGAAAAGTACATACTTATTTAAGAAGCTCCAAAATCTCCAACTAGGATAAATTCAAAGTAGAATAAATTGAGACAAATAATAGATTGACCTCAACTTATAATTCAACTTATTATTTTTCACCTTTACCATAATGGAAAAGCAATATATACTAGATCAAAAGTATAAATTGAATTTTGAATTTTTGTCTTTTCCTAGTGATATGTGATATGATACTCTGATGATACTGGAAAATAGCTCCACACCATGGCACCCATTCTGCCATGTGATCATGAGGGTACATAAGAATACTCTGTGGTGTATTATGTTACTAACATATGATGTTCAGTTAATTACATATATTAAATACATTTTTGATTTGTTATATTTTCAAATTATTTGTATTTGCCAAGATATAATTTCATTGTAAAGAAAGGATCACTTCAAAATGAAACTTTAAAGTCAAAGACAGAATCATGAAAGCAGCAAAGAAAAGCTATTCATCAAATACAAGGAAGTGTCCATAAGATTGCTGTCATATTTTTCAGTAAAAAAAATATTCAGGTCAAAGGGAGAGGGATAACATATTTAAAGTGCTGAAAGAAAAAACCATCAACCAAGAATATTACATCTACCTAGGCATGTGACATATGGTGGCACTGTGATCACATTCAATTACAGTGATTAGGAGGATGAGGCAGGAGGATCACTATCTTGAGGCCGACTTCATTGATGTAGTGAGAATCTGTCTTAATTTTTTTTTAATAATAAAATGAAAAGGGCTGGGTTCAGTGGTAAAGCATTCCTGGTTTCAATATCCAGTACCACAAAAAAGACAAAAAGAAAGAAAACACTTTGAATTTAGCCAAGCACAGTGGTGCATGCTTATAATCCCAATTACCTAGGAGGCTGAGGCAGTAAAATTATCATACAAAGTTAGCCTATGAAATTTAGCAAGACCTCACCTCAAAATAAAAATAAAAATGGCTTTGGATGTATATTAATGGTAGAGAGCCCCGGGATCAATCCCCATTACCACAAAAAGAATAATTTAAGAATACTTTATCTGGGAAAATTACCCTTCAATAATGGAGAAAATAAGAGTTTCCTAGATAAACAAAAGCTGAAGTAATTTATTATTAATGAAGTCACACTATAAAAACTGCTAAAAAAGTCATTCAAATTGAAATGAATGTACAGTAGACAAAAACATGAATGTATATTAAAAAATAGAAGTTTTCAAAGGTAAATATGTAAAAATATAGTAGAAACACTATTGAAATTTACATGCATAGAATTCCATACAAAAAAGTTTAATCAAAACTATAAATCTATGTTTATGGGTATATACTGCAAAAAAAAATGATTTGTGACACTAATAAAAAGTAGGGGAATAGAGCCATAAAGAAGAAGAGGTTTTATGTATAATTGAAAACAGTTTAAAATAGATTGCTAGGATTTTAAGATAATTTATAAATTGCAATGGCAGTAACAAAGAAAATATCTGTAAAAAACACAAAACCAAATGAGAAGGGAATCAAAACATATCATAAAAAAATCAATGAAAGGAAAAAGAATGCCGTAAGAAAGCAAAGGAAAGAGAGAAAAAACTAAAAGATATACAGAAAAAAATAAAATTGTAATATAATGTTTTCTCTACCAATAGTTATTTAAATGTAAATGGATTAGAATTCTCAATCAAAAAAACATAGTTTGGGAGGTCAAGATGGCAGGGTTAAAATCGGGCAAAACATTCCAGCCCCTCTGCAGTTCTGAATCAAAATAGTGAGACAATGCCTCATCAGAGTTTAATATTGGTTTTGCTTTCTTTAATTACCTAACTTTGAGGCCTATTCTAAATAATACTCCATTTTCCACTTTTGTATTAGCAGAGTTATGAAGAACATTTTCAATAAGCTCTTATGATTAATTAGTATATGGTTTCCTTTCAAATAGCCACAATTACAGATGATTATTATCTCTACTCAAAATGGTGCTAGGGGTTGATTACAGCACTTTGAACTCATTGAGTATGTTCTTTGATGCTGAGATATACCACCAGCCTGGGGCATATAGCAAAGAATGTAGCCTACTAAAAAGAACCCAATGCAAGGTGTGGTGGCACACACCTGTAAACCCAGCAATTCAGGAGGCAGGACAATTGTGAATTCAATCATAAGCCTCAGCAAATTAGGCCCTGTGCAACTTAGTGAGACCCTGTTTAAAAATTTGATAAAAATAAACAGACTGGGGATGTAGCTGTGTGGTAAAGCACCCCTGGGTTCAATCTCCAGAAAAGAAAAGAAAAGAAAAGAGGAGAAGAGAGGAGAGGAGAGGAGAGGAGAGAAGAAGCAAAAAGAAACCAACATAACAATAGAAGAGATGTACATCCCAATGGATGTGAATATCTCAACAAAGAAAAACAGTAATCATTAGAAAGCAAGGAAATAAGATATTTCCAAAAATTAAAAACTGTCCAAAAACTATACCCATAGATTTTAAAGTGGAGGAAATTCTGGACAAAGAATTTATACAAAAAGTTACTTGTTAAAATGATCACTAAATTAAAAGAATAACCAAAGAATGAACTAAGGAAGAAAATTAGGGTAGGGAAGAATTTCTAATAGAGAGATTTTGAAAAGGAATCAAATAGAATCTTGGAGAATAAATAAATCAAACAACAAACTCAGTGGAGTCTCACCAACTGACTACCTGAAGCAGAAGAAACATTATCAGTGCTAGATGATAAGATGCAGGAAGTAGAACTCTAAGATGATAATAAAGAAAAAAATTACAAAGAACAGACTATAGAGGAGGTTTCAAGATGGCGGCCTAGAGGGTGGCGGCATTTCATGTTGCTCCAGGACTCAGGATTCAAAAGAGGAGATATTGAGACACTTGGGACCAACTCAAAGCAGCCGGGTGACTCTCTCCCGTTGGGGAGGCGTCCCGGATGGGACAGTAGTCCCGGAACACAGGGAACTTTGTAAAGTAGAGCTGCCAGCAAGACGCCCCTCCCCCGGCTGGAGCAGTGACTCGGACAACTGGGAGCGCCGTAAAGGAGGCCGCTCAGCACAGCGCTGGGACTCGGAGCAACCACTGGGGCTCCGGCGGCTGCCCAGGGGAGGAGTGGCGAGGAGAGCTGTGTGGACTCAGAACACCGGGGCCTGCCATGAGGAGGAGGAGGAGGAGCGTGGCCGCTTGGATTCGGAGTGACTGCACCAGAGCTACAAGCGGTTGACAGAGGAGAAGCTGCGCGGCGAGCTGTTTGGACTCAGAACGACTGCTTCTGAACCCCGGGGCCTGCCCTGAGGACGAGGAGGAGGAAGAAGAGCACAGCCGCTTGGATTCAGAGTGACTACACCAGAGCTACAGGCGGTTGCCAGAGGAGGGGCTGCGTGGCGAGCTGTTTGGACTCAGACCACTTCTGAACACCGGGGCCTGCCCGGAGGACTAGGAGGAGGAGGAGGAAGAGTGCGGCGGGTCATTTGGACTCGCAGTGACTGCATTAGAGCTCCAGGCGGCTGCTCAGAGGAGGAGGCGAGTGGTGAGTTGTTTGGACTTAAAGTGACAGCTCCTGAACACAGGGGGGCTGCCTGGAGGGGAAGCGTGGTGGGTCGCTTGGTCTTGAGTGGCCGCACCAGAGCTCCGGGCGGTTGCCCAGAGGACCCGTGCAGCGGGTCACGTGCATTCAGAGCCACTCAGAGCGACCGATCCTGAACACCCGGGGGGTTATCTGGAGAAGGAGGAGGAACGGGGAGGGTCACTTCGACTCGGAGTGATTGATTGCCCAGGGCTACGGGTGGTTGGTGGGAGGTGGAGGCACACAGTGAGTTTCTTGGACTCCTAGTGACTGCACCAGAATACTGGGCGGCTGTCTGGAGGAAGAGGCATGTGGCGGGTCTCTGGGACTCAGAGCAATTGTACGGGGCCCCAGGTGGCTGCTCAGAGGAGGGGCCGCATAGCCAGGCGATTAGGTGCAGAGCAGGGTCCCAGGATCTAGGAGGCTTCTTGGTGGAAGAGCCGCACAGAGACAGGCTTAGGGGGGAGCGAAGGTTCCAGGCCTGCGGGCAGATTCTCTGAGGAGGGGCAGCCTAAGGAGATTCATCTGCGAAGGGTGAAGCTCCCAGGCCCAGGAGGTAGGGCCGGGCCCCTGGGAACTTTGCAGAGGAAGGCAGCCCAGCCCAGGCGGTAGCTGTAAATTGAGGGGAACCTCTAGGAGGGAACTAACCAGCGAGACCTCCACACCAGGTGAGTCTTCCCTGCCGGGTGAGGTTTCCCCACAAGGACGGTAAAACCAGAGACTCAGGCCCAAACAGGCCTTGCCTCAGCCCCGCAGCCTAGGTCCCCTTTGGATGACCACTGGTCAACAAGTGGAGGCAACTCTGCCCACTAGCAGGGATTATACCCCACCTGAAGGCCACCACTCCTAGAGAGGCAGCTTCCTTGTGGAGCACCACATTATCAACTTCCTCTAAGACTTCAGCCTACTGAAGGCTAAGGGGGGATATATATATAGAAATCTTCAGGGACATTGTAAGTCAATAGAGGAAATCTGCAATATCTCAGTGGTCCACTGATACCTGAACAATATGAGAAAACAAGGAAAGAAAATGCTGCAAACAAATCTAGATGTTACATCAATAAAACCCAATGACAGCATGGCAAAAGAAATGACAGAAAAGGAGTTCAGAATGTACATAATTAAAATGATCAGAGAAGCAAACGATGAGATGAAAGAGCAAATGCACGCACTGAATGATGAGATGAAAGAGCAAATGCAAGCACTGAATGATCGCACGAATCGACAATTAAAAGAGCAAATACAGGAAGCAAAAGATCATTTCAATAAAGAGTTAGAGATATTGAAAAAAAACCAAACAGAAATCCTTGACATGAAGGAAACAATAAACCAAATTAAGAACTCCATAGAAAGCATATCCAATAGGATAGAACACCTGGAAGGCAGAACCTCAGACATTGAAGACAAAATATTTAACCTTGAAAACAAAGTTGAACAAACAGAGAAGATGGTAAGAAATCATGAAGAGAATCTACAAGAACTATGGGATATCATGAAAAGGCCAAATTTAAGAATTATTGGGATTGAGGAAGGCCTAGAGAAACAAGCCAAAGGAATGAACAATTTATTCAATGAAATAATATCAGAAAATTTCCCAAATCTGAAGAATGAAATGGAAAATCAAGTTCAAAAGGCTTATAGGACTCCAAATACACAAAATTACAACAGACCCACACCAAGGCACATTATAATGAAAATAACTAACATACAAAATAAACACAGAATTTTAAAGGCTGTGAGAGAAAAGAACCAAATTATATTCAGGGGGAAACCAATACGGATATCAGCAGATTTTTCAATCCAGACCCTAAAAGCTAGAAGGGCCTGGAACAACATTTTTCAAGCCCTGAAAGAAAATGGATGCCAACCAAGAATCTTATACCCAGCAAAACTTACCTTCAAATTTGACGATGAAATAAAATCCTTCCATGATAAACAAAAGCTAAAAGAATTTACAAAAAGAAAGCCAGCATTACAGAACATTCTCAGCAAAATATTCCATGAGGAAGAGATGAAAAACAAAGAAGCAAATCAGCAAAGGGAGGAATTATCCTAAAGGAATTGTCAAATAAAGGAGGAAACAAGTTGTGTCAAACAAATAAATAAATAAAATTTAAAAAATGAACCAAATGACCGGGAAACCAAGTCATATCTCTATAATAACCCTGAATGCTAATGGCCTGAATTCATCAATCAAAAGACATAGACTGGCAGACTGGATTAAAAAGAAAGATCCAACAATATGTTGCCTGCAAGAGACTCACCTCACAGAAAAAGATACCCATAGACTAAAGGTGAAAGGATGGGGAAAAACATACCATGCACATGGACTCAGCAAAAAAGCTGGAGTATCCATCCTCATTTCCGATAATGTGGACTTCAAGCCAAAGTTAGTCAGAAGGGATAAAGAAGGTCATTTCATAATGCTTAAGGGAAGCATAAATCAGCAAGATATAACAATCATAAACATCTATGCCCCAAACAGTGGCTCCTCCATGTATGTCAAACAAATCCTTCTCAATTTCAGAAACCAAATAGACCATACACAATAATACTAGGTGATTTTAACACACCTCTCTCACCACTGGACAGATCTTCCAGACAAAAATTTAACGAAGAAACCACAGATCTCAATAACACAATCAATAATTTAGACTTAACTGACATTTATAGAATATACCATCCAACGAAGAGCGAATACACTTTCTTCTCAGCAGCACATGGATCCTTCTCTAAAATAGACCATATATTATGCCACAAAGCTAATGTTAGCAAATACAAGAAGATAGAGACACTAGCATGTATTCTATCAGATCATAATGGATTGAAGTTAGAAATAAATGAAAGAGTAAAACACAGAAACTATTCCAACATCTGGAGATTAAACAATATGCTATTTTATGATGAATGGATAACAGAAGATATTAGGAAGGAAATTAAAAAATTCTTAGAGGTAAATGAGAACAAAGAAACATCATATCAAAATCTCTGGGACACTATGAAAGCAGTACTTAGAGGGAAATTTATTTCATGGAGCACATTTAATAAAAGAAGTAAAACTCAACAAGTAAACGACCTAACAGTACAGCTCAAAGCCCTAGAAAAAGAAGAACAGAACAGCACCAAAAGTAGTAGAAGACAGGAAATAGTTAAACTCAGAGCTGAAATCAATGAAATTGAAACAAAAGAAACAATACAAAAAATTGACACAATAAATAGTTGGTTCTTCGAAAAAATAAACAAAATTGATAAACCTTTAGCCACACTAACAAAGAGAAGACGAGAGAAAACCCAAATCACTAAAATTCGGAATGAACAAGGAAATATCACAACAGACAGGATTGAAATACAAAACATAATTAGAAGCTATTTTGAAAATCTATACTCCAACAAAATAGAAAATTTCGAAGACATCAACAGGTTTCTAGAGACATATGAATTGCCTAAACTGAACAAGGAGGACATAAACAATTTAAATAGACCAATTTCAAGTACTGAAATAGAAGAAGTCATCAAAAGCCTACCAACAAAGAAAAGTCCGGGACCAGATGGGTTCTCAGCCGAGTTCTACGATACCTTTAAAGAAGAGCTCATTCCAATACTTCTCAAAGTATTCCATAAAATAGAAGAGGAGGGAACCCTCCCAAACTCATTCTATGAAGCCAATATTACACTGATACCTAAACCAGACAGAGACTCATCAAGGAAAGAAAATTTCAGACCAATATCCTTAATGAACATCGACGCAAAAATTCTCAACAAAATTTTAGCAAATCGCATACAAAAACATATTAAAAAGATAGTGCACCATGATCAAGTGGGTTTCATCCCAGGGATGCAAGGTTGGTTCAACATCAGGAAATCAATAAACGTAATTCACCATATTAATAGACTTAAAGTCAAGAATCACATGATTATTTCAATAGATGCAGAAAAAGCATTTGATAAAATACAGCACCCCTTCATGCTCAAAACACTAGAAAAAATAGGGATAGTGGGAACATTCCTTAACATTGTAAAGGCCATTTATGCTAAGCCCATGGCCAATATCAATCTAAATGGTGAAAAACTGAAAGCATTCCCCCTAAAAACTGGAACAAGGCAGGGATGCCCTCTTTCACCACTTCTATTCAACATCGTTCTTGAGACTCTGGCCAGAGCAATTAGACAAACCAAAGAAATTAAAGGGATACGAATTGGAAAAGAAGAACTCAAACTATCCCTGTTCACTGATGACATGATTATATATTTAGAGGAACCTGGAAATTCCACCAGAAAACTCTTAGAACTCATAAGTGAATTCAGTAAAGTAGCAGGTTACAAGATCAATGCCCATAAATCCAACGCATTTTTATACATAAGTGATGAATCTTCAGAAAGAGAAATTAGGAAAACTACCCCATTCACAATAGCCTCGAAAAAAATAAAATACTTGGGAATCAATCTCACAAAAGAGGTGAAAGACCTCTACAATGAGAACTATACAACACTAAAGAAAGAAATTAAAAAACACCTTAGAAGATGGAAAGATCTTCCATGTTCTTGGATAGGAAGAATTAATATTGTCAAAATGGCCATTCTACCTAAAGTGCTATACAAATTCAATGCAATTCCAATTAAAATCCCAATGACGTACCTTACAGAAATAGAGCAAGCAATTATGAAATTCATCTGGAAGAATAAGAAACCCAGAACAGCTAAAGCAATCCTTAGCAGGAAGAGTGAAACAGGGGGTATTGCAATACCAGATCTTCAACTCTACTACAAAGCCATAGTAACAAAAACGGCATGGTATTGGTACCAAAATAGAAAGGTAGATCAATGGTACAGAATAGAGGACACGGACACAAACCCAAATGAATACAATTTTCTCATACTAGACAAAGGTGCCAAAAATATGCAATGGAGAAAAGATAGCCTCTTCAACAAATGGTGCTGGGAGAATTGGAAATCCATATGCAACAGAATGAAACTAAACCCATATCTCTCACCATGCACGAAACTAAACTCAAAATGGATTAAGGACCTCGGAATCAGACCAGAGACCCTGCAGATTATAGAAGAAAAAGTAGGTCCAAATCTTCACCTCGTTGGTCTAGGATCAGACTTCCTTAACAGGACTCCCATAGCACAAGAAATAAAAGCTAGAATCAACCATTGGGATAGATTCAAACTAAAAAGCTTTCTCTCAGCAAAGGAAACTATCAGCAATGCGAAGAAAGAGCCTACAGAGTGGGAGAATATCTTTGCCAATCATACTTCAGATAGAGCACTAATCTCCAGAATCTATAATGAATTCAAAAAAACTCTACTCCAAGAATTCCTATAATCCAGTCGACAAATGGGCTAAGGAAATGAATAGACACTTCACAGAAGAAGATCTACAAGCAATCAACAAACATATGGAAAAATGTTCAACATCTCTAGTAATAAGAGAAATGCAAATCAAAACCACCCTAAGATTCCATCTCACCCCAATTAGAATGGCGAGTATCAAGAATACGAGCAACAACAGGTGTTGGCGAGGATGTGGGGAGAAAGGTACACTCATACATTGCTGGTGGGGTTGCAAATTAGTGCAGCCACTCTGGGAAGCAGTGTGGAGATTCCTCAGAAAACTTGGAATGGACCCTCCATTTGACCCAGCTATCCCACTCCTTGGCCTATACCCAAAGGACTTAAAATCAGCATACTACAGAGATACAGCCACATCAATGTTCATAGCTGCTCAATTCACAATAGCCAGACTGTGGAACCAACCTAGATGCCCTTCAATTGATGAGTGGATAAAGAAACTGTGGTATATATATACAATGGAATATTACTCAGCCATAAAGAATGATAAAATTATGGCATTTGCAGGCAAATGGATGAAATTGGAGAATATCATGCTAAGTGAGATAAGCCAATCTCAAAAAGCCAAAGGATGAATGATATCGCTAATAAGTGGAGGATGACACAAAATGGGGGGGAGGGAAGGGTTAGTGTTAGGGTTAGAGTTAAGGTTAATGAGGGGGGCAAGTATGGAGGAAGGAAGTACTGTTTAGAGGGTAAAGAGGGGTGGGAGGGGTGGGGGGAAGGGAAAAAATAATAGAATGAATCAAACAACATTATTCTATGTAAATTTATGATTACACAAATGGTATGCCTTTACACCATGTACAAACAGAGAAACAACATGTATCCCATTTGTTTACAATAAATAAAATAAAATAAAATAAAATAAAATAAAATAAAAAATAAAAAAAAGAACAGACTATAGAAGAGATCCAGAACAAGATTAGAAAATAAAATACAAACCAGTAAGTGCTAAACATGTTGATGAACCCCATAACCCCAGCAACTCAGGAGGCAGAGGCAGGAGGATTTCATGTTCAAGGCCAGCCTCAGTGATTCAGCAAGGCTCTATCTCAAAACAAAAGACTGGGGATTTATCTCAGTGGTAAAGTGCTCCTGATTTCAATCCCAATTGCACAAAAAAGGACTAATAGGTATTGAGGTAAGAGAAGTTATACAGATTAATGGCAGAGAAAACTTATGCAATCAAATAATAGCAGAAAATTTCCCTACTATTGGGAAGGAAATAGACATATAGATACTGGAGGCATTTAGAACTCCAAATAGCAAGGAATTTTTCATTGGCATATACTTAAAATGCAAAAGAAATTCCATAACGAAGAATTTTAGAAGCCTCCAGAGAGAAACGCAATGTCACTTATAAAGGCAAATTAATCAGAATGACAGACGATTTCTCAATGGAAATTCCAAATGCTAGCAGAGCATTTAATGAAATATTCCAACTACTGTACAATGATATCTTCCACCAGCATGATGGTCAATGCCTGTAACTCCAATGGCTCAGGAGGCGGAGGAAATACAATCTTAAATTCAAGGTCCACCTCAGCAATTTAGTGAGATCCTAAGCAACTCAGCAAGACCCTGTCTCTGAATAAAATATTTAAAAGGCTGGAAATATGGCACAAAGGTTAAGCACCTCTGGGTTCAATCCCTGGAACCAAAAAATAAGAAAAGATATCCTCCAACCTAGATTATCCAACAATCCAGCAATGTTGTGGTTTAGATATTAGTTGTACCCCAAAAGTTCATGTGTGAGACAACGCAAGAGAGTTTAAGGTGAAACTATTGGGTTATAAGAGTCTTCAGCAAATTGGTGCATTATTTCTCTTATAGGGATTAACTGGGTAGTAACTCTAGGCAGGTAGGTTGTGACTAGAGGAGGTGGGACATTGGGGGCATGACTTTGGGGTAAATATTTTGTCCATGGTGAGGGGAATCTCTCTCTGCTTCCTGATGTCCTGTCCTGAACTGCTTTCTTCTGCCACTCCCTTCATCTATGGTGTTTCGACTTACATTAGGCCACAGCAATGGAGCTGGCCATCTACAGATTGGGACCTCTGAAAGTGTGAGCCCCCGAATAAAGTTTTCCTCCTCTAAATTATACTTGTTAGGCCTTTTGGTCACTGTGGCAAAAACCTGCCTTATAAGCACAAGGCCCTGGGTTCGATCCCCAGGACCAAAAAAAAAAAAAAAAAAAAAAAAAAAGGACTGAACAGATGCCTATAGAATATTTCATCCTACAGGAACTGACAATACTTTGTTTTCAGTTCCTCTTAAACTTTCTACAAATTTGATCATGTTTTAGGCCAAAAAACCAAACCTTAACATATGAAAAATTGAAGTAATCTCTTGCTTCTGTTTAGACTATACTGGAATAAAATTAGAAATAAACAGCAAGAAAAGCTGCAGAAACTATACAAATACCTAGAGATTGAACTTTTGAATAATGAGTGGTGTCATTGAAAAAAATCAGAAAGGGAAATTAAAAAAAATTTTTAGAATGTAATGAAGGTATAAATGCAACATACCAGAGGAGCCAGAGATGGCAATTCTAAGAGGAACATTTACAGCTATGAGTGCCTACATTAAAACAACAACAAACACAACAACAGAAAGATTAAAGATAAATAATGTGAAAGTATGCCTGAATATCTTAGGGAAACTATAACAAACCAATGCCAAAGATAATGAAAAGAAAAACAATAAAGATCAGAGGTGAAAATAAAGATAGAGAATAAAATATACACAGTATCAAAGGGAGTTCATTATTTGAAAAAATAATCAAAATAAATTAAAAATAAATTAATTACAAATTAAAAATAAGAAAAATAAGCTAGATAATCAAACTAACCAAAAAGAAATTGGAAGACTGAACCTAATAAAATTACAGATGAAAATGGGGGTACTAAAACAGATATCACTGAAATCGATAGGATCATTAGGATCAATTTTGAAATTTATCTTCCAATAAATTAGAAAATACAGAAGACATGTATAAATTTATAGATATACAACCTACCAAAACTGAAATAAGAGCAGACAAAAAAACTTAAACAGACCAATAGAAGACAATTAGTTTGTAGCAGAAATGTAAAGCTTCCCAACAGACATTGACAAGTCAAGATAAATTCAAAGTACAATTTTTCCAGAAATTAAAAGAAGAACTAACATGAATACCCTTCATATTATTCCATGAAATAGAAAGGCAAGAATTCATCAAAACTCATTCTATGAAACCAGTGTGATCCTGATATCAAAACCAAATAAGGGCACATTAGGGAAAAACAAGTTGAAGACCAATAACCTTGATGAACACAGGTACAAATATCATTAATAAAACACTTGCAATCTGAACTCAACAAAACATCTAAAATGTCAAACACCATGATCAAATTGACTGGATTCCAGGGATTTTAGTATAGTTTAACATACATGAATAAATAAATATACCACATAAATAGAAACAAGGACAAAAATCTCATGATCATCTCCATAGGTATAGAAAAACCTTTTATAAAATTCAACACATCTTCATGATTTTAAAACTCCAAAGAAACTAGGAATAAAAAAAACTTATCTCAACATCATAAAGGGTATATATAGCAAACCTAATGTCACCACAATACTGAGGGGGAAAATTGATAGCATTTTCTATAACATCAGAAACAAGTCAAGAATATCCTCTCACAGGACTTAAAACACTATCTGAGCAATTAGGCAATAGAAGGAATTAAAAACAATACAAATAGGAAAGGAGGAAGCAGACTACGTGAGTCAATACTTAAAAGTGCCTAAAGGTTCCATGAGAAGACTTCTAGATCTAATAAATAATTCAGCAAATAGCAGAATAAAAAAAACATGCAAAAATCAATTGTTTTTTTATATGCCAATGATAAACCCACCAAGAAAGAAATTAGGAAAACAATTCTATTCATAGTACCTTAAAGTATATGAAGGACCAGGCATGATGCTTCACACCCATAATATTCAGAACTCAGGAGACTGAGGCAAGAGAATTGCAAGTTTAAGGTCAGCATCAACAATTTAGTGATACCCTATCTTAAAATAAATAATAAAAAAGGACAGGGAATGTAACTCTTTGGCAAAGTGCCCTTGGGTTCAATCCCCAGTAACACAAACAAAAACAAAAACCAAAGTTATGTAGATTTAAATCTAATCCATGAAGTAAAAGATTTCTACAAGTTACAGAATGCTAAAAAAACATTGAAGAAGATACTAGAGGATGCATAGACTTCCCATGTTAATGGATAAGCAAAATTAATATTGCTAAATTAGACATATTGCTGAAAAGATCTACAGATTCTATACAATCTCCATTAAAATATCAGTGATATTCTTCACAAAACTAGGAAAACAATCCAAAAATTCACATGGAAGAATGCAAGACCCAAAAAGCCAAGGACATTCCAAAGAAAGTGTCATACTAAAGGCACAATAATAATCAATTTAAAATTATACTGTGGATATTATGAATGGGATAGTTTTCCTAATTTCTTTTTTAGTAGATTCATTATTGAGGTATAGGAATGCAATTGATTTATGGGTGTTGATTTTATATTCTGCTATTTTGCTGAATTCATTTATAACTTCTAGAAGTATTTTGGGGTCTTCTAAATATATGATTATGTCATTGACAAACATAATTTGAGCTCTTCCTTTCCTATTTGTATCCTTTTAATTTATTTATCTTGCCTAATTGCTCAGGCTAGAGTTTCAAGGACTATGTTAAGTAGGAGTGGTAAAAGTGGGCATCCCTGGTGGGGTATCTGGCTCTCTGGCTACATGCTGTGGTCCTGCTACCTGGCAGCTCAGGCCCTGGGGCCTGACACCTGCAGCAATGGAAATCCAGTTATCAAAATTGACTCTAGAAGTAAGAACCTGACAAACCAGTAACAATGTAAGAAATTGAGAAAATTGCCAAAATGCTATCATCCCTCACACCACAGGTTCATCTGGTGTCACAGGTTAAAAAAAAAACAACATACCCTTCATGATGAAGAAAGATCTTAAGCAATGTGGTGGACTCAGAAACTCATGAAAAGAAGCCCTGGATTCTTACATCTTCAAAACAAGACATGTTACCTCACATTGCAAATGCTGGTGAGATGAAGCATTAGTTTGTGTAGTTGCTAAGCAGCTTTCAACAATGTAGCAAATCGTTATAGCAAATCATGTTTCCCATTCAGAAGACCCTTTTTTGGCAGCAGCTCTATAGAATCAAAACCCAAGATGCACTTATGTTTGTGCTGTATGATAATTGTTCCTGCTTTCTTCAAAAGCACATCAGTGCCCCAGAGTTTGCAACCCATGGCATGGTGGCAGTACTTGCAGGGACAACAGAAACCATTTTCAAACTTCATGGGAAAGAGTTCAGACATTGCTTCAAGACCACAAGCATCATGACACATTCACAAACATTTATTGGGCTTTCAGGGCACTGAAATGCCATGTAATTGAGAGTATTATTGAGGTTTAATGCCCATTCTTTTCCATAATGGATTCAGAAACGTCTTTTTCTTTGAACTTTGAAGTCCCATTAAGGAGCAACTGCCTAGTGCAACGACTCAATAGTGCTCATTTGGTCATTGACTTTATCTGGGGAGGTCTATTGGGTGCCATGTTGGGATTCTTGTTTTTTTCTCAGTTAATGTTGTTAAAACTTACATACAGCCTCAGATTGGTGGGGAATTTCAGTCTTTCCCCAAGGTTTGCAAAACAAATCTGGTTAGAGCAGGAAAGTAAATTGACAAATCTTTTCAGAGGTGCCCATCTGAATTACCATTGGTCTCCCATCTCTTTGGGTATATTCAATTCTACTTAGGACTGCTTGTTAAAGGTTGTATGAGAAAATTCTTTAGTAAAATACCATTTATCAACTAAATAGAAGTAAGAATATAGTTTAGTCTTGTTCCTAATTGGCTCAAATATAAGTTGGTGTCATTAAGTCCAGGCCACATGAATTATGAGCAAAGTTAACTTCCTTAAGCCTTAACAACAAAAATTAAAATAATGAAGCATTTCAGCAGTAAAAAAAAAAAAAAAAAAAAAAAAAAAAAAAAATGGTGGGCATTCCTGGCGACCTTGGGCTTGAAGTATCTGGCCTTTACAATATTGAGAGATGTTCCTTCTATCCCTAGTTTTCTAGGGTTTTAAACATGAATGAAAGTTAACTTTGTCAAATACTTTTTCTCCGTTCACAGTAGCCTCAAAAAATTAAATACTTGTGAATCAATCTACTAAAAGAGATGAAGAAACTCCATAATGAAAACTACAGTACACTAAAGAAAAAAAAAATTGGAGGATACATTAGAAGATGGAAAGACCTCCTATAATCTTGGATAGGTAGAAATAATATTTTCAAAACATCAATACCACCAAAAGCACTATACAGATTCAATGCAATTCCCATCAAAATATCAACGAAATTCCTCATAGGAATAGAAAAAGCAGTAATGAAATTCATTTGGAAGAATAAGAGACCCAGAATAGCCAAACAATCCTTAGTGAAAAGAAGCAAAGCAGGAGGCATCACAATACCAGACTGGACCTCAAATTATACTACAGAGCTTTAGGAACAAAACAGCAAGATATTGGCACCAAAACAAGTAAGCATACCAGTGGAATAGAAAAGAAGACACAGAGGAAAATCCATATAAATGCAGTTATCTCATTCTTGACAAAGGTGCCAAAAACATACCTTGGAGAAAAGATTGCCTCTTCAACAAATGGTGCTGGGAAAACTGGAAATCTACATGTAGCAGAAAGAAATTTAATTCCTATCTCTCATGCTTCACAAAATTCAACTGAAAGAGAATCAAAAACCTAGGAATTAGACCAAAAATCTGCACTTGCTAGAAGAAAATGTAGGCCCAACACTACAACATGTTGGTTCAGGAGCTTAGTTTCTTAACAAGACCCTAAAGCACAAGAAGCAAAATGAAATTCAGTATTGGGATGGAATCAAATTAAAAAGTTTCTTTACTGCAAAGGAAACCATCAAGAGTTTGAAGAGAGAGCCTACAGAATGGAAAAAAAAATCTTTGCCACCTGCACCTCAAATAAGGCATTTATTTCCAGGACATTCAAAGAACTCAAAAAAGTTACCACCAAAAATTAAAATAACCCGATAAATAAATGAGCAAAGGAACTAAACAGACTCTTCTCAAAAGAAGAAATACAAATAGTCAGAAAAAAATTGTTCAACATCTCTGGCTATTAGAGAAATGCAAATTAAAACTACATGGACATTTATTTCATCTCACTCCAGTCAGGCTGGAAATTATCAAGAACACAAATAACAATAAATGTTGGCAAGGATATGGGTAAAAGGGTATACTCATATATTGCTAGTGGAAATGCAAATTGGTGCAACCATTCTGGAAAGCAATATGGAGATTCCTCAAAAATCTAGGAATAAAATCCCCATATAACCCGCTATCCCACTCCTCAGTATATATCCAAAAGATTTACAATCAACATATTACAGTGACACAGACCATCAATTTTTATAGAAGCACAATTCACAAGAGTTAAGCTATGGAGCCAACCTAAGTGTCCTTCATCAGATAAATGGATAAATAAAATGTGGTTTATATACACAGTTGTGTATTACTTAGCCATGAAGAAGAATGACTTTATGACATTCACTGGTATATGGATTTATCTGGGAACTATCGTACCCAGTGAAATAAGCCAATGCCTCCAAAAACCCAAAGGTTAAATGTTTTCTCTGATATGTGAAAGCTAATTCACAATAAAGAGGGATTAGAAATTAGAATTTCAGTTGAGTATACAAAGGGGAATGGAGGAGGAATGGGAAAAGGAAAGACAGTATAATGAATCTGACATCACTTTCCTGTACATATATGAATATACCACAGTGAATCTCAGCATTGTGTACATCTGTTAGAAATCAATTTTTAAAATATCTATGGGTAAATGGCAGAAATATCAATAGAGCAGAGGAAAGGGAACAGTGTTACAGGTAGGGTAGGAGACATGAAGAGGATTACTGAGGATTGAATAAGAACAAGATATATATCATGATTTTATAATTATGTCAAAATTGATTCACTGTATACATAACTAAAAAGAACTAATAAAAAATTAATAATGAAAATATTTCAAAATAAAAATAGAACTGAAAATATCCTCCATCCAGCATAAATTGCTTTGATTTTACCATTATCTTATCATATGTAAAATAGGATTCCTCAAATAAAGCATTTTTTTCCCACGCACACAAAATATACTGTGCAGTCATAAAAACAGCATGGCATGGGAATTAAAATAGAAACATAAACCAGTGGAATATAATATAAGAGACCAAGACAAAGTCACTCATCTGATACTTGACAAAGGTAGCAAAAACATATGTTGGTGTAAAGATAGTCTCTCTAATAATTTGTTTTTTGGGAAAACGGGATATCCATATGTAGAAACATGAAATTTGATCCCCATCTCTCACCATGTAGAAAACTCAATTCAAAATGGAATAAAGATGTAGGTTTAAGATTAGAAACTTTGCGGCTGCTAGAATAAAACGTAAGGGAAACTCTTTAGCACACAGGCACAGGCAAAAACTTCCTGAATAGGACTACTATAACTCAGGAAATAACAAGCATCAATAAATGAAGTGAAATTTAAAAAATTCTACACATAAAAGTAAATGATTTACAGATTGAAGAGACAACCTACAGAATTGAGTAAAATCTTTGCCTGTTATTTTCTGTCGGAGGATTAATATCCAGAAAATACAAAATAACTAATACTCAGCACCAAAAATTTCTAACAAACCTATTCAATAAATGGACAAATGAAATGTACAGACATGACTCTAAAGAATGTATAAATGTCCAACAAGTATATGAAAAATATTCAACAAGTTTAGCCTACAGGGAAATGCAAATCAAAACTACACAGAAATTTCAACTTATTATATTCTGAATGGCAAATATTGAGAAAAAATAATGATAAATATTGGTGAGAATGCAGAGAAAAAGAACTCTTATACACTGTTGGTGGGAATGTAAATTAGTACAGCCACTTTGGATTTCAGAATGGAGGATCCTCAAAAAGATGAATATAAGGCCTGGGGTTGTAACTCAGTGGTAGAGTACTTGCCTAGCACGTGTAAGGCACTAGAACTGATGCTCAGCACCACATAAAAATAAATAAATAAAATAAAGGTATTGTGTTCATCTATAGCTAAAAATATTTTTAAAAGATAAATAGAAAACTCTCATATGACTCAGCTATACCACTTCTTGGTATTTACCCAAAAGAATTGAAATCATTATGTTTTACTGATACACGCATACCCATGTTTATTGAAGGACACTTCAATGAGCCAAGTTATGGTATTACCCTAGGTTTCTGTCAATAGGTAAATAGATACAGAAAACGTGATATATATATATATATATGTATATATTCATACATATACATATATATTCATTCAATGGATCATCAGTCAGCCATAAAGAAAAATAGATTTATGTCATTTGTTGGAAAATGAATGGAACTTGTCAGTATTATATTGAGTGAAATAAGTCTGACTTAGAAAAGCAAATATTGCTTTTTTTCTGTCATGTGTAGAAACTAGAGGAAGGGGGAAAAAAGGACATCATGAATGTGAAAGGGAGACAATTAATGTAGGGGAAGGCATGATCAGGGAAAGGAAGATTGGAGGCTAAATAGAGGAATTGGGGAATTAATTTGACATTATTTTACAAGCATATATGAACTTTTCACAATAAAAGCCATCATTCTATATAATTAATAAGCACCAAAAAAACATAGATTGAATGAATTTAAATACCAGGATACAACAAAATGTTTCCTAAAAATAATACTCACTTTTAGATGTAAAGACACACATAAACTGAATATGAAAGTATAGGAAAATATAACCCATGTAAATGTAAACCACAATTAGCAGGAGTGGCAATATTAATATCAGAAAAAAATAGATATTGAATAAAAAATGATTGGAAGTTATAAAACAAATGAAATAATGATAAAATGTCATTTCACAAAGAACATTATAAACCTTTTTCTTTATTATTTTCCTAATTTTATTGATGCATTATAATTACACATAATAGTGGGATTCATCTTTACATATTCATACATACACAATATAATGATATAATTTGGTTAATAGTGTTTCCCTGTCTCTCTCCTTTTCTTCCCCTCCTCCCTCTTCCTTGTTCCTTTCCTCTAATCTATTGGTCTTCCTTCTATTTTTATAAGATATTTTTCTCACCTTTTTTACCTATTTTTTTCTTCTCTTTAGCTTCCACGTATGAAGGAAAACATATGACCTTTGACTTTCTGAGTTTGGATTATTTCACTTAACACTATGCTCTAAAGTTCCATCAATTTCCATGCAAATGACATAATTTCATTCTTACTTATTGCTAAATAAAACTCCATTATCTTTATATACCACATTTTCTTTATCAATTTATCCACAGATGAATACCAATTGTTCCATAATTTGACTATTGTGAATCATGCTGCTACAAATATGGGTATGCACCTTCTGCTATGATATGCTGACCTTAATTCTTTAGTATATGCCAAATATTTGTATATCTGGGTCATATATTGGTTCCATTCCTAGTCTTTGATGAAACAATACTGATTTCTGTAGTGATTATACTAATTTACAGTCCCAGCAACAGTTTAAAAGTGTTCCTCTTTCCTTATGTCTTCTCTAGCATTTATTATTGTTTATAACCTTTTAATCTTTTCTTTCTTTTTTTTTTCAGTACTAGAAATTGAAACTGTGGGCACCTTACCACTAGGCTACATCCCAAGAACTTTTATTTATTTGTTAGTTGGTTTGTTTGTTTTAATTTTTATACAAGTTATTGATAAATTGCTTATATTGCTGAGATGACCCTGAAATTGCAGCAATCCTGCCTCAGTCTATGAAGTCACTGGGATTATAGGAATGGGCCCCTGAGCCTGACTATTGTTTGCATCCTTGATAATTACCATTCTAACTGGAATTAGATGAGGTCTTAGTTGATTTTTGATTTACATTAAAAAGAATATACATTCTTCTCTAGTGCACATGGAACACTCTTCAGTATTTACAATGTTAGGCTACAAAACAACTACTGAAATCATACAAAATACACTTTCTGATCAAAATGAAATTAGACAAGAATAGCAAAATGAAAACTAGAATATTTGAAACAAATCTGTGGAAATTGAACAACACACTAGTAAACAACCAAAAGTTCAAAGAAGTGACATAGAAAATTCAAAAATATTTTGAGACAAATGAAAATAAAAACACAATATACAAAAAACACACAATATGCCAAAATGTACAGGATGTGGTAAAATCAGTGTGAAGAAGGAAATTTATATCTGTAAATGCATAGACTAAAAAGAATAAAGATCACAAAACAACAACCTAAATTTACCTTACAAGAAAGTAGAAAAAGAACAAACTATACCCAAAGCAGAATCAAAGAAAATAATGAGTAGAGCAGATATTGGTGACAGAGACTAGAGAAACAATAGAAAATAGGAACAAAATTAAGATGGTTTTCTGAAAAAATCAACAACACTGACAAACGCTTATCTGCATTAAGACAGACAAAAAGAGGGAGGAGTTACCTGGGAGGACCTGACACAGGAGGATCACAAGTTTGAAGTTGGTCTGGGTAACATAGTGAGACTGACTCAAAATTTAAAAAAAAAATTAAAAGGGTTGGAGATGTACCTCAGTGGTAGCACACTCCAGGGTTTAATCCCCACAGAAAAAAAGGAAGAAAAAATAGAGGAATAATGCTAAATAATGTGACAATACAACTGATGTCACAGAAATCAGAAGGATAATTGCAGGACAAAATTTTGTATAATACAGAAGACATGGATAAATTCCTAGAAGCACACAATGTACCAACACAGAATCATGAAGAAATAGAAAATCTGAATAAAATGAGTAAAAAAGATTGAATCAGTAATAAAAACTTTCCAACAGGTGGATGTAGTGGTGCCCATATGTAATCCCAGTGATTGGGGAGGCTGAGGCAGAAAGAGTGAAAGTTTGAGGCCAGCCTCAGCAACTTAGTGAGATTCTCTCAAAATTAAAAATAAAAAGCACTGGGGATGTGGCTCAGTGGGTAAGCACCCCTGGGTTCAATCACTGGTAACAAGAAAAAAAATGCTAAGAAAAAAAAAACTTTCCAAGAAAAATTGAGGACCAAATAAATTCACTACTGTTGGGACTAATGACATGTTAGCTAACTCAGGCTGACTCCTTATTCCCTGGTGAGTGAGCAAGATGAAGGCCTCAAAGGCGGTTTCAATAGTTAATGACGATGAATCAGACCACCATCAGGGATTGGTTAACAACAGTTCCGTGAATGTGATCAGCTCGTGCTTGCCATATAGTCCTATGGGACTCTCGCCTGCGTGAACCCCCGTGCCTTGCTGACCTTTAAGCTGATTGGTTCCCGCCTAGCCCCCACCCTACATAAAAGCTGTGCGACTTCCTCAATAAACGAGTTCCTGCTGTGACTGGTCTCCCTGACGCGTCTGATTGTCCTCCGCCCAGAGGGCTGGGAGTGGGTGGTCAGTTGGCCCTACCTATCCCGGTCTGACCTTGTTGGGGAGTGTCCCCTTCCCTTGTCGCTGGTCGAGAAGGGAGAGCGGGCTTAAGACCCCAACATCTGGCGCCCAACATCGAGCCCCTCAAGGCTGAACCTTCGCAGCCAAAGCGAAGAGGCAGTTTCAAAACCGAAAGTACCGGCAGATGGGGCCAAGCGAGTTCCGAGGTTAGGCATCCCTGAAAAGATGGCGCAAACACACACCACTCATGGTGACCCTGCGCTCTCAGCTCCTAGACTCATGCTGAAGAGTAGGGCCTTGAGTGGTCTCATACACAGGCGGAAAAAGCCTGGGACACCTTTACTCGGGTGGCCCCTTGGCTTCCCGCCGATAATCTTTTTGACTGGTCCACATGGGATCGTGTAGAATGACTTGTTAGGAAGAGGGAAATCAATTTAGAGGAGGGTCCCCCATTAGGAGTCTGCCCTACATTATCCGCCCTTAAGGCCTGCTTCTCTCCAGGACCTCCCAAAGGGGGCTCCAAGCTTCCCCCCAAAGAGCTGCTGCTTCAAGAACCATCGGCTCCTCCCATTGCATCTCCTTCCAGAAACTTGCCACATAGCATACAACGTTGGTAGATCTTTAATGAGGAGCCCAATCCATTTCCATCCGCTCCTCCCAAGGTTGAGGAACCACGAGGGCAGCCATCCTTTACACATAGGGAGGGCCCACTACCTCCCGGGGAGGCTCATTGCTGCCATCTTGTATTCTGGGGCCACATCAGACTCCAATGAAAGCCCTCGCCCTCTTCCTTCCGGATGGTAGGAAATCTTCCCGGCGGCCATTTTATGATACTGGGCAAGAACTCACTGACTCTAACCTCCCCCCTCCCTGTATGGCCTTCCCAGTAAATGTTAAAATGTTAGTTTGGGAAGGAATGACTACCGATCACAAATTGGCCTGTGCAGGGATGAAAGATCGCTCCATGGGAAGGTGGACTGTGGCTACCACAGATATTGGCACACAGCATCCGCAAGCGAGCAGGCAGATGGAAAGGGAATCCTTATCTTCAAGTCTCTTCTTTCTTGCGCTTCTCTGCTCTTCCTGCAAACTCGAACGCCTCCTTCTTCTCCCCCTCTTAATTCCTCCTCCAACTTCGCTCCACCCAGCCCACCTAGTCCTCCTGCCATGAGGTCCCACATACGCCAGTGTGGAGGGAGTAACCAGCCCAACCATCAGTGACATGTCCTAGTAAGAAGTATGATATAGTAGCCCCAGTCCCCACAAGTATTGGGAGATAATTGTTAGAAAATTTTCTGCTACCAAACCTGAATTGATTACTAACCAGGAATAAGGGTTAAAATGCCATAGGCATCAAGTTTCTGCTAGAACAATTTAGCCCCTTTCAGATCCTGATCTCAGTCAAGGCTTACATTGAAATGTAAATGGAGGAAGCTAGAAGACTTAATAGGAGACCTGTCTCAAATCCAAGGAAAAAAGAAAAAACAAGAGCAAAAAGAGTCTTACCTGAACTCCAGCAAAAGTAAATTTTATGGTGCTTTACTAAAGTAATTAACGGCCATATCATTTTCCCAGGACTCTTGTTTTTTTTTTTTTTTTTTGAATTCTACATTTTTTTTGAGCTCATGACTTTTTTGATCAGTTCTATTTTTTTATTCAACTAGAGTTTTTGAACATCTGTTACATTGCAATGGAGATTCACCTATAAAGTTTCAAGGCCTTTGATTTTGTGTTATGTGTATGTCATGCTGTTTGATGTCATGTTTTGTCTGTATCAAAACTGAGTGCTCCTAAAATTAGAATTTAAAAATGGATCCAAATATTTTTAATTTATGTGATTTAAAAAGGTTCAATTTAAATTGGGTAAAGTAATAAAAGTAAAATGCCTTCAAAAATAATTCGCAAGTCTCTAGGAGGTCAAACTAATAAAATATTAATGTTAATAAAATGCCTAACATCAATTTTTCTAGGACTTTCCTTCAATAAGAAAAAGATGGCAAATACTGTTCAGGACACTTGTCTGATATCTTGGTTTTTACAAAATAAGTGAATTAGAGTTGACATGCATGGGATTAATCAAATGTGTTTGTAGAGAAAATTGTTTTGTGTCATCACTAAACTAAAAACAAGGTTACTAAGAGTTATGTCCTAACAGGTATAATTCTATATACAAAGGATTCTAAAGGTTTCAACGGTGTTTCAATTAGAGTACTATAAATAACAAAATATTTAATGTTATTAAATAACAAAATATTTAATCTTATTAAAATGGAGTAATCTATATAAATTAAGAAATTTCATAAGAGTTGTTTCAGAATGTGAACAAAAAGGTCCACAGATAGGAAAGAAAAAAATAAAAGGTTCTAGATATGGAAATATATTTAGTAAAAAACAAAATGTTTCTGGGTAAGGAAGTGCTTATGTGATAAAATACATGTGGGTCTAAATAAGTGCTAAAAAAGTCTGTAAAGGGCAAGTTTCAATAAGTTTGCATGTAACTAAGTTGGTTGTATGTATGTGACACAGTTAAAGCTATTTAAGGTTTTTTCCTAAGGTGAAATACTAATGTTCTGATATAAACCAAAGTTTAATCTATATGGTAAAATGACAAGTATTTCTTAGAAACACCAAGTTTTATTCTTTAGAACAATTAGTCTTAAATATTGGAGTTTATACAATTATGGTTAAGCAACTGTTAGAGTATTGTACTATGTTACAGAGTCTAAATTTTTCTTTAAAAACTAAATTTGGTAATATAAAAGTGTCAAGGTAATTGTGAAATGGTCACTCTTTGTATATTAAATGTGTTCATATTTTCCAGGTATACAAGTTTTAAAGCAGGGAATTTATCAAGCTGCTATTCTCCAAACTAAACTTGTCTGTAATGGTAATTTTAAACTTATAAAAAGTAAATTTTATTGGGGATTTATTTCTATCATTTAATGTTGTATTATAGGACCTGTTATCAATAGGGTATATGTAAAATCTGTTACTTTTTACACTGAGGTAAAGAATTTCAAATGTAAATGTATTTCTAAAAGTTAGAGCCTGATTTGTTTAAAGGTTAATATTGTGAAACATGAAAACATTTTGCCATACAAAAAGAAACGTTAAAAACTCTCAGCCTTTCTTTAATTCATGTTTTAGATATAATGTTAAATTGTGTTTACTAATGTTCATAGAGACTCAGGAGTCAATATATGTAAACTGCTTAAAATGACATTTAAGAAAGAGTGTAATGCACAGTAGCAAAAATGGGACAACAGTGATTAAGATTGGGGTCTCTGACCTCATGACTTTGGACAGTGGACTTCCTTGAGAGCTACACAGAGCTCCTAACATTGCACTTTGCAGCTCTACCATCTTAGATCTACAGGCTCAACTTGATTCCTTGGCCGCTGTTGTCCTGCAAAATTGTCGTGGTTTGGATCTGCTAACGGCAAAGGAAGGAAGGCTTGGCTGTTCCTTGGTGAAGAGTGCTGTTTCTACGTCAACCGCTCTGGCATTGTACAAGATAAAATCAAAAACCTACAAGAAGATCTGGAACGTCGTAGAAGGGAGCTTCATTCAAATTTCCTCTAGACTGGGTTACATGGGTGGCTCCCCTACCTCCTCCCGCTTAGGGGACTGCCAATCACCATTATCCTTGTGTTCACCTTTGGGCCTTGCATAATCAATAAGTTTATCCATCTCCTGAAGAGCTACGCTAAGTCTGTGCAGCTCATGGTTGTCTGACAGCATTATACCACCCTTCATAATGATGATTGGGAGCCCTATAGGATCATGGATCAATCGTATCAGGACACTGGGGTCTAAGTGTTTCTCCCTTAAGCCCTGCTCCTCCTGAGGGGCCCGCCTGAAGTGCTAAGGTGGTAGTCAAAGACGGGTAAGATTCATGGGGAGCTCATACCGACCTAAGACAGGAAATGAGGGCTAGAGCCTTATTGTCCAATGACGGGTAAGGATGTTGCTCTGCCGTGGACAACCTAAGACAGGCACACCTTCAAGTAAGGCGGACCCCCAAACTGCTAGGGTGATGGTCCATGGCGGGTAAGACCCTCCCAGGGGCAACCTAAGACAGACACTCCCTTAATATAAAACAAAAAAGGGGATGTGTTGGGACTAATGACACGTTAACTAACTCAGGCTGACTCCTTAATCCCTGGCGAGTGAGTAAGATCAAGGCCTCAAAGGCGGTTTCAATAGTTAATGACGATGAATCAGACCACCGTCAGGGATTGGTTAACAACAGTTCCGCGAATGTTATCAGCTCATGCTTGCCATAGTCCTATGGGACTCTCGCCTGCATGAACCCCCGTGCCTTGCTGACCTTTAAGCTGATTGGTTCCCGCCTAGCCCCCACCCTACATAAAAGCTGTGCGATTTCCTCAATAAACGAGTTCCTGCTGTGATGGGTCTCCCTGACTTGTCTGGTTGTCCTCTGCTCGGAGGGCTGGCAGCAGGCGGTCAGTCGGCCCTACCTATCCTGGTCTGACCTTGTTGGGGAGTGACCCCTTCCCTTGTCGCTGGTTGAGAAGAGCAAGGAGGCTTAAGACTCTGACACACTACAATATTCTACCAAATATTTAAGAAAAAATTAAAAGCAATTCTCCTGAAATTATTCTAAAAAAACTAAAGAGACGTAACACATGTCCATCCTTATTATATAAAGCCAAGATTACTCTGGTATCAAAACCATAAATGACAATACAAGAAAACCATAAACCATTATCCTTCATGAATGTCAATGTAAATATTCTCAATAAAATATAAATCAAATTCAATCATACCTTAAAATGATTATACACAAAAGTCAAGTGTATTTATTCTTGGAATGCAAGTAGATTTCAACTTATAAAAAATATTAAAAATCAACAAATGTAATACATCGCACTAAAAGAGTATAGGACAAAAACCACAGGATAATCTCATTAAGTGCAGAAAAAATATTTGAAAAGATCAACATCCTGAGTAAATTCTAGGTTTCTGGAACTAATTAGTTTTAGAGATTTTTGTTTAAAGAAAATGGATCATTCTGAAATTTCAAATGATCACTTATACACATTCTGAAAATGAAAACAAATAGTTTTATGAAAATATTTTTCTATGTCTTCATTTAATGCAAGCCAAAGTTACTAGATGAAAACAGTAAGTGAATCCTTAAAATATACTTGATCGTGCACAAATAATAAACATTTATTCTCTCAAACTGACACAAAATTACATCTTAGAGATGATGTAGCCAAAAAATATGAATCTGAAAAAGTTCTGCCAATAGTTTGCAGCAAATATATTGAACCAAGGTGATTCGAATTCATAATAACATAAGATAGCATGAACAAAATTGACACTATGCTGTATTTGAAAATCTACAGAGATCCACATTCATATTTTTTACATTTTGTTCAATTTGCATTCGATTTTTACTTTTATTAAAGGTTCGAAACCAAAGACAAAAAATTCACCTTCCTTTAATAATAATAATCAACGATTTAGGAATGCAAAGAAATTACCTCAGCAAAATAAAGACCATTGGTAAAAACTCTACAGCTAACATCATACTCAATATAAAATAATTTCCTCTAAAATCACAAACAAGGTAAATATGCATGCTCTTACCACTTCTATTGAACATACTGTTGGAAGTCCTACCCAGAGGAATTAGGCAAGAAAAAGAAATAAAAGGCATATCACATTGGAAGGAAAAAAGCAAAATTTAGTCTGTTCATATCATATGATATTACATGTATGATACTTTAACCACTGCATAAGAATGTATAAGAATTCATAATAAATGAATTCAGCAAAACAACAGCATACAAAGTCAAAACAACAAATCAGCCAGGCACAGTCATGCACACCTATAATAGCGACTGCTTGGGAGACTGAGACACAAGTTTGAGGACAGCCTTGGCAATTTAGCTGTCTCAAAATAAAAATAAAGAAGGAAGACCTGTAGATGTAGCATAGTGGTAAAGCACCTCTGGGTTCAATCGCCAGTGCCACAAAAGAGAAAGAAAGGAAAGAAGGAAGGAGGGGTCCCCAAACAACTTATGTCATAATTATCAGGAACATTATGCAAAAAAAATGAAAAAATGTAGTTTCCTGGGCATCCCTCTTCTATTGCCTGCTGCTACTGCCTTGATTCACCATCTTTCCTCTAGTTCATTCCAATAAACTCCCCCATATTTCTTCCTTATAATTTGTCATTTTTGCTGCTGTAAATATCCCATCCAAAATGGAATGATCATTCCATTTCCCATCTTAAGATTTTTTAATGGAATTCTATTATCCTCAGGATAAAATCTAAATGTTGTAATATAAAAATCACTTCATGAACTTCTGCTCATTTCACCAAAGTCATCTCCCCATGACTCCCTGCTTTGTACACCATATTTACCTATTTGAGACTATTTTATTACTCTAAGTGTTCCAAACTATATCCATCCTCTGCAGCTTTGCACATGCTGCTGCCTTTTCCTCCTCCCGTCTGATTAGGATCTGATCTCACCATTCTTTGTACATTTTTTTCAGCCACAGGCCCTCCTTTTTCCCCTCTCTGCAAGCACATTAGAACTAAATATCCTTCCTCCTTCCATAACCACGACCAAATTCATTTATTCACTGAGTTGTAAATGAACATAGTGGCTTACAAAAGTCATTCACACAGAAGATTAAATGACCAATACCAGCTTAAAGTCTCTGCAGATGCTTATGATTTTTAAAAAATCCAAAGTCTTAATTAAAAGAACAAAGCATAAGCCAAATACTATATCCAAAGGATAAATGAGGGTTCTCAAGTCAATGTATATTGTTTGGACAGAGAGCCTTTTCCCCCAACCTCAAATCACAGCCTAAATGTGTAGGCACGCCCACTCCCAAGTCCCATTTACAAAGTTTCTCACTAATCATGTTAACGAAGTCCTTGAAATAATGTCTTTATTTACTGACTGACAACAAAGAATGTACCCTGGGATTCCTTTCTCATAACTTAATTTCAATCAAATAAGCTTCTGTTTAGTTTGTTATTTCTCTCTTCTTTGGACTGAGAATACCATATTTGCATATCTGTATAATTCATTAGCTTGCTTGAATTTCATTTTTTAAAGATATGACAAGTTGAGAGTTCTTTTTTTATTCTTTTAGTTTCTTACAGCAATATTTCTAAACATTAATTTAGAAACATTAAAACTAAACTGAGGAACATTAATTTTCTCATTAGAGGGGGGAACCAAATAAAAAAAATAACTATAGCAAGAAAATTTGTAAAGTGGTTATGGTTTATGATTTTTATTCTTTTTTAAAAGCTAGAAAGATGCATCAACGTTTCCTCTTAAAATTTATTTTAAGACAGGCACAGTGGCATACACCTGTAATCCCAGTGACTGAGGAGGCTGAGGCAGGAATTCAAAGTTAGCCTCAGCAAAGTGAAGTATTGAGACTCTCAGCAACTTAGACGCCATATCAAAAAAAAAAAAAAGTCTGGGAGGTTAGCTCAGTGATAAAGCACCCCTAGATTAAACTCTCAGCACATAAAAAATTACTCTTGACACAATAGCTCTAACAGGCCTAATTTAAAACACAAGATGTTACTGTATGGTTTAGGACATAGCTATAACAAAAGATTTGGTATATAGTATAGTAACGATATGTAATAGATTTTTATTAGTCCCAATTTCAAAAAAATCTGTCCATTTCATGTCAACATTCTTTCTTAGTAGGAGAGAATTCTAAAATTTATGCCAGATTTTCCTGGTTTCATATTTATTTCAAATTATTCTTTCAATCTTGGCATACATCTGAATGTAAAGATTCAAACATTATACCAGGTAAATACTTATAAAATTCCTCATATGAGATTATTTAGAGTTTCAGCTCCTACCTCGCATACATATACAGTTTGTTTCCAAGTAGAAAACTCAATGTCGCATTAAAAACAGGTGTTGTAAACATAGAGCCATAACTATCAAAATTTAAGTGTATGATAAATAAATGTTATTATACTAACTACAAAAAATTATTATTTCAGAATCACAGAAATTAGTTGTAATATAAGAATTTTATATTTAATTTTCTGTCACTTCATTTCACAACAAAATGCTCACACTATTTTGTTACAATGTTTCCAAGGAAGTTTAACCAGAAATAAATGATAGTAATCCATGATTATCTCTTTCAATCATTTGTATGACCTTAACTGGCTTTGATCTGACACTCATTTGCATTTTCCTAAGTTTTCATTTTCCCCTTCTGTGCATGTAGCTGCAATTTCAAGTTTAACACAGCAAGAACAATTCTTAATGAGAGTTCTAGCCACCTCTGAAATTTTTATCTGTCATGATGTTAGGCGATAGAGATATGAGAACAGTGGGAACACATGTTTAAGAGACTAGTTCTATAAAATGGGCCCACTGTGCTGACCCCCACATACTTTCTTTGCCAAAAAGCAATTTACCTGCAGTCCTGCCTGGCCTAAGTGGACAGGATATGTCACATTCCTCAGCAAAGTACCTGTTATCTGTAAGGAAATACAGGCAGGAAATAACATTGATAAGAGGAACCCAAGTTACTTTGAAGGGAGAGAATTTTCTGACCCTTTTCACAGACTTGATCCCAGAAGATAAGAATAATTCCTCTTAACCATAAAACCTGTAAAAATTATTAAGAATCCAACTACAACTGCTCAGCATGGGCCAAGGTGACACAGGGTTGCCATGGTAGTGGAGACTTGAAAGCCTGAAGTCATCTTGTTGTCAGTCAAAAGTCAAGAGATGTACCTGGGCAGGACTTTATGGAAACTTCCCTGGAATCCCCAATAAAACTGAAGTGCAAGAGAGGTGCATTATCTCTCCCCTCTCTGAAAGAACAGACTCCCTCCTTTAGCGTGTCCCCTTTCCTTTTTCCTATCCCTTCAATAAAATAATTCCTGTTGCTCTGAGCAATATGACTGAAATCTTTCCAACTTGAACACAAGAATCAGGATTTGAAGGGGAATCTTCACACTGCCTCAGCTTCCCAGAAGGCCACAGCTCTGTAACAATGATAGGCATGGGATTTATCACCAATGACAGCACTTCAGGTATAAAACTCTCAGATTTATCTTAATTTCCTCAGTTCTTAGTCTTTGATATCAGTTGATAAAATCTGAATCATTTTCCTTTATTAATTACATTATTTTTTCCTTTCTATTTCCATAGCCAAATGTTTTGTCTTGATTCAAATAATCTCCTGACTAGAGTACTGTAAACTTCTGTTCACTGGTTTCTTTAAATCTTCTACTTTTGAATAATTCCAAATGCTGGACCAAAATTTTAATGCTCAGAAGCCATTTTTACAACACTACTCACTTCTATTAAGCCTTTTGTAATCTCCCTAACACATTCCACAATAGTCTAAATTCTTCCATGTTTGTCTTTCAGAATTTGAATCAATTTTTCATGTTCTACGCTTATCACGTAACACCCTCATTTCTTCAGCTCCTTCAATCCTAGTCAGATATAACTGCACAATTCATCTTCCTCCAATTCCTCTACTAGTTTCTTTTTCTACCTCCACTTCTTATCTATTTCTAATGCAAACTTAAAATCTGTAAGATCTCATAAAAACTGAGGAAGTGAGTGACACTTTTGTCTTTTTTTCTAGCCAACTATCCCAATTTAGGTAGAATGGTTCTGTAGGTTTAATTAGTCTGAGTCTGATAAGCTTTTGCTCACATCTAACCTTAGAGAGGTTTTTGTTTACTCTTTTCTCATTTAAAATTTCTCCTAAATTTCTCAAGTTTTCAATGTCCTTTGAACACCCAATTCACATTCTTAACTACATACAGGATGTTTTCTTGTTTTCTCACTTAGTCCTTCTCCCCACAAATCCTGGAATGACTATATATTTTACTAGCCCAGATACTCTCTTGCATATAACAAATGTGTATTTAATAGATTTTATTTGTAATAATCCCTGTTTCCCAAATCAAGGTAGTTTTTAAGTACATATACAGCATAGAAAAAGCTAATTTTCACTGATATATATCATTCTCCATTAAGCTCTGATATTTATCCAGGATCTCACTCATCATTCTGTAGTCCAAATTACATTCCTTAAATTGCCAAAGGTTCAGTTCAAATTCCCTTCTTCCAATAAATCTTTCCTGAAACACTGAATTACACTCCAAAATAGCCTCAACTGATATCCTTTGCTCCTCTATTTAAAAG
The DNA here is from genome assembly GCF_902686455.1 of Sciurus vulgaris. NCBI lineage: Eukaryota > Metazoa > Chordata > Mammalia > Rodentia > Sciuridae > Sciurus > Sciurus vulgaris. The sequence continues at coordinate 70,838,636 of NC_136471.1, forward strand.
CCAACACCAAATTCTGTATCTATCAATCTTTAATTTTCTCTCTGACTACATACCCTAGAAGACAAGTTCTCTCTGTTCCTCAAGATCGTGCTATTATACATTCACAAAGACTGCTATTATTTTACATAGCTTTGGATAAAATAGTCACAAAGCAAAGCATCCTGTATGTTCTCAGACTTTAACATTTTACAATGATCTTGAGATCTCATAAACTCAATGGTTCTTTGAAATGTCATTTTAGACATTGAGTGAAATCTAGTCATATTAATAATAGTCATTCAGTTTCTCTCTCTCTCTCTCTCTCTCTCTCTCTCTCTCTCTCTCTCTCTCCCTCCCTCCTTACATGGATCTCATTGTAGAACATATTTGAGCCTGGTAGACTTGTTGATATAGTTTAGTGGGATAAGAACTCAGGACTAATGAAGCAATAAGTTTTGCTTTTGAATAGATTTAAATCGTTTGCATATTCAACGTGAAAAATTCTAATGCAAACTCCACAGGTCAATAGATAGGAGGGAGAATGTAACAGATTATTGAAAATTCTTTCAGACCAGTCTGGATCTTCATTTTTCATATAAAAAATAACATGTTATTAAAGCTATATGTTATATGTTATTAAAGCTATGAAAGCTATCAAAGGTAACTATTGGAGCTATCAAAGCTTTTGAAAATGAGATCTGAACATGGGCTATTTGAATAGCATGAGGCCTTTGTGCTTCCTGTACCTAAGTATTGGCACCTATTCCCAGATTAGGGAATTTTTCAGCTGTAATTATTTAAGTTAACTTTCTGGCCATTTTTTTCTCTTCTTCTTATGTAAATTCTATTATGCAAATATATGGTATCTTAATGATGTCCCATAATTCCCATTAAGTTTTCTCCATTTTTTTCACTTTTCGTTCTTTTATCTTTTTACTCCTCTGACTGAGTAATTTAAGATAGAAGTATCTTCTAGCTCATTAATATTTTTCTTCTCCTTGGTAGAGTTTGCTGCTGAATTTTTCTACAGAATTTTTCAGTTTAGTCTTTATATTCTTCATCTCTTGGATTTCTATCTGGCTGTCTTATTGCTTCCATTTATTTCTCAGCCTTTGTTGTTTTCCTAGCACTGTTTCTAAATTTCATTAAATTCACCGAACTTTACAAGTGCTCTCATGAAAGAAGTCTGAAATAAAGCTTGTTCACCCTTTCTATCTACCATTTGAGGATGTATTGAGAAGGCTCCATATCTATGAAGCAGAAAGTGAGCCCACACCAATCATTAAACATTCAGGCATCTTGATCTTGATCTTAGATTTCCCAGACTTCAGAAGTATAAGCAAAATTTTTCTGTTGTTCATAAATTTAAAAATAATACTAAAACATAAACAGAATGAACTGAGAAGTTCAGAAGTTATAAGAATTAATAGCATGTGAGTATTATTACATAATATCTTGAAAATATTGACAAATAATAAAACAAATTCTTGCTGCGTGCAGTAGTGCATGCATATAATTCCAGCTATGCAGGAGTCTGAGACAGGAGGATTAGAGGCTCATGGTCAGCCTGGGCAACATAGTGAGATTCTCCCCATCTCAAAATAAAAAACAAGAGGGCTGGAGATAAAGCTCTGTGATATAGCACCCTGAGTTTAATCCTCAATACCAAAAAAGTAAAAGAAAGTAAAGAAAATCATGATAGAGGATAATAAGTACTATAATAGAGATATACATAATGTATGACAAGAGCATTGAAAACTGGCTTTATACCCAAATGAAGTATGATGTCTACTAATAGCTATTATTTTGAAGGGAATATAATGTTCTAGGGCAATGTGTATGGTGGTCATTTTATTCATTTTTTGAAACAACTCTTTAAACTACTTTTGATTATCCCATTTTATAAATTGAAAAAAACTAAAACTCAACTAAACACCCAACTAAATAACAGAAGTTATTTAATTTCTAAAGTAATTTGTTCAAGCTGAAAGTCTAGTTAAGTTGTTGAGGCTAACTTTGAATTTATGATCCTCCTGCCTTAGCCTCCCAAACGGCTAGGATGATAGGCATGCACCACTGTGCCCAGTTTTCCATAAGCAATTTTTTTTCATTTATTTTTAGTTGTAGATAGACATGATACCTTCATTTTATTTACTTATTTATTTGTATGTAGTGCTGAGGATCAAACCCAGTGCCTCACACATGTTAGGGAAGCACTCTAACAGTGCCCCTCCATAAGCAATCTTAAGGAAGCATTTGAACTACAGAAAAGAAAATCATGAATTAGAATACTCATCTCCATTTCAGGCCTCTGAAATCTATATTAGACAATAATGGAAATAATAAGACATTTAGAAATGCATTCCAAGTCTAGGGTTGTAGCTCAATGGAAGAGCACTTCCCAAGCATGTGTATGGCACTGGGTTTAATCCTCAGCACCACATAAAAATAAGTAAAATAAAGGAACTGTGTCCATCTACAACTAAAACTATTAAAAGAAATGCATTCCTTCAGTGTTCTATTAACAGGCTATATTTTTATAATTAGGAAAATCCAAAAAATAAAAGGATAAAAACAAAGAAGTAAATAAATAGAAAAATTTTGGTAAAATGAAGATGATATCTGAGATATTCAACAATCACAGGATATTGAGAAATATTTACATAAGAAGCTAGTTATTAGTACGACTTACAATGATATGTTAAAATTATTCGCAAGAAACAAAAGATGGAAGCAAACCAAGTGTCTATACACAGATGAGTGCATAAGCAAAATGTAGTATATGTGTACAATGGAATATTTTTCATTCTTTTTTTTGTGTGTGTGTGTGTGCTGGGGATCGAACCCAGGGCCTTGTGCTTATAAGGCAAGCACTCTACCTCCTGAGCTATCTCCTCAGCCCCTATTTTTCATTCTTAAAAAGGAAATACTGAAACATGATAAAACATAGATGAAACATAGTGACATTATAGTATGTCAAATAAATCAGCCACAAAAAGACAAATACAGCAAGATTCCATTTATGTGAGGTACCTCGATTAGTCCAACTCACAGAAATAGAAAGTAGAAAGGTGATTGCTAGAAGTTGGAGGCAGGAAGAAATGGGGAATTACTGTTTAATGTGTACAGAGTTTAAATTTTTAAAAATGAGTTGAGTTTGTATGATGGATGGTGGTAATTTTGTACAACTATGTGAAAGTACTTAATACCACCAAACTGTTCAGTTAAAAATAATAAAAAATAGTAAATTTTGTAGTGTGTATTTTACCCAAATTAATTTTAAATTGGTAAGTTAGAATTTCCTCTAGAAATGTCAATAGCATGTCCATTTTTCAAATTACTTCAATCAGATATTTTACATGTGTTATTGCTGTATATTAATTTGATGGTAGGACAGAGAGAATGGAGCTAAAAAGATACCAAGGAATTTATCAAAGATCGATTAAACACCTGTTATGTGCCAGGTTGTGTGATCAGAGATGAAGTAGACAATTCCTGACTTTATCTTTCTCTTTCCCCTTTTTTTTTTTTTCTAGTGCTGGAGATTGAACTTGGTAGCACTCTACCACTTAACCACATCCCCAGCTCTTTTTTATTTTTTATTTTGACACAGTTTTGCTAAGTTACCTAGGCTGACCTGCATCTTGTCATCTTCCTGCCTCGGTCTCTCAAGCAGTTGGGATTACAGGTGTGCACCACCATACTCTGTGGCAATTCCCATCTTCAAGGATATCATAATTTAGTGGGGGAAAGAGACAAATTATTACAATGCAAGTGAAGTCTTATAGTACTTTAATACTAAAGCTCAGTGACAAAATGCATAAAAGAGTCACTAAATTTGAGCAGGAGATTGTGGGAAAATCACAGAGAGTTGAGGAAATTTGTGTAAGGCCTGAATGATGAATGTGGGTTTGCCAGGCAGAAAAGCAAAAGGAGAGAAGATAGCCCTGAGGAGAAATACAGAAATTCAAAAAGCATGTGCTTATCCTGGCTTACCCCCAGACAGAATCTGAGACAAACACCTCATTTGGCAAGTTTACTGGAATCATGTGGAACTTCTGAGAAGACTTAGTAAGTGGGTCTTTTAGAACTTTTCATTCAGGAGACAGAAGGAAAGAGATATTTATTAATTGGTTTCTTTCTCTCATTGATGAAGCATGGACTTGTTACAGAGCTGAGGCCCTCTGAGAAACTGAGGCAGCATGAGAACTCTCTCTTCAAATGCTGATTCTTGTGATCAAGTTAGTATGATTTCAGTCATGTCACACATTGTAAAAAGAATGAGTTTATTGAAGAGATAGGAAAAAGGAAAGGGAATACTCTCAAGGAAGAGAGTGAAGTGGGTCTTCAGAGAGGAGAGAAACAATGTGCCTCTCCTGCACTCCAGTTTTTTTCCAGTACTGGGGATTGAATCCAGGGCCTTGTGCACGGTAGGCAAGTGATCTATCACTGAGCTGCATCCGCAGATCTGCACAGGAGTTTTATTGGGCATTCCAGGGAAGTTTCCATAGAGTCCTGCCCAGGTATATCTGTTGACTCTTTATTGACAACAAGATGACAACAGGTTTTCAAGTCTCCACTACCATGGCAACTCTGTGTGACCTTGGCCCATGCTGAGCAGTTCTAATTGGTTAGGAAGAATTCTTATCTTCTGGGATCTGGTCTGTGAAAGGGGTCAGAAAATTCTCTCCCTTCAAAGTAACTTGGGTTCCTCTTATCAGTGTTATTTCCCACTTGTATTTCCTTGCAGATAACAGGTAGTTTTTTAAGGAATGTGACATATCCTGTCCACTTAGGCCAGGCAGGACTGCAGGTAAATTGCTTTTTGGCAAAGAAAGAATGTGGGGGTCAGTACAGTGGGCCCATTTTATAGAACTATTCTCTTAAACTTATGTTCCCACCATGCTTATCTGTCTGTCCCCAAACAAACCCATGGATATTAATTTCCCCACACTCAAGATTACACATTTTTGAGTAACAAGCAGGTGCTCATCATCATCTCACAATTGTCAATGAAGCACTGGAATAGAAATTGAGGAGGGCATGTTATAGACCAATGTTCATACTATCAGGATGCACCCACACAAAACTGGTGGAAAAGTGATTGGAACTTATTGCAGCAGAAGCTAAAAGAGTAGATTCAAGAGGATTTGAAGAGTAACACACAAGAGATATCTGGAACGGTATATAAGAATGGTAATGTAAGTTGGATTTAGAGATTAATGAATATTTTCACTTAGGTAGAAATGAGGGTTCCAGATAATGGCAAATGCAGTCTGTAAAAATAAAAATAAATAAATAAATAAAATAAATAGAATGCAAATTATGAAAAGCTTTGCATTACATGCTAAAGTGTTTGAAACTTACTCTTCGTTAAGTTTGCCAGGAGTGAGATACTGTTTTTACAGGTTAAGAAACTTGTTTTAATCTTTTGACATGGTTCATTAAAGTTAGGGTATGTGATGCATTTTAACCAGTTCATGAGAGACTGCTTGATAAACCAGAATGTATGTTTGTTGTTTATAATGAGAAAATACATGTAAAGGATACCAAGATAATTTAATATCTTTTTGGAAAAGACTTCATGAAAAACTACATTTCTTTCAAAAGTTTGCTTGGTGACTACAGAGTTAGAGTTAAGGAGGCAAATGATCCTAATAGTTACATAATGGCCTGATACACCTTTTTCTATTTTTGATACATTGTTATGTGCTCAGGGTATATTCTTTGCTACAAAGATAAATACTCATCTTCTACATAGACGTTCCTTTCTCTAGAATCTATGCATCCAGCCACCCTTCTCTAAAAACAACCTTTTTTTCCAGGCATTATGGTGCAAGCGTGTAATCCCAATGAAATAGGAGATTAAGGCAGGATGATCACAAGTTCCAGGCCAACCTCAGCAACTTAGTGAGAACCCATCTCAAAATAAAAAAGGAAAAAGGGCTGGGGATGTTATTCAGTGGTAAAACACCCTTGAGTTCAATCCCTCATACTGATTTTTTTTAAAAATCCTTTCTTTAAACACTTTGGTTAAAAATTATTCTAAAGTTACATCAAAGTTTAAGAACGATATTTTGAGTGTTTCCCAGTCTCCACAGAGACACCCACATATACCATCTTTTAGTATGGGGTACTTCATCAGATGGCTATATGATATTTTTTAATTCTAATTTTTATTTATTTAGGTTTTATATAAGAAGGCAGCTGAATCTTGCCCTTAACCTGAAATTCTTTTCCCACTTTACTGGAAACCATTTCATACTGAATACAATATACATTAAACATTAATATATGTGTGTATGTGTGTGTCTTGTGTATGCAGTAAATAGCATAAATTTATAAAAAAAATTTGTTCTGAAGAATTGATTGAAGCTGATGCTATAAATGATGTTCGATAATCATTTAATGATCAAATGGTCTTCACATTAATCAGCTACTAAAGTTTTTACTGTGAAGGATTGGAAATCTTTTATAAAGTCAGACTTCTGAATTTATATAGTGTATTAATGTATACACACACACACACACACACACACACACACACACACACATATGTATCATGGATTGAACCCAGGGGGGCTCAACCACTGAGCCACATGTCCAGCACATTTTATATTTTATTTTGAGACAGGGTCTGGCTAAGTTGCTTAGGGTCTCACTAAGTTGCTGAGACTGACTTTGAATTTGCAATCCTCCTGCCTCAGCCTCCCAAGCTGCTGGAATTACAGGCATGAGCAACCATACCTGGTAAAAGTGTATTGATATTGACTACATTATTCTACTGAATATAATTTCCCTTAGCCTGATGTTTTTCATATGACAAGCACATAATATGTAGTAGTTTTAAATTTTAATTATGTATTTATTTAACCCAATATATTAGAATTATTGCATCGTTAACAGGTAATCAATACAATGAACTATTATTATTTTTTTTACTTTTTAAATTTACATTAAGCTCACTCTTTAACTGATAGGTAAAAACAAAATATTATACATATTAATGGGGTAACAGTGTGTCTAGATACATGCGTACATTGTAAAATGTTTAAATCAAGTCAAACATATCTCCTTAAACATTTATCAGTTCTTTATGGAAAAAATACTCAAAATTCTTTCTTCTAGCTCTTTGAAATTCACAGTATGTTCCTGTTATCTATAGTCATTCTATTGTGCATTCCAGAAACACTTGCTCCTCTCTAACTAGAACTTAATACCCAATTATCAAACTTTTCCCATCCCCCTTTCCCCTCTAGTCTTCCCAGCATCTGGCCACCACCATTCTACTCTCAATTTCTATAAGATCAGCTTTTTTTTCTCCACGTTTTTTATTGGTGCATTATAGTTGCACAGAATGGTGGACTTTATTGTTACATATTATTACGTACACACAATATAATAATATTGTTTGGCCCATACCACTACTCAGCACTTCCCCCTTCCCCTTCTTTTCCTACTCTTGGATATATAGTAGTTTTAACCCATAAGAGTTTCTTTTTCTAAAATCTTAACATAATAGAAAGCTAGTATGACTAATTTTTACATGTACATTACTCTATATAGTTACTCATAAAAAATGTTTTGATCTATAAATGAAGAATAGACCCATGGATAAATATATATATATATTTTTTTACAAATTGGAGGCATTATTTTTATTCCAAATAAAAATTTTTGCAACATCTTTAATATAATATATTTATTAAAACAGTGAGGTGAGATTTTTCTACATTTAAAAAAATATTTTGCAAATAAGACACAATATCCACCTGTGCTTAAAGAACATTTATTTGAAGGAAAAGTTTAATTTTAATTAAATGCATCTTTACTGATACATAAAACATTGAAATTACACATATTTATAAAGTAACGTGTTATGTTTAGATACAGCACATTGAGTTAATGTTTAAATCAGGGTAAATATAGCAATCTCCTCAAACATATATCATGTTTTTATGTTGAAAATATTCAAAATGATTTATTTTTTTTCAATATGACATGTTTACTTCTTATGAAAATGTGAACAGAGATACTCTGAACTCTAGACAAAGTAAAGATGGGAGTTGAAACACTAATTCAGAAAAGGGGGAAACTAGGTGAAATTTAGCATAATTTTGATAATTCCATATCTAAGAAAAATGTTTAGATACTTTGTTCTAAAAGAACTAAATGGCCCTAGAGAGAATATGTACAAGTATTGATATTTGGAGTCTCCCAAGTAAAAAGACTGCTCATCACTCATTTGCCAAACCAATAAGCCCTTATTTTGATAAGGTTTTGCCTTCACCAACAGTTTCCAATCATCCTTTAGAGCATCATGTTATATACGTACTGATAGTCCAAGGTTGTTGAACATCCCAAAGTTTGAAATTCTTTTTACATTTTTTTGATAAGAATTTGAAGTAGGTTTGTGTGAATATTTTTTCTATTGCTCCTTTTGTCCTCTCTTTCTTTAGTTGTCTTTCACAAGACAAATTGTTAGTTCTTAGTTCAGTGGAATAATAAATCAGGTCTTGCAGTGGCTTCACAATGGTTGTGAAGTTTTCAACCTCCTTCTTTTACAGTAGGACAGTTTCAGAGGTCTCAGTACATAGACAGCTGGCTCCCTAGCTCACAGCCCAAAGGCAAGGCAGAACATTATGATGGAAGGGTATGGAGAAGGAAAGTAGCTGGGGACATTGCAATAGGAAGCAGAGTTCTTCTAGGTTTTTGGAATTCACAGTACATTATCATTATCTTTAGTCACCACACTGTGCAGTAGAATACCAGAACTTATATCTCCTATCCAACTGCAACAGTACACACTAATTAGTCTTTCCCAATTACTCTCTCCCCAGCCTCTGGTAACCACCATTCTCTCAAATTCTCTCAAATTCCATGTGATCAACTTTTTTAGATGCTACATATGAGTGTAATCATATGGTACTTGTCTTTTTGTGTCTGGAAAACTTACCTTAACATAATGATCTCCAAATGTGTTACTACAAATCTGTGTTACTACACATGACAGTATTTCATTTTTTATGGATGAATAATGTTTTATTGTGTCTATGTACAGGAAAATGCTTTGGAAGACACCATCTCACTGTTTTGAATTACAAAGTTTCAAAAGAATTTTAAATCTCAGATTATGATAGCCTGGTTTTCTTAATGTCACTAATGAAATATTTATTACAAAGGGCACAGAATAACAAAGAGATTACACTGACCAAATAAGTACTTTTTTTTTTTTTTTTTTTGGTACCAGGGATTGAACTCAGGGTGCTTACCCACTGAGCCACATCCCCAACTTTTTAATATTTTATTTAGAGACAGGGTCTCGCTGAGTTGCTTAGGGCCTGGCTAAATTGCTAAGACTTCTTTTTTTTTTGACTGGTAATACTCCTGCCTCAGCCTACTGGGCCTTTAGGATTACAGGTGTGCACCATTGCACCCCACTCCAAATAAACTCTTGTTCTTTCAAATGAAGTAACTGACAAACCAAGCAGAAAGTGTCCTCACTCAATTCCATTCACTAGTTGCAGGGAAGTGAGAGAGAGAGACAGAGAGAGAGAGAGAGAGTCAGTAACAATATACTAGATTTATAGTTTTTAAAAAATATTTTCCAAGAAATATCACTTAGGCCAATAGAGTGATGTATTGCAAACTTCTGTAACCCTACAATGAGGTCTGATGTTTATGAATGCATCCTAAAGCACTAGAAGAACCCATTAACTCATTGCCAGTCATGTTTAGAGTTCCAAGTTTCATAGCCAATTTGTCCTCTCTCATTTTTATGTTTGTGTACTATGTCCAGAGCTTATTAGTTGTAAGATAGGGGTCTTTTTTTTTTTTAAGATAGAGGTCTTGTAAGGAGGAGTGTACTCCGTCTTGACCAGAATTGAAACTCTCAATATTTAATTTTTAATAATATACATGAACTATAAGAGAATTCAGAATAAAAACTCTTCAGCTAATTGATTAAAATATGCTTACTTCCCACCATACTGGATATACTAAAATGTACTATGCTGAATTCGTGATAGTAAAGCACTTTCAAATTGCTTTTCCTCCTTCAAAATAAAGAAATTTTAAAAGTTTCTATGGTAAGCACCCTCTAAGAAGGCCTACAGTAATCCCCAATTGTATTATACACATCCTCATGTATAATAAAATCATGACAAGAAAAAGAACTAAAATCAGCATACTATAGTGATTTCCTTCCCTTGAGTATGATCTGGACTTCGTGACTTGCTTCTAACAAATAGGATACAGCAAAAATAATGGGATGTAACTTCCAAAATTCGGATACACAGAGCATGTGCCTACTTTCTTGTGCAACTTCTTCCTTCTTATTTACTCGGTCTGAGAGAAGCCAATAATCATATTGTGAGCAACCACTACATTGTGAGAGGCCCACATGGAAATAACTGATAAATCTCTAGCCAACAGTGAGCAAGAATCCGAAGCCCACCAAGAATCATGTAAGTGAGAGAGGAAGCAAATCCTCCTCAAGTTGAGCCTTAAGATGTTAGTGACCGAGGCAACATTTTGGATGCAGTTTCCTTAAACTTCCTGAGCAGAGTACTCAACTAAGATTCTGTGCTTAGATTCCAGACATGGAGAAATCTCAAGACGAATGATTGTTTAAATTTCTATGTTTTAACAAGGATGTGGAGGAGTGTATTAATACATTTTCAGTGGGACTACAAATTAGTACAACCACTTTGGAAAGCAGTATGGAGATTCTTCAAAAGACCAGGAATAGAACTCCACATAGTGATGCATGTCTGTAATCCCAACAACCTAAGAGGCTGGGACAGGACAATTACAAGTTTTTAAGGCCAGCCTCAGCAAATTAGTGAGGCCCTCAGCAATTTAGTGAGACCCTGTCTCAAAGTTAAAAAATAAATACATAAATAAACAGAACTGGGGACATAGCTCAGTAATAAAGCATCTCTAGGTTAAATCTCTGGTTTAAATCAGTACAAAAAAAAAGACTAGAAACGAAACCACCATATGACACATTTATCCCACTTTTTGGTATTTATTCAAAAGAACTAAAATCAGCATACTAGAGTGATTGATACTTCCACATCAATATTGTAGCAGCTCAGTTTACAATAGCCAAATTCCAGAACCAGACTAGGTACCTATCCATTGATGAATAGATCAAGAAAATGTACATATACACAATGAAGTTTTACTTAACCATTAAAGAAGAATGAAGTTAAGGCATTTGTTAGTAGATGGATACAACTGGAGAAAATCATACTCAGTGAAATAAGCCAGACTCAAAAAATTGAGGGTCAAATGTTCTGTCTCATATGTGAAAGCTAGACCAAAGGGGAAAATATGGGAGAGATCAGACATCATAAGGATAGCAGGAAGATCAATGACTTAGAAGAAAGAAATTGAGAGAGGGGGAGGAGAGATAGGAAAGGGGAAGAAATGCAGAATGAATTTTATAAAATTATACTATGTGTATGTGTAAATAAATCACAGTGAATACACCTTTATGTGTATCTATAAAGCATAAGTAAATAAATAAATGGAAAATCAGTAGATTAGAGGCAGGGAAATAGAAGGGAGGAGGAGAGGAAAAGAGGGGCCACTAGAGACTGAAATGGAGTAAACTAATTTCAGTGCCTGTATAATTATGTCAGAATGAACCCACTACTATGCATAACTATAACCCACTAATGAAAGCATAAAGGTCTCTAAATTTTAGAATAATTTATTACATACAGCAGTAGATAAACTAATAAACCTACTAAAATCAGTTAATACATTGATTATAGTGATTCCCTGGGGTCCAGATTTTACCCATTTGATGTTCGTTTGTTTTTTGTTTTAGGTATAATTAAAGCATTTTAGCCAGGTACTGTGGCGTGCACCTATAGTCCAAGCTACACTGGAGCCTGAGGCAGGGGGATCCCTTTTCCTCAAAAGTTCAAGGACAACCTAAGCAAGATAGTGAGATACCATCTCACTGGGGAAAATATATTTAATTCTATTTAAATTTTAGATTCTAACATTGATTTTTCATACTGGTATACATCTTAGAAAGTCCACACATACCATTTTTTAACTGATGACCTAGTCTTGTATAGTTTTAAAAATTTAGTTAATGGAAAAAAAAATCTCCTTAGGTCTTTAAGCATTCTGGGGTAGAATGAAGAAAAAGAATGCATGATTATACAAGATGATCTTTAAAGTCCCTGTCATTGTTGAAATTCTATGAGTCTATGAAAAACAGAATATTGTTATGTTTTTCTCTTCCTCTTTCACTCCCTCTGCTCTCTGCTCATGAACAATAAGACAATATGTATGCACAATATTTATAAAAATTGAGCTCTTCTGCTCCCTTTTGGGGATAGAAACCTGGAAGCATCTGTGCTCAGGTAGTCTCCCAAGACTGCGCCTGTCACCTTACAATGCCTAATATGACAAAGGCCAGAGCAATCTGAAAATGCACTAACTCTTGCTGCAAGTTTGTCTACTTGGGAAAAAGCCCAGTTGGAACAGCAAACCTCATGAAATATATAATAGAAAAAAAAAGGATTTTTCTATCCTTGTAAGTTATAGTAAGTATATTGTTCCATAATTTGCATTCATTAGGGGATAATGGGAATATATTCCATTGCACAAAAATGATACTTTACATTTGTTTAGTGTTTTATGTTTTCCACTTGTTCAGACAAGAAAAGTGAAGCCAGAATTATCAAGAATACAAATAACAATAAATGTTGGCAAGGATGTGGGGAAAAAGTACATTGCTGGTGGGACTGCAAATTGGTGCAACCACTCTGGAAAACAGTATGGAGATTCCTCAGAAAACTTGGAATGGAACCATGATTTGACCCAGTTATCCCACACCTTGGTAAATATCCAAAGGACTTAAAATCAAATATTACAATGATGCAACCACATCAATATTTATAGCGGCTCAATTCATAATAGCAAAGTTATGGAACCAACCTAGGTGCCCTTCAAATGATGTATGGATAAAGAAAATGTGGTATATATACACAATGGAATATTACTCAGTCTTAATGAAGAATGGAATTCTGACATTTGCTGGTAAATGGAAGGAACCAGAGATTATCATGCTAAATTAAATAAGCCACTCCCAAAAAAACCAAAGACTGAATGTTCTTTCTGATATGTGGATGCTAACACACAATAAGGGGCAGGGGGAAAGGAAGAATAGAAGTTCATTGGATTAAACGAAAGGGAATGAAGGGAAGGGAGTGGGTAAGAATAGAGAAGACAGAAGAATGAACCAAGCGTAACTTTCCTATGTTCACATATGAATACACAACCAGTATAACACCACACCATATACAACCACAAGAATGGGATCCTAATTAGAATACATTCTACTCCATGTATTTATAATATATAAAAATATACTCTGATGTCATGAATATCTAAAAATAACAAATAAAATTTTAGAAGAAATAGAAAAGTGAAGCCAGGCAGAGTGGTACACATCTGTAATCCCAGTAGTTTGGGAGGTTGAAGCAGGAGGAAGTTCAAAGCCAGCCTCAGCAATGTAGCAAGGCACTAAGCAACTAAATGAGACCCTCGCAAAATTTTAACAAACAAACAAACAAATAAATAAAAGGGCTGGGGATGAGGCTCAGTGGTTAAGTGCTCCTGGATTCAATCCCTGGTACAAGAAATAAATAAATACAGTGATATAAAGAGATTAGATCAAAAGTCCATGGTTGTGGCCTAATCTGTAAACATGAGCTAAGCCCAGAACTTGTCTCTAGATTTCCTGCCCAGTGACTTTTAATTTGAGGGCATTTCTGTGTTAAAAATAGTATTATTTTCCCATAAGGGATAAAAAGTATATCAAACAACTGCTAATATGAAAATGATATTGAGAAGAGCTCAGTGTTGCATGCCTGTAATCCTAGTGACACAGGAGGATGAGGAAGGAGGATTGGAAATTCTAGGCCAGGCTCAACATCTTAGGCAGGCCCTAAGCAAGAAAGTAGCAAGACCCTGACTCAAAATAAAAAAAAAAAAAATTAAGGTGGGCGTGGTGGCGCACACCTGTAATTCCAGCAGATCAGGAGGCTGAGGCAGGAACATGGTGAGTTCAAAGCCAGCCTCAGCAATTCAGCAAGTCTCTGAACAACTCAGTGATACCCTGTCTCTAAAAAAAATGTAAAAAAGGGCTGTGGATGTGACTCAGTGTTTAAGCACCCCTGGGTTCAAACCCCAGTACGAAATGAAAAAGGAAGAATAGATCCAAACCATAACAAAGAACTTAAATGTAATAATACATTTGTAAAAACTGAAATTTATCCTTTTTTCAATACCAGTAAAACAAAACATTTTGGTCCAGATTATCTCCTATGCATGAATTGAAGTTTTAATATGTTGGCAAACTAAAATGCATTGTAATATAAGTAAAATATAATATATAAGTTAATTATTTTGTCTAACGTATTCATAATTCATTTATGGAATACATATAAATAAAATTTAGCTCTAGGTGTACTTATTTTTTAAAAGCTTCATTTTATAAATGACATATATACTGATTACAAGAACAACACAATACTGTACATCCAAATCCAATTGATGGCTGGCTGCCATAACACAGATATAAGGAATGGAATTGGTACATGGAGTAACAGATGGTATTATTCCATACAGATGGCACTTTGTGCTATATTAAATACGTTTGTAAATCTTAGAAAAATATATTTATATTTCATAGTGCCAATATCTTATAAATTATGATACAGATAAGATGCAATACAGAATTTGGAAACAAAGGGGAGTGTCTTCTTGACTAAGGATATTTTTTGATAGATGCTAAACTAAAATAAAAAGTGATTTTTTGTTGTGGAGCACCATCTAGAGGAAATTTAGAAAAAAAAAGTCCTTAAGCAAGAATGGAGTGAAATGCAAATCAAATTTAAAGCAAATTAAAAACTGGTCCTGATGGTGCAGGCCTGTAATCCCAGTGGCTTGGGAGGCTGAGACAGGAGGATTGCAAGTTCAAAGCCAGCTTCAGCAACTCAGTGAGACCCTGTCTCTACATAAAATACAAAAAAAAAGGGCTGAGGATGTGGTTCAGTGATTAAGTACCCCTGAGTTCAATCGCAGGTACCAAAGCGGAAAAAAAAAAAAAGGATATTAAGAAAACTAAATTAAAAATCTTAAGGAATAAGAATTAAATATAATTTTGAAATTCCATCATCACTCAAACACCAATTTTTTTAAAAATTGAAAAAATGAAACCTTGATCTCAGGGTGTACAGAGCACTTGCCTAGCACATACAAAGATCAGGATTTAGTCCTCAGCACCATACACACAAATCATGTGAATATCTCACTTCTTTTTTTGTGTGTGTGGTGCTGGGGATTGAACCCAGAGCCTTGTGCTTGTGAGGCAAGCGCTCTACCAACTGAGCTAGATCCCCAGCCCCCACTTACTCCCTTTTACAGGGAAAGAACATGAGGCCCAGAATAGAGAAATAACTTGCTCAGGTTCTTAATTATGTTAGATAGAACCAGAACTAAAATTTCTGAATTCTCCTGATCCCCAGAATAGTACTTTCTCATTCTAGATCACTATCCTTTAAACTGTATCTTGCTAAATAAACTTGAGTCTTGACCAGACAAAAGATCAAAGATCATTGAAAATTGAAATCTCTATAATCTTATGGAAATATATACCACAGAGTGACTCTATTCTCATAACATCACAGATTTATTTACAGGTAATGGAAATCAATCACTTTATCTTCTAGTTTGGAAACATACTTGTTTAGTAGCTGATGATTTCATTTTTAGTAGGTTATATCATTAAACAAGACAAAAAGTGAGATGTGAACCAAATAATGGATGAAGTTAATCGTTTAATCAAAATAAGAATGGGAAATTTTTATCCACCAAATTCTGATGGTAATAAAAAACCCATCACTATTAGAATTATGATTTTGAATTTTATGAGTGTATATAATATGGGATTATATATAATTTTGAATTTAAAACATTCTTAATATAAAGTTACTGAGATAAAAAAGGTCAGTCAATATGTTTAGTAGAAAGTACACTAGTTTTGTCAGAGAACTGGATTTGAAACCCATTTACACCACAAACTACATAAATTTAGACAAATTACTTAAATTTCTTTGCCTCAGTTTCTTCATATACAGATATACCAATTCCTCAGGGTTGTTACAGGAATTAAAATGAGATAATGCATGCAGAACACTAGCATAACACATGTCTAATAAATAATAGCTTATAATTGAATGAGACAATGTAAAATAATGAGTAAATTTCATATTCATTTCTAAAAATATTAAGATTTTTTGTGTATAAGGTCTCCTGAAGAAAATGTAAGTCAGACTTTTATGAGAGATTCTCAGACCTCTGTCAAATAGCAAGTGTATGGGGGTCTTATTTTGAATATTGGTGTAGAGGTTATAGGTGTTATCCTTAACATACAACTCAGTCTCAGAGTAGGAGTGCAGAAGACCTTAACCCGAATGATGTTGCTCCTTAGTGGACATTTGTCAATGTCTTAAGGTATTTTTGATCTCAGAGTGGGTACAGTTTGGCTTCAGATATCTAGTGGAAATAGGAACAGGATAATATGAAATATCCTACTATGCACAGGACAGCCCCTAAAGTGCACACACACACATACACACACACACACAAAACAAAGAATTGTGTGGGCCAAAATGTCAATAGTGATGGGGTCAAGGATCTCTGAACTAGATTATGGAAATTACATTTATCAAAAATTAATGATGAGGGCTGGGGAGATAGCTCAGCTGGTAGAGTGCTTGCCTTGCAAGCACAAGGCCCTGGGTTCAATCCCCAGCATCACAAAAAAAAAAAAAAATTAATGATGAAAATGCTTAAAGTATTTGCTATAATAAAAAGTTGAAAAATAAAAGTGTTCATCTGTAAAATACTAAAAATAAGAATTGATTTTGCCCTACTAACTGTCCCATTTACTAGAAAATGTGTCTAGAGCACTAAGGGATATTTGTAAGAATCCTTTGCTACCTAAGTCTTTCTACACGTCATCTTGAATATTTTTTATTTCTCATTATTCTGAATTAAAGCAGATTTAATATAAAATTTAATCACTATCTCTGACCTCAAGGAGCTCATAGTCCCACTGGAAAAATAAGTTATACATTCAGGAACTGCTACTGTTATAAGCTCCATGAGGACAAGAGTCCTATCTAACTTGTTCACCCCTGTTTTCTGTGTTGTTCAGAACACCACCTGGAAATAGAATACACTCAATAAATATTTTAGTATGTGAATAAAAATTAGTTAACTATGTACAACAGCCCTTCATCAAATAAAATAAGTGCCTAATGGCTTTTAGGTCAATGCCAAAGGAAAAGAACAGCAATGCTCATAAGAGAAAAATGAGCACAAAAAGATACAATTTGTATATTTGCACAGAAAAGCAGGATAGAAATTGAGAAAAACTTTTAAAGAAGGATGTCAAAATGCATTTATTGTTCACTTGTGCATAGTGAATTAGAAGTTGGAAAAATATCAAAAAGCAATGTTGAAGAAGTAGACAATTTGAAGATGGCTAATTGATCTGAAACTCTATGGTCTGAATTTATTGTTGTCACTCCAACATACTATGTTCTCTATGACATGCAGGTGTCTGCACATGCAGCGCGCTCTTCCTAGAACTGTCTTTCTAACCTTGTCTTCCCATTCTATTCCACCAACTGGATAACTCCTACTTATCCTTCAAGTCTCTACTTGCATTATTTGGGAAATCCTCCCTGACCTCCTCTAAGATTAGATTAAGTGTTCCTTTTTTTATGCTCTCATAATACTCTTTACTTCAAATATAGGACTTGCCATGCAGTATAGTAATATTCTTTTCACTTGTCATTGTTCACCACAGGTCAACTAGTTTGCCATGAGCACGAAATATTCCTTGCTCACCTTTGTAATTTCATTATCTATCATGTTTTAGTCAGTTTTTTTTTCTTTTTTTTTTTTTTTTTTTTTTTTTTTTTTTGCTGCTGTGACTAAAAGACCCGAATAGAACAATGTTAGAGGAGGAAAAGTTTATTTGGGGACTCAGGGTGTCAGAGGTCTCAGTACATACACAGCAGGCATCACTCCTTGGGGTCCAAGGCAGAACATCATGGGGAAAGAGTGTGGTGGAGGGAAGCAGCTCACAGATGATCAGAAAGCAGAGACAGAGAGAGAGAGAGAGAGACAGACAGACAGACAGACAGACAGATAGACACACACTCCACTCTCCAGATAGAAAATATATGCCCCAGGCTGGGGAGATAGCTCAGTCCGTGGAGTGCTTGCCTTGCAAGCACAAGGCCCTGGGTTCGATCCCCAGCACTGCAAAAAAAAAAAAAAAAATGCCCCAATGACATGCCCCCAGGGACCTACCTCCAGCCACACCCTACCCACTTTCAGTTACCACTGAGTTAATCCCATCCGGGGATTGAGTTAAGACTCTCATAACCCAATCATTTATCCTTTGAAGCTTGCATTGTCTCACACACAAGCTTTTGGGGGACACCTCACATCTAAACCATAACAGTCATCATGCCTGCCATATAGCGATCACACTATTTTTTGGATAAAAAAGTTGAATGATATAGAAATAAGGTTAGAAGAGGTAATACGACTACAAACACAATTTGGAAGTCATTAGATCAAAGATGGTAGCTAAAGTCAAGAGAATATGAGTTACATAGAGATGAGAAATCAACAAAAATAACTAAGATATAAATATTCAGACTTTAGAATGAGAATTAAGCAATGTGAGAAGAAATTAGAGATCATAAAACACAGAACAGTTAAATATTCAGAAATACAAATGGAATAGCTTAATACCATGGAATTTTAAGTAATAGCTTCAAGAAGTTTCTTCTTTTAGCAGCAAAACAGGATCTAGAAAGGTGGTTGAGGGCTGGGGAGATAGCTCAGTCGGTAGAGTGCTTGCCTTGCAAGCACTAAGGCCCTGGGTTCGATCCCCAGCAACCCCCCCCCCAAAAAAAAAAGAAAGAAAGGTGGTTGAATTTCACAATATTTTTCAGTAGCAGTAGAAATAGAAGACTTCCTGCAAGGAATTAAGGAGTGAATTAATCTGCAAAGAGATAGAAATATATATATCAATCTGGGTCTGATTAGGAGACAGAAACAAAACAATAACTTGAATAGGGTAAATTTAAGATAAAGAATGTTACCTATAATGACAGATGAGAATAAGTACAAATTGGCTATAAAGAATTGAGGAGATCTTTTTAGGAATAGCAGAAATAGAAAGCAATCCTTGAACCTTTGACTGAAAGAGAACACCCAAGGAAGAAACTTGCACCACCACTCCCCAACTCCCCAACCCAGAGCTAAGATCCAGACTTTGTTTTAGTGGAGGCTATCATGAAAGAGAAGTCACCCTGATTGAATGCTGGTGGAACTTGCTGAAAATTTGTCCTACCAAGCTTATCAGAAAATCACTTCCTAGTATACCTTAGGAAAGCTGATCAAGTGGAGGTGGGATGTGTCTCACTTGGAAATATTCCACTAGAATAATGCTTGAGCAGAAAGTGATACCAAAAGAAGACACAGGAGGTGAGCACTGAAGAAGCCCCCTACACTTCAGGATCTGGGCACTTGGGAGACCATATGTACTATAGGGGTACTGGAGAAGCTGCCAATGCTGCATAAGTTGGGCAATGAAGAAGCCACATGTCATCTCAGGAATATGCAGGTGAATCTCCAGTGAGAAAGACTATACAGAAATTGACATCTTAGTGTGAAAGTCAGATGTTATTGGAATAATAATCATGTTTTAAGATAAAGCATAATTTTAACAAATTATCGCAGGCTCTACAAAAAACTCCACAAGAGGGAAAAAAAAGAGAAAAATGTAGGAAAATTAAGAGCAAAATGGAGTAGTGATATGCTAGATAAGTGTTTGCATTTTGAAAGGGGTCACAGAAATAAGAGACTTGAGCCTTAGTTGAATAGATATTGAAAACTAAAATGGGGGAATGGGTACAGTGGAACAGTTTGTAATTCCAGTGATTTGGGAGGATGAGGCAGGAGTATCACAAGTACAAGGCCAGCCTCAGCAATTTAGCAAGACCCTGTCTCAAAATAAAAATTTAAAAAATAAGGAACTGAGGGTATAGCTCAGTGGTAAAGTTCACCTAGGTTTAATCTCCAGTACCATAAGAAAATGAAATTGAGGAAATAATGGGATGGAAGTTAACACTACAGTAACAGAATTTTAGAGCCAGAAAGATACACCTATTGTATAGATTTTTTTAAAGAGTCTAAATAATGTATGTGATTTTTCCCCCTAGGGCTACACAGTTAATAAAGAAAACAGGATTAGAATAAAAATTTTCTGACCTTCAAACTATTACTTTTTCTATTGCATCATACTGTAAGGAGATATTTTGAGGGAAGTAAGACTACTAGTAAGCACATCAATATTTCAATGGACACCCTTAAAACTCACCTTGATGTTGTTAGCTCAGGTGGAAAGCAAGATTTTTTTGGATAAAACTAAATGGTACATAATTAATTAATTAATTATTATTGAGATTGTTGCTTAATTGGATACAAATAGGATTTTACCAGGACTGGCTCTGCTTAAATTTGTAGACAACAATTAATTGTAGACAACAATTAAGGGAACAATTTTTAACTTTAGCATTAAGAAGAAATCCTTCATTTGTGGATTAAATTTTTGAATGATACTATGTGCACTGTCCCCAAGCAAAAAAAAAAAAAACTGCCAACATTTAAAAAAGAAAATATCTACTTGAGAGATTAAAAAAACTGGCATTCACAGGCCAGATCTAGCTTTCTGTTGGGACTTCTTGTTTTATTTTATTTTGTTTTGCTTTGCTCATACAGAATTTTTATTTTTTATTTTATCTTTTGGCATTACTGAGGACTAAACCCATGATAAGATCTAGCACATGAAAGACTAGTTAGTGCTTTATCATTGAGCTACATCCCCAATTAGAATTAAATGGCAGCATTTAAAGCTTGAGGAATTTATCACAAAGTTTTGGATTTACGTCTTCTGAAAAACAGATTTGACCACATTGAGTCAACATTCCAACTTTAGGACTTTTTGTTTGTTTGTTTTAATAATCTTGTGCCATGGAGCCCAGCTATGCCCATTCTTACTAAGCATTGTTTGGAAAGTTCTGATCAGTGTGATAAGACATGAATTAAAATAAATATAAACAGCCAGGTGTGGTGTAACATACCTCAAATCCCAGCAAACTGGGAGGCTGAGGCAGGAAGATCACGAATTCCAGACAGCCTCCACAAATTAGTGAGGCCCTAAGCAATATACGGAGACTGACTCTGTCACAAAATTTTTAAAAAAATTAAAAAGTGCTGAGTAATATTCCATTGTGTATATATACCACAGTTTCTTTATCCATTCATCTGTTGAAGGACATATAGGTTGGTTCCACAATCTAGCTATTGTGCATTGAGCAACTATAAACATTGATGTGGCTGCGTTACTGTAGTATGCTAATTTTAAGTCCTTTGGGTATAAACTGAGGAATGGACATCATTACCCTATGTACATGCATGATTACATGAATGGTATGAATCTACATTCTGTACAACCATAGAAACGAAATGATGGTACCCCATTTGTGTATGATGAATCAAAATACTGCCTGTAAAAATTTTTTTAAAAACGTGCTGAGTATTTAGCTCAGTGGTAAAGTGCCCCTTAGTTCAATCCCTAGTATGAAATAAATCGATCAATTTAAAATTTGGAAAGGAATTTAAATCACTTTTAAACCAGATGCAGCGGTGCCTGCCTATATTCCCAGTAGCTTGGGAAATTGAAGATAGGAAGATAGCAAGTTCAAAGCCAGCCTCAGCAACTAAACGAGGTCCTAAAGCAACGTAATGAGAACCTGTCTCAAAATAAAAATACATCTAAAAAAAGGGCTTGGTATGTGGCTCAGTGGTTAAGCACCATTGGTTTCAATCCCTGGTGTCCCCCTCCCCAAAAAAATCACTGTTAATAAATGACTTAATTGTTTACCTACAGAAACCTATCAATTATAAAATTTCTAGAAATCCGTTAGTGAATAATAATTTTTGGTTTCTCATGCGACAGATACACCTAATTTCATTTAGTCCTCACAATAATACAATAAAGTAAATACTATTATCCCCTATGCACAGATGAAGGAATTGAGGATTAGAAATTAAGTAACTTGCTTCTAGATCACTTAAGCGATCTAGAAGCCTATATTCAAACTGTTTTATTCAAGACATTTTGAATCTATATAGTAAGGGCTCTTAAATTTCTATAATATGTGGGCTCAGAATTAATAAATGGATTAGAATTAAAAGAACATTTAAGCACTGCACAACAGTTGGTTCAGATATGTCTTTAGCATCAATAGTCAGCAGGGATCATATCTAAGGAGTCCCCCCTTCCAGCCTTCTAACACTCTCCAACTTTCCCACTATCCATGTTCTAGACCAACTCCAGCTTCCAGCAGCAGCTAACACCTTTTTTCTGTGGTAAGCTCCATGTTACTGGCCAACCATGAGTTCCCAGTTCCTGTAAAATTAATCTGCCAATGTCAAAATTGACATCATCTGCTCTGGTCAATGTGTACCGGGCTTCCCTCATTGACCTCTCTCTGGGCTTCTGTTTGGACTATAATAATGTGGCACAGAAGGGAGTGAGACACTTTATTTCCATAAGTTGGTGGAGAAGCACAGGGGTTCTGAGAGTCTCTTGAATATGGAAAACTAACTATGTAGCCAAATCTTTTTCCTAGACATATGGAATCCACCGTCCTAAGATGAGTGGGGTTGCTGAGGAGACCACGATAATGCTGAAAATAACCTGAATGAGGTCTGCTGAACCTGCATGCCCTGAATTCATGAGGTACACAAAATAAAAACACTTCCTAGGCTGGGGCTGTAGCTCAGTGGTGGAGCACTTGCCTCACATGTGTGAGGCACTGGGTTCCATCCTCAAAACCATATAAAAATAAATAAAATAAAGGTGTTGTGTCCATTTACAACTAAAAATATATTTTAAAGAACCACTTCCTAGTTGGAGGTGAAACTCAACAAGAAGAAGGAGATCTCCTGATCATCTTCCAGAGATTGGCAGGCCACAGGCCTGGTGATTGAGAAACTCTTAGCAAAAAGTTGGATACTACAAAGTTCAGTGCTTAATGATGTTCCCCTACCCAAATCCTCCAGCATAAGACTTTTTTTTAACTACCCAGAACACTCTGTCAGTCCATCAACCAAGTGAGACCAGTAAAACCTATTTTTTCTGCCAAACAGTAAGTACAGACAGATTACTAGCTGAATTTAAGATATATTTTAAAAGTCTTTCCTAGTGTCCAGCAATAACCAAATAAAACAACATTAAGTGGTGGGAAGGGAAGAATTCTTCTAAAACAAGACAATGAAATAGTGTACTAAATTTAATATTTACTAGCTTTGTGGCTGTAGGCACCCCATTTAATGTCTTGGAGACTTCTTTCCTTATCTCTAAAGTGGGGATACTAAATACCTACTACCTCGGGGTTTTGTGAGGACCTCAGCACACAATAAATACCATCAATGGGGGTTCTGGAGAAATTAAGATAATGGAGCAAATAACAATTTTAAAAGGAATATGAAAATCTTTATAAAGGAAAGTTTATTAAGGGTTATGAATGTATAATTGAATAATCAAGAAACACAATATATATAGCACAAAAATTGTAGTCAAGAGCCCAATGTAAAATTTGGGCATAAAGAATGAAAATGAGACAAAATGTCCCTGAAATTCCTCTGAAAAAATACATAGGGAGATAGCCTAAAAATGGAAAATGGAAACAATGGTGTGTGTGCAGTCTAGTCTTGTCATATGTTAAAACTTAATGCAACATCTAAAAATAAAAAAATAAAAATGTAAAAACAATTAATCTCAAACAACTAGATCATAATAATATTGGTACTTGAGCAATTAAATAAAACAGATAATAAAGAAATAAACCTTAGTATAATATTTTAGTAGGTTACAAGGACAGTATAACACAACAGTTGAGAAAATAAAGATATTTCATAAAGAAGACCAAAATAGCTATAATTTTGTAAACAACCTGCTTACACAAAATAAAATTAATTCCACTTGGAAGAACAAACAGTAGTATACAAAAAATCAAATTATTTTAAAAAAATTAGTGGAAAAGAAAGTTTGATTATGCAATAAATTTCAGAGGAATGATAACTTTCTAGTTTAGAAATAATAGGAAATAAGTCATAAAAATCATAAAGAAAAAATGGATAACAATGACTTTAAAATTGTCCACCATTAAAAACAACATGAATCAAAATTTAAAAACAAGAATAAAATTGGGAAAGAAACTTTAGAAAATGTCAGAAATTCTCTCCTTTTTTTTTTTCTGGTACTGGGGATTGGACTTAGGGGCACTTTACCACTAAGTTACATTCTCCATCCTTTCTTACTTTTATTCTGAAACAGTCACAATAAGTTGTTGAGGGTCTGGCTAATTTGATGATGCTGACCTTCAATTTGAAATCTTGCCTCAGTCTCCAAAATTGCTGGGATTATAGGCTTACACCACTGTGCCTTGGCTCAGAGAAATCTTAATTTGTAAATAGTACATGAAAATTAATAAGAGGTGATTCAAAAACACACAGAAAATAAAACATAAATGGCTAATAAACAAGTAACAAATATTGAATTTCATTGAACTAAATACTTTGAACTAAAAATAAGCAGTAACTATACTAACTAACTGAAGAGTGATAATACATGATGTTTTGGTAATACAGGCATTTTTACACACTGCTGGAAGGACTATTACAACTAGTGGGACTTGAAAAATAAATTGGAGAAAAAAAATTTCATAAGTATGAGTTAATATATTTCTGATTAGTAAGCTGGAATTACTTTTTGAGAATCTTTAACAATATTCATCCTTTCACCTAGTAATTCCACTTTTATGAATCTATCCTGAGAAACTTATCTGAAATATAGACAAAGATCAAAGTACAGATATGTTAAATGGTGCTTTAGTTATATTAATATAAAATATTAAGTTAATTGTATTTATAAAATGAATCATACACAGTTATTAAGACATTTAACAAACATTTGGGGGGATGTCACTTTCTGATGCTGGGGATTGAACCTAGGACTTTGTACATGTCAAACAAGCACTGTACTGCAGAGCAACACCACAAGCACTTGCTATTACCATTAGAAGATAGAAGAAAATCTGATCAGTTTATCCTTATTTAAAGCACTATATATACATATTTTTGAGCTGAGTCCAGACTCTGTCTTTTATTCTCTGAATTTATAAGTTTGAGAAATGCTTATCTCTGATCATCCATATTATACCAAGTAGAGGGGCTTTCATATATATAACACCCCAAAGAAACACAGAATTTATTACCACATACTTAACCCTCTACCTTAGCCCAAAGGATACACTAATCTTCTTTTTTCTCCATAAATTTGCATATTCTACACATTATATATAAATAGAATCATATACTATGTGGCCTTTTTTGACTGGCTTTGTTCACTTAGCATAGTATTTTCAAGGTCCATTCATCTTGTAACATGCTTCAGTACTTCAATCCTTTTCATGTTTGAAAAATATTCTGTTGTACGAGAATACCATAACCTGTATATCTACTTACCAATTGATACACATTTGGATTATTTCTACTTTGGACTATTATGGCTGTAAACTTTTGTGTTGTGTACAATATTTTGCTGAACTTATATTTTCAATTCTCTTGAGTATTGGTAACTATTTAACTTTTTGAGGAATTGAGAAACTGTTTTCCAAAGAGACTGCATCTTTTGTCTTCCCCTCAGCAATATATGAGGTCTCCAATTTCTCTGACTATTCACCAATACTTGCCAGTGTCTGTGTTTTTTAATAGTCATTCTGCTTGTTTGAAAATGGTATTTCATTGTGATTTTATTATGCATTTCCCTAATGACTAATGACACTGAGCAACTTTTCATGTGACTATTGACCTTTTCTATGTTCTTTGGAAAAATTTATTCAAATACTTTGTCCACTTTTAAATTGTGTTTATATTTTTGTTGTAAGTAAGTATTCTTTATATATGAATAAATAGCTGAATATCTATAAGCAATGTATTTACTGTGGTATATGTTAGAAAGTGGCTAGGAAGAGAAACAGGATATGACAAAGGCTATGAAAGCAAAGAATTTTGTCTAGCTTTAGTGCATTAAATAATGGCCAACTGGGGGATCCAAGATGGTGGACTAGAGGGTGACTGCATCTCCAGTCACTCCAGAACCCAGGATTCAAGAAGGGGAGGCATTGAGAGACTTGGACTAAAATAGAACCACGGGGTGAGTCTCCCCAACCCAGTGAAGCTCAGCTGGGTGGCAGGCCCGGATTCGAGCAGCTTATTAGAGTAGGACAGGGCAGATAGAGTCTCCCCCAGGCACCTCTGAGCACTCTGGCGGTGGGCTCCTCCCACAGGGCCAGATTCTCCAGCCTCGCGGAGCAGGCCCCCCAGTGAGAGACTTTCTGCACAGAAGCAGCGCAGCCAGCTCTGGCCCACCCTGCTGCCAGCTCCGGCCCACCCACAGGTTGCTTCAGAGACCAGCACAGGGCGCCAGGGACTTCCCCAAGCAGCCCAGCCCCCTCTGGTGGGAAGCGCCTCTCTAGGCTAGGTTCTCCGGGCAGACCGCCCAGTGAGAGCCTGTCTACACAGAGCCACCTACAAGTCCCCAAGCCAGTGGAGACCTCCGACCTGCAAGCAGCCTCTGGGACCAGGGCTGGGCAGCAAGAGACCTCTCCAGGTCCCTCTCCCTGGAACCAGTAGCAGGCTAGGGGCAACATTCTTCGGGAGCACTACATTATCAAGTTAATCCAAGACTTCAGGCTACTGAAGGCTGGTAGGTGATACACTGGAAATCTACAGGGACACTATAAGCCAATAGAGGAAATCTACAATATCACAGAGTCCCACTGACATCTGACCAATATGAGAAAACAAGGGAAGAAAATGTCCGAAACAAACCTAGATACTATATCAATAAAACCCAATGACAGCACAGCAGAAGAAATGTCAGAAAGGGAGTTCAGAATGTACATAATTAAAACAACCAGGGAA
Organism: Sciurus vulgaris; assembly: GCF_902686455.1. Taxonomy (NCBI): domain Eukaryota; kingdom Metazoa; phylum Chordata; class Mammalia; order Rodentia; family Sciuridae; genus Sciurus; species Sciurus vulgaris. Next base: position 70,865,792 of record NC_136471.1, read on the forward strand.
GCAAACGAGGAGATGAAAGAACAAATGCAGGCATTAAATGAACGCACCAATCAACAGTTAAAAAAGCAAATAAGGGAAGCAAAAGAGCATTTCAATAAAGAGTTAGAGATACTGAAAAAAAAACCAAACAGAAATCCTTGAAATGAAGGAAACAATAAACCAAGTTAAAAACTCCATAGAAAGCATAACCAATAGGATAGATCACCCGGAAGACAGAACTTCAGATAAAGAAGACAAAATATTTAATCTTGAAAACAAGGTTGACCAAACAGAAAAGATGGTAAGAAATCATGAACAGAATCTACAAGAATTATGGGATATCATGAAGAGGCCAAATTTAAGAATTATTGGGATTGAGGAAAGCTTAGAGAAACAAACCAAAGGAATGAACAATCTATTCAATGAAATAATATCAGAAAATTTCCCAAATCTGAAGAATGAAATGGAAATCCAAGGACAAGAGGCTTATAGGACTCCAAATATACAAAATTACAACAGACCTACACCAAGGCACATTATTATGAAAATACCTTACATACAAAATGAAGACAGAATTTTAAAGGCTGCAAGAGAAAAGAATCAAATTACATTCAGGGGGAAACCAATAAGAATATCAGCAGATTTTTCAATCCAGACCTAAAAAGCTAGAAGGGCCTGGAACAACATTTACCAAGCCCTGAAAGAAAATGGATGCCAACCAAGAATTTTATACCCAGCAAAACTTACTTTCAGATTTGACAATGAGATAAGATCCTTCCATGATAAACAAAAGCTAAAGGAATTTACAAAAAGGAAGCCAGCATTACAGAACATTCTCGGCAAAATATTCCCTGAGGAAGAGATGAAAAACAACGATGTAAATCAGCAACGGGAGGAACTAGCCTAAAGAAATAGCCAAATAAAGAGGAAACCAAATTATGTCAAAAAGCAAAAATGAGTCCAATGACTAGGAATACAAATCATATCACAATAATAACCCTGAATGTTAATGGCCTGACTCATCAAACAAACGACATAGACTGGCAGATTGGATTAAAAAGAAAAACCCAACAATATGCTGCCTGCAAGAGACTCATCTCATAGAAAGAGATACCCATAGACTAAAGGTGAAAGGATGGGAAAAAACATACCATGCACACGGACACAGCAAAAAAGCTGGAGTATCCATCCTCATTTCAGATAATGTGGACTTCAAGCCAAAACTAGTCAGAAGGGATAAAGAAGGACATTACACACTGCTTAAGGGAAGTATAAGTCAGCAAGACATAACAATCATAAACATCTATGCCCCGAACATTGGCTCATCCATGGACATCAAACAAATCCTTCTCAATTCCAGAAATCAAATAGACCACAACACAATAATACTAGGCGATTTTAACACACCTCTGTCACCGCTGGATAGATCGTCCGAACAAAAATTGAATAAAGAAACCATAGATCTCAATAACACAATCAACAATTTAGACTTAACCGACTTATATAGAATATACCATCCAACAAAGAACGAATACACTTCCTTCTCAGCAGCACATGGATCCTTCTCTAAAATAGACCATGTTTTATGCCACAAAGCTACAGTTAGCAAATACAAGAAGATAGAGATACTACCTTGTACTCTACCAGATCATAATGGACAGAAATTAGAAATAAATGATGGCATAAAAAACAGAAACTTCTCCAATACTTGGAGATTAAATAATACACTATTATACGATGAATAGATAACAGAAGACATCAGGAGGGAAATTAAAAAATTCTTAGAAGTAAATGAGAACAAAGACACATCATATCAAAATCTCTGGGACACTATGAAAGCAGTACTTAGAGGAAGATTTATTTCATGGGGTGCATTCAACAAAAGAAGTAGAAATCAACAAATAAACAACTTAACATTACAGCTCAGAGCCCTAGAAAAAGAAGAGCAGACCAACACCAAAAGTAGAAGACAGGAAATAGTTAAAATCAGAGCCGAAATCAACAAAATTGAAACAAAAGAAACAATCGGAAAAATTAACAAAATAAATAGTTGGTTCTTTGAAAAAATAAACAAAATTGATAGACCCTTAGCCACACTAACAAAGAGAAAGAGGGAGAAAACTCAAATTACTAAAAATCGGAATGAACAAGGAAATATCACAACAGACACGAGTGAAATACAAAACATAATTAGAAGCTATTGTGAAAATCTATACTCCAACAAAACAGAAAACCTTGAAGACATCAACAAGTTTCTAGAGACATATGAATTACCTAAACTGAACAAGGAGGACATACACAACTTAAATAAGTCAATTTCAAGCAATGAAATAGAAGAGGTCATCAAAAGCCTACCAACAAAGAAAAGTCCGGGACCAGATGGGTTGTCAGCCGAGTTCTACAAAACCTTTAAAGAAGAGCTCATTCCAATACTTCTCAAAGTATTCCATAAAATAGAAGAAAAGCGAACCCTCCCAAACTCATTCTATGAAGCCAATATCACACTGATACCTAAACCAGACGGAGACACATCGAGGAAAGAAAATTTGAGACCAATATCCTTAATGAACATCAACGCAAAAATTCTCAACAAAATTTTAGCAAATCGATACAAAAATATATTGAAAAGATAGTGCACCACAATCAAGTGGGTTTTATCCCAGGGATGCAAGGTTGGTTCAACATCCGGAAATCAATAAATGTCATTCACCATATCAACAGACTTACAGTTAAGAATCACATGATTATTTCAATAGATGCAGAAAAAGCATTCAATAAAATACAGCATCCCTCCATGCTCAAAACACTAGAAAAAATCAGGCTCCTGGGAACATTCCTTAGCATTGTGAAGGCCATCTACGCTAAGCCCATGGCCAATATCATTCTAAATGGTGAAAAACTGAAAGCATTCCCCCTAAAAACTGGAACAAGGCAGGGATGCCCTCTTTCACCACTTCTATTCAACACTGTTCTTGAGACTCTAGCCAGAGCAATTAGACAAACCAAAGAAATTAAAGGATACGAATTGGAAAAGAGGAACTCAAACTATCCCTGTTCGCTGATGACATGATTATATATTTAGAGAAACCTGGAAATTCCACCAGAAAACTCTTAGAACTCATAAGTGAATTCAGTAAAGTAGCAGGTTACAAGATCAATGCTCATAAATCCAATGCATTTTTATAAGTAAGTGATGAATCTTCAGAAAGAGAAATTAGGAAAACTACCCCATTCACAATAGCATCAAAGAAAATAAAATACTTGGGAATCAATCTCACAAAAGAGGTGAAAGACCTCTACAATGAGAACTACAGAACACTAAAGAGAGAAATTAAGGAAAACCTTAGAAGATGGAAAGATCTACCATGTTCATGGATAGGAAGAATTAATATTGTCAAAATGGCCATACTACCAAAAGTGCTATATAGATTCAATGCAATTCCAATTAAAATCCCAATGATGTACCTTACAGAAATAGAGCAAGCAATTATGAAATTCATCTGGAAGAATAAGAAACCCAGAAGAGCTAAACAACTCCTCAGTAGAAAGAGCGAAGCAGGGGGTATCGCAATACCAGATCTTCAACTCTACTACAAAGCAATAGTAACAAAAACGGCATGGTATTGGTATCAAAATAGACAGTTAGATCAATGGTGTAGAATAGAGGACACGGACCCAAACCCAAATAAATAAAATTTTCTCATACTAGACAAAGGTGCCAAAAATATGCAATGGAGAAAAGATAGCCTCTTCAACAAATGGTGCTGGGAAAACTGGAAAACCATATGCAACAGAATGAAATTAAACCCCTATCTCTCACTCTGCACAAAACTCAACTCAAAATGGATCAAGGACCTCGGAATCAGACCAGAGACCCTGCATCTTATAGAAGAAAAAGTAGGTCCAAACCTTCAACTTGTTGGCTTAGGATCAGACTTCCTTAACAGGACTCCCATAGCCCAGGAAATAAAAGCAAGAATCAACAACTGGGATAGATTCAATCTAAAAAGCTTTCTCTCAGCAAAGGAAACTATCAGTAATGTGAAGAGAGAGCCTACAGAGTGGGAGAATATCTTTGCCACTCATACTTCAGATAGAGCGCTAATATCCCGAATCTATAAAGAACTCAAAAAACTCTACACCAAGAATACAAATAATCCAATCAACAAATGGGCTAAGGAAATGAACAGACACTTCACAGAAGAAGATGTACAAGCAATCAACAGATATATGAAAAAATGTTCAACATCTCTAGTAATAAGAGAAATGCAAATCAAAACTACCCTGAGATTTCATCTCACCCCAATTAGAATGGTGATTATCAAGAACATAAGCAACAATAGGTGTTGGTGAGGATGTGGGGAGAAAGGTACACTCATACATTGCTGGTGGGGTTGCAAATTAGTGCAGCCACTCTGGAAAGCAGTATGGAGATTCCTCAGAAAGCTTGGAATGGAACCACCATATGACCCAGCTATCCCACTCCTTGGCCTATACCCAAAGGACTTAAAATCAGCATACTACAGAGATACATCCACATCAATGTTCATAGCTGCTCAATTCACCATAGCCAGAGTGTGGAACCAACCTAGATGCCCTTCAGTTGATGAATGGATAAAGAAACTGTGTCATATGTATATACAATGGAATATTACTCTGCCATGAAAAATGATAAAATTATGGCATTTGCAGGCAAATGGATGAAATTGGAGGATATCATGCTAAGTGAGATAAGCCAGTCTCAAAAAACTAAAGGACGAATGATCTCGCTGATAAGAGGATGAGGACATATAATGGGGGGTAGGAGGGGTTAGCGTTAGGGCTAGGGTTAGGTTTAGGGTTAGGGATAAGGAGGATGGTAAGATTGGAGGAAGGAAGGACTGTATAGAGGGAAAAGAGGGGTGGGAGGGGTGGGGGGAAGGGAAAAATAACAGAATGAATCAAACAACATTGCCTTATGTAAATTTATGATTTTTAATAAAAAATGGAAAAAAAATAATGGCCAACTTGGAAACTAATGAGACCGTCTTTTAAGTGATGACAAAATCAAGTGTAGTAATCAAGATACATTGGGGTGGGGGGAAGGAAAAAATAACAGAATGAATCAAACAGTATTACCCTATGTAAATGTATGCACAAATGTTAAGCCTCTACTTCATGTACAGAGAAACAAGATGTATCCTATTTGTTTACAATAAAAATAAATTTAAAAAAAGATACATTAGTGTCAGTGTTACCCCATGTTCCTTAGAGCCCATTGTCTAGTAGTTCTTTTCTGGTGTGCTACAACTGCATAAACATATATATCTAGACATCCATAATCACAGACTTATGATGTGAAGTCTATATGATGTGAAAACTAAATTATACTTACTACTCTCCTCTACCAAAAGGACAACAGTTTTGTTTTTGGTCACCTTTGTTATTTGCCGTTACTGAATCAATATTGTACTTCAGTATTTTATTGTCGTAATGATTTATAAGAAGAACATGACAAATTGAAACTTTAAAAAATAACATTGTAACTACTTTATGTAATATATCCCTTCTTTCTCTAGATTCATTGTATTTTGTTACCCTTTAGTATTTTACTAGCTACAGTTCTGTTTATAAAACCTAAATTTAAATGAAGCACAGAGCCCCTTAAATCAATCATAGACATTAGCATTACTGCCACACTTACTGATTGAATGATTGAGGATACTCAAATCCCACATGGGCACAGAGTAGCTAGCACCTGTGTAGGGAGATCATTCACAATTAGGCTATGTTCCTTGAAATGGTTCTGTTCTTACCCAAAGCCTCCACATATTTCTGGAGGCAGAGGACGGCAGGGAGAGAGGCTTTAATCATGCTGAATGTCTTCAGGAAATATCTATACTTTGTGGTTTACTCACAAATTCATTCTCTTTTCTTAGGCCATTCCAAAACTTTATACTTTTGAGGTTAGGCGAATCATTTTACTCATGTATGCCACCATAACCACAATCAATTTTAGAACAGTTCATCACCCCCCCTAAAACCCCCACACCCTATCTCCTCCCAGGCAATCATTTCCCATTTTCCTGCAAACCACGCCCCCAGCTTCAGGCAACCAATAATTTACTTTCTGTCTCAATAGATAACCTATTCTGAACAGGTCTTATACATGGAATCATACAATATGTGGTGTTTTATGAATGGATTCTTTCACTTAACCAATTTTCAAAGTTTATCCATGTTTGTGGCAAGTATCAATACTGCTTCCCTCTTAATTGCAGAATATGACTTTATTCTGTAGATATACTACATTATGTTGATCTATTTATTGGTTGATATAAATTTCAGTTGTTTCCAATTTTGGCTATTATAAATAATGCTTCTAAGAACATTCATGAACAATTTGTACATTTTTAAAATGGACGTATGTTTTTAATTCCCTTGGGTATGTATTTAGCAGTGGAATTGTTGGGTAGTTCTATGTTTATATTATTGAGCAACTGCCAGTTTTCTAAAGCAGCTGCACCATTTTGCATTCCCAACAGCACTGTATGAGGAGTTCAATTACTCCATATCCTCACCTGCACTCATTATTATCTATTTTATTCATAACCATATCCTCCTGGGTATGAAGTAGTTTTGATTTGCATTTTCATTTTGGTTAAAGATGTTGAGGATCTTTTCACTTATTTGTTCAAATTATTTGTCTATTTTCTAATTTTGTTATTTGCCTTTTTATTTTGGAGTTCCAAGAGTTCTTTATGCATTTGAACTCCTTAGATATATGATTTGCAAATACTTTTCCTGCTATGTAGATTTTATTTACAATTTCTTGATAGTGTCATTTGATGCACAAAAATTTTTAATTGTGGTGAAGTGCAATTTATATATTTTTTGTTTTTGTTTTTTGTTGCCATATCTCTGAAATTATTGCCAGATTTAAAATCATAAAGTTTATGTTTTCTCCTAATAGTTTAATAGTTTTAGCTCTTACATTTATGTCTTTAATTCATTTTGAGTTCATTTTTGTATGTGGTATAGGATAAAGTTCTAGATTCATACTCTTCCATGTGGGTATCCAGTTATAATAGCACTAATTTTTGAAGAGACCGTTTTTCCTATTGAATTATCTTGGCACCTTGTCAAAAATCAAGTGATGGGAAATATGAGGGTTTACTTCAAAACCATTGAACTATGTGTTCTTCTGTCAGTACCATCCTGTCTTGACAACTGTAACTTTGTAATAAGTTTTGTAATTGAGAAGTGAATCATCCACTTTTGATCTTTTTCAAGTATTTTATGGTGATTTTGGTCCTTTTCATTTCTAAATGAATTTTAGTATCAAATGGCCAAATTCTGAAAGATGAAACAAACAAAATAAAACCTGGAATTTTGCTAGGGATTATACTAAATCTGTCGACCAAATTGAAAAAATATTGCTAACATAATAGTGAGTTTTCTGATACCCAAACACAGGCATGTCTTTCCATTTATGAAAGTCATCTTTAATTGCTTTGAACAATGTTTGTGAGTTTTTAGTGTACAAGTCCTCAAATTCTTTGGTTAAATTTATTCCCAAGTATTTTATTCTTTTTGATACTATTGTAAATGGAATTGTTTCTTCAATTATGTTTTCAGATTTTTCACTGAAATTTGAAATACAATTGACTTTTGTACATTGATCTTTTATCCTGCAAGTTTGCAGAACTCATTTATTATTTCTAACTGTTAGTGTATCCTTTCATATTTCCTATATACAAGATCACACTACCTATAGATACTTTTACTCTATCCATTGCAAAGGATATGGCTTTTATTTCATTTTCTTATTCAATTGCCCTTACTAGAACCTGTAGTAAAAAGTTGAACAGAAGTGATGAAGAGACATCCTTGTTTGTCCCTGATATCTAAGGGCAGATAAAACTAAGACTATCTTTCCCCTATTAAGTATTATATTAGCTGTAGGATTTTCATAAATGTCCTTTATCAGAATGAAGGAGTTCTTTTTGTTCCTAGTTTGTTGAGTGATTTTCTTTTTATCATGAAGCAGTGTTTTCCTTTTTTTCACAAATAAAAAGTTACTTCTTTTTTTGTCAGGTAATAGTTTTTTGATAAAAAAAGATTTTTCTGATTATAAAAATAGCCTAGACTAAATTAGAAAAAGTGGAAAAATATAAAGTAGAACATAAAAATCCACTAACAAGCTATTTACATTGAAATTTTTCTGCATTTCCTGGCAACTTTTTTTTTTTTTTTTTTCTGGTACGGGGAGTGAACCCAGGGGCACTTAACCACTGAGCCACATCTCCAGCCCTTTTTATATTTCATTTAGAGACAGGGTCTCGCTGAGTGGCTCAGGGCCTTACTAAACTGCTTAGGATGGCTCCTGAACTCATGATCTTCCTGCCTCAGCCTCCAGAGCCGCTAGGATTGCAGGCATTTGCCACCATGCTGGGGCCTACTGGAGGTCTTGAAATGTATCTCCCATGGATAATTGGGCAGTACTGAACCTTCTGAATTCAGCTGTTTCCAGCTCAAAGAATAACTTCCTTTAGTATTTTTTGAGATTCTGGGAGCAATAAATCCATTCAGTTTTTATTTATCTAGAAATGTCTTTGTTTCATCTCCCTTGGGGGCGTACTGTGGTATCCAGGGTTGCTTTATCACTGAGCTACATCCCCAGTCCTTTTGATTTTTTGTTTTGAGACAGGATTTCACACAGGGCCTCGCTAAATTGCTGAGACTGGTCTAGAACTTGTGAACCTCCTATCTCAGTCTTCCAAGTTGCTGTGATTACAGGCATGTGCCCCCCTGCCAGGCTTCTTTACCTTCATTTTTAAAGTTAGCTTTGCTGAAAATAAAATTTCGTTTGATGTGTTCATTCTTTGGTCACATTAAATGTCACCCTACTGCCTTCTGTTCTCCATAGTTTTTTATGGGAATTCTGCTTTTAATCTTTCCTTAAAAGTGAGGAGTCATTTTTCTCTTACTGCTTTTCAAATTTTTTTGACTTTCAGCATTTTTACTATTATATGTATGTTTAGGGGTCTCTGCATTTATCCTACTTGCAGTTCACTGAGCTTCCTGAATATGTAGGTTTATGGTTTTTCAACAAATTTAGGAAGTTTCAGACATTATCTCTTCAAGTAATTTTTTTTCCTGCTTCCTTCTTGCTCTTCCAAGACTGCCATATAACATATATGTTGGTACATATCATTTTGCCCCACATTTCTCTGAAACTCTCTTCATTTTTTTCTTTTCATATTTCATCAGTTTTTTTTCTGTTTCTCAGAGTTCATAGTCTATATCAATCTAATAACCAATTTGCAAATAGTTTTTTTTTTCCTTTTCTTTCTTTTTTTGGTATTGAGAATTGAGCACAGAGGCACTCTAGTACTGAGATACCCCCCATGCTTTTTAATTTAATTTTTATTTTGAGACAGTGTCCCACTAAATTGCAGAGCTTAGCCACTAACTCATAATCCTCCTGCCTCAGTCTCCAGATTTGCTGGAATTACAAGAATGTCCCATGGTCCCTGCCCTTCCTTTACTTTTAAAATCAGTTTCCTATTTCTTCAAACACATTTATAATGGCTTCTTTGAAGACTTAATTTGTTAAATCTGACATGGCTCATTTTCACAGGCAGTTTCTGCTGCTTGCTTATTTCTAGCGTATGGTTTATACTTCCCTGTTTTTTGGCATGTCTCACAATTTTTTATTGGAAACTGCGTACTTCAGATAATATATTATAGCAACCCTAGGTACAAGTTCAAGCTACTTTTGGTCTTTTTATTGTCATGCGCTTGCTAATTCATTGTGTAGAGCCCCTGATGTTGCTCCTCAGTGGGTGAAGTCTTGAGCATGCATATAATCATCCTTGAACTATACTGGTTGTGAGGGCTCTCTTTGTTTTTTTTTTTTTTTCTCTGACCACATTCAGCTCTTAAACCCCACTAGTTGTCTGCTGATTGACTGCCCTATTGTCTTCAACAATGCCCTGGGGGATAAATTGCTTCTGACAGAGCCAGTCAAATTTGGGTTCCTTTGAAGGGATATTCCTCTAGGTCAATGTTTTGAGATTTGGTCTGACTCCTGGAGGGCTCTTCCCAGGTGTCCTTTTCCTGTGTTTCTCTCTAGCAAATTAGCTGGCCCACAGTTTAGCCTATTACTCCAATGAATCAATCAATTTCCTCCCAGTTGCCTTTTACCACAACCTTCATTGTTTTCTAAAGCATTCATAGGCTTGAATTTCTCCACACTCTATTGCAAATAAAGTCATTTCCTTTGGGGAGATATTCAGAGCTTTTTCCCTAGAGCAAAATCTCTGAGGCACAACTCTGATGACTAAGGGCTGGGACGTGGCACATTTCTCTTTGATATTCCTACTTTGAAAGATGTGTGCTTGCTAGAGGAAGTGGGCAGTAGCCCTAGGTCATTTGGCTTGTTTTTCTCATGGATCTACTGCTCCTCCATGCATGTCAAAGGCAATTGAGACTCTACCATACTTGGTGGCACCACATCCAACATCTAGTTTTGTCTCATGTATACAGCTGAGTAGAAGGGAACCACCACCTATTGTCTACACTAGACTAGCACTTTGCCTCAGTAACAAGTAATCTGGGGAAGCATTAGAAATGCTATTATTGTCCTGCCCCTTCCATGAAAGGAGTTGCCTTCCACTGGGAAATTAGGTGTCCTCCATTCTTGCCTCTTTTGGTTTGGAGATGAATTTTCCTCTACACTGGGTTTGGGAGGGCAGGCTTGGGACAGATTGAGTCTTGGTTCAAATACTACAGACTTCATCAGTTCTTAAAAGTTTTAAATTTTCTCGAATGATTTTTGTCATTTGTTTTATGTCGTTAGGACAATTTCCAGAGAATTAGATGGCTGCTTGTATTTTAATTTTCATTAATTTCACTTGGGAGTTTGTCCACAAAACTCATGCTGTCTGACTGGAAGTGGTATGTTTCCACTCACATATAATGTTATTATTAATGTAGATGGATTTACATTTCCAATATCAATTTTGTTTTCTATATGTCTCATGTCTTTCTGTTTCTCCTTTTTTGCTTTCTTTTGCATTAAGTAAATATTTTGCTGTGCAACTTATAATGGTTGTTTCACTACATTTTTCTAGTAGTTGTTCTCATGCTTACCATATACCTCTTAACTTATCAGAATATACTTCACTTTTATATTAACTTAGTTCTTATGAGTTATACAAATGTTACTTTTAAACAGTTCTATTTCCACTTCCCCCTTTTCCTATTATTGTTATGCATTTTAAACCTAAGAAGTATGTTAAATATATTAACATTACAATATATGCAATGTTTTATCATTCTATGCTATTTTGTTTTCTTAAAGAAGCTGAGATTAGAAAACAACATGTATTTACTTATAGAGTTTGTTACGTTATTCTTCCATCTCAGAATTTCTTATCTTTTTTTTTCTTTTCTTTTGCTTTCCTAGAGAAAACTGTTTTCAATATTAACAGTGCACCAAAATTGATTTGTTTGGGAATGTTATTTTAAACAACAGTATAAAATAAAGGATAGTTAGTAAGTTGAATTTTGTCCCCTGGAAAGGTATGTCTATTTCTTAACCACAGTACTTGTGAACATAATCTCACTTGGAAGCAGGGCCTTTGCAGATGAAATTAAGACAAGGTTGTGATGATGAGATTATCCTGGATATAGGGTGGACTTGAAATTCAATGACTGGTGTCTTTATAAGAAAAGGACAGCTGAGTGTGCAGCTCAGTGATAGAGTGCTTTTGTAATATGTGCAAGGCCTTGTGTTCAATCCATAGTACCACACAAAAAAGGGAAGATTTGTCAAAGGGACATACAAGGAAGAAGGAGATTGGAGTTATGCTGCCACAAACCAAAGAATGCCAGGAGTCACCAGAAGATGGAAGAGTCAATGAAGGATTCTCCTTGAGAGCTTTTAGAGGTATCACGGTCCTGGTTACACTGATTTTGGATTTTGGGCCTCTACAACTGTGGGAGAACAAATTTCTGTTGTTATAAGTCAACCAGTTGCTGATTTATGGCAGCCCTAGGAAAATAATACTCCTACCAAGTAAACGTTATAGAATATTTTCTACGTAAATCCATTTTTTGCTGTAGTTTTATGAAGTTTTTCCTGTCTTCCCAATTAAAACTTTGGCCCCAGAGTTAAAACTAGTGATTCAAAATGTTATAAAATCTTTAAAGTATTCGCTCCAATTAAGTAGCATTAATTCTGAACAGCAAATACATTTTAAGTGAACATGAACATTCCAATAACTTCCTTATCTATGTTATTACATTCAAGAAACCAGCAGATAATTTATGCCATTTTCATCAATTAGTTACTTACCATCTCCAAATTCACCCTCACTGCTTTGTGAATAAAGCATGTGGGTCATTTTAATATTTTTCCTTTTGTTAGCTGACATCAATAGTTTATCAGTAAACTGGAAAGATAGTGCGGAAGATTTTACTTCCTGCATTGGAAGTGCTCACTGGGTAAATTGCTCCTTAAAGATGTATATCCTCTTTTGTGCCTGGCTCTGTGGTGCAGTTTCAGTAGTACAAGGCAACTTCCCCTGGTATCCTCCCTCTTGGTGGTTTTATAGTAAAGTGCCTCTGTTGAGACTTCCCTGTGAACAACTTTCTCAGGAGCCCTAGAGGGATAATTCTAGAGGGTGAGTTTCTATCAAGTTCCAGTGGGCCAAATTCCAGTAATTTCCAGAGCTTGAAGTGTTAGCAATTTCCACCTGTAAGTCACCACAGTATCTTTCCTGCTATTGAGTGAGCAAGCCTGTCAGCTGCATCTTCAACAAAATCTAAATCTTAGCTCTGCATGTACAGTAGGGTTAGAGGGTGCTCTGTATCAGTTCTAGGTGGTACTGGCTATTATATCACCTTTATCTCCTATGTCTCATATATCTTCTATTCTGTATTCTCTGGAGTTCTTTTTACTCCTTATTAGATAATACCTCATTACTCCAATCTTCTCTTGTCATTAATAATTCTTCCCCTTAAATTTCTGTTCTAATTATTGTATGGTTTTTCTCTTTCTTCTCCACCCAGACTGACACAGAAGTAATTATTGGAACAACAGTGCCACATAAATTTTGAAATTGGACATAAACATATTGTCACATGTGTTTTACAGCAATTCTTGTGAAGGATGGAGAGTACTATTTATTACTCGCACTTTACAGGTTAGGAATAATGTTCACAGAATGTTAGGGATCCAAAGTCTTAAAGTCATTTTTATTATCTGTATAATGGAGTAACTTTCTAATCTACTCCTAGGGTCACTGTAAGAATTAAATGAGGTAAAAACATGTAAGGTGCTTAGTACTTTGTAATGGTTTGATAAAATATTCTACTTGGAACTATATAAATTATTCAGTCTGGTATTTTGCTAAACCACTTGTAATGGTTTATCTAGGTCTTATATATCTTTTCATTATCTAATTTTTGCTAATGGTATTTGTTTTGTCAAGTACCATACCAAACCAAAGATAAACCTATCAACTTAAAATTACCATGTATTTATTGCTTTCTGAGAAAAAAATAGAGAGGGGGGGGGGAGAGGGAGAGAATCAACTCAGATGAAGTTCATGTCAGTGTAATGGAATTCTAGACCCACTGTGGTCAATGTCTGAGTTATAAGTGAGAAAATCAAATTCCTAATAACATCCTAAATTTAGAAGGTGAAACTTTAAATTTGAGTATTTCAACATAATATACACAACTCAAACAACATTTCTGGCCTCATTAGGTTCAGCTTTTATTAATTATTTTAGTTAAAGGTGGGGTGGGAACAGGATGTAAATGAAGTAGGGACAGAAACCTAGTTTACTGTATCTGTGTCAATTATCATACAATCACTTTGATCAAAAAACAATGCTGTACTAAGAGTGGGGGTACATATTAAATAACAAATGTTGTCCCAAATCTGTGGAAAACTACCTTGCATATACAAATCTCCACAATCACGTCATATTTAAAAATAAAGTTAGTGGAGTCCGGCAATGTTTGAAAACACGATGAAAGCTATCCTATAGGAATGGGACATATAGCTTATGTTAAACTTTCAGAAGGGGTAAAATGCTTCATGGCTGACTGCAAATTTGCAATCTTTATCAGAATCAGAGGATATTTTACGTAGTCTTTTAACAATTTTAGCACCATACTCGGGACTGGTAAATACAGCATTTTCAATTGGTACAAAAATCATTTTTTCCTCCCTCAATCATAATGCCCTTTATGGGCTAGCCTCCTGTTGGTGGGGGAGGGAAAAATACAAAATCGCTTAGGTGCCCCATGAAGGCCGTTGAGTCCTGGCGGCCCCCTACAAGTCCTTCATCACCGAAGCAGGAAGAATCCTCTACCGGAAAGGGCCCAACTGCCCTCACAGGAATGGCAAACGACTCCAGAGCTCGCGGACGCCAGCGCCACCACAGAGTTCTACGGCGGTTGCCAGAGCGTCCGTTGTCAGTTAGCACCTCCTTCTCCTTTCCAGAGCTGTAGCTAGGCAACCCTCGGCCCTCTGGAAGAGCTAAAGTCAGGCAGTTGTGTTAGTGCCTCTGGCGGCGATCAGCGAGTGCTGCAGGCTTGTTTCACCGCTTTTACCCTCCCCTCTCTCCACCCCCTTTGCCCCCGCCCACCCCTCCGCGACTTCAGCTCCTCCCTCCTCTTCTCTCCCTCTCCTTCCTCCTCCGCCTCCTCAGCTCTTGGGCTAGAATATCTATGGGTCGAAACGTGATGCGATGAATCCGAGAGAGACCGAAACTGGGACGAGGAGTGCGGCGGAAGCGGCGGGACTCCCAGGCATGGGGGCTTCACAATAGAGGCGGCGCCCCCACCCGCCCCCGCCAACCCCTCCGGAGCGAACCCCTCAAACCCCCTCGGGAAAAGGATGGCGGCGGCACCTACCCAGATCGAAGCCGGTGGGTAGCTGTGTCCAGAGGCTACGGGGATGGGGTCTTAGCGCGATGGCTGTCAGTTTCTTTTGAAAAAGCTTCTATTTCTCTTCTTTGCCTTCCTCTCAACCTCTTTTCCCCCCCTCTTCCTCAGAGCTGTATTACCTGATCGCTAGGTTCTTGCAGTCCGGACCCTGCAACAAATCCGCTCAGGTGAGAGGGAGAAGGTGATCCGGGAGTCGCGGGGAATGGTTCCAGTGGGGAAATCGAGGCAGCGGGGTGAGAGCAGTTGCGTTCAGGGTGAGGGAAAGGCCGGCCTTGACTAGTCCTACCGTCAGTGGCTGGGTTCTAAGTGGGAAAGGAGGAATGGGTTGGTGATCTGAACTGCTCCTCACATCCGTGTTTCCCTTTTGCTCAGGTGCTAGTGCAGGAGCTCGAGGAGCATCAGGTATGGAGCCCCTTCGGGAAGGGGTGGGGAGGGTTGGGGTGAGACTGGAGGAAGGGGAGGGCAAGTCCAGGGCGGAGGGCAGGCGCTGGGAGGGAGGCTTCTATATGGGCACCCACAGCTGTTATCACAAGCGTGAACCGGTTTCTTCTCTCAAAGGGGGCGTACGACGCTGGGGTCTTAACTCGCCCCCTCTTTATGTCTTTGCGAGTCGATTTTTCAGGATATACTCCCCTTCGGCCTCCCCCCACCCCTTCACACACACACACCCGTCTACCTCTGAGGCATTAGGTATGGGACAAGAGAAATAAAGACGCCAAGGGTCGAGGACCTGGGTCCAGTTGATGGGGAGTGGAGGCTTCGCCTTCATCGTTTGCCCCCCCCCCCCCTTTTCTTTTCCTCCGGCCCCCAGCTGATTCCGCGCCGCTTAGACTGGGAGGGGAAAGAGCACCGAAGAAGCTTCGAGGATCTGGTGAGTAAAGTTTTCATTTCAACTTAACCCAACTCTTTCTCCACTCCCTCCCCACCTTGTATCCCCAAACCTCCCCCGACCCCTCTGCCTACCAGGCTCCGGAGCTTGTTGCCTAGCCTAAGGACGGCTGCCCCTTCCCCCTCCCCCGCAAGTCGGAGAAAAGGGTACCTAGCTTTCCCCTCAGCCTTGCTTGTTTCTGCCCGAAAACTTTGAAGAATATGAGTTGATTATTAGAGGTGCCCTGTTGTGGATTATGAATGTTACAAACATCGGGGAAGGCCCATTGTAGGGGGAAAAGGGAGAGAAACCAGGGGGTTATCTTGGGGCACGTACCAAGGACTGACGCTAGCCAATGACAGCGTTGGTAACAGCCCGGAGTTCCGGATTAGTGGAAGAAAACTGGTTTCTGGTTGGTCCTGGCTTGAAATACGGGAACTGAGGCCAGGCTTGGTCTTTTTTTTTTTTTTTTTTTTTCTTTTTTTTTTTAGAGGGGGAGAAGGGGCGCAGAAGGGGAGTTGACGGACCCGGGACTAGGAGAAACGACACAATTAAAATTAATAAGGAGCATCGAGTGAATTCCAAAATTTGCTAGTTTTAGATAATAGACTACCGAATAAAAGCATATCGTTGTATATCTCCGATCATAGAAAATAGCTCATTAAATCATCAGTAAATCGCATTTATACAGATGCATTTTCACTAAATAAAAACTACGGATTATGACCTTTTGAGAATTGGTGAAATATGATTTTGGGATTTACAAGGAGACAACAATGGGCATATTTAAAAATAGAACATACCCTATTAAAGACCAAAGGTATTGGATTGACTGTTGTTTCTCCTACAAATATAATTCATAGTGTAAATGCACCTTCTGTTCAGCATTGACACAAAAAGGTGGTCCTTTTTATTTTGGGGAGGAAGTTCTGTATTAACCATAGGCATAGTGAATTGTAAAGTAATGAAACAAATGGGTGATGTTACTGAAATCCAAATTCAACTATCTTTCCATTAACTGAGATCCAAATGTGGAAAACCAGGCAAGTTAAAGTTGGAGTGTTTTGGTATACTAAATGTAAACAAAATGACTTAAAATTTGCTTTAAATTGGACAATATTAAATTACTTGTGTTTATTTTGATATTTATCTTTGTATTGTATTACAAGTGAGGTCATTGTTAATTATTATCCAATCTACTCATTAAATATTTTTTTATCTTGCACATCACCAAAGATATAAGAATCATGACAAGGTTGAACTAGACATCTATACTATTAATGGTAATAATTTCTCAGTAATATAAAAATTATTTTTGAAAAACTATGTATTACCAAGTTATTTATATAGATTCTTTGTTGGACTTAAGTTCTTCCTGCCCCTCAGAAGGCAAAAACAACAGTGCCTACTAATATATGTTTTAACATATAATTATCATACTGCTTTAAAAACAGTTTAAATTTGAGGTTGAAAATGTTTTTCTATACCTTTGTGCCTCTTACAGTCTGTATGTATATACAGGGGTGGGTCTTTTTTATGCAGAGGCTTAAAAAGAGTTTTTAAAAACTAACTTGATGGGATATTTAAGTAAAAAAGTCAGCTTACTAGATATTTCCTTTATATTGTAAAGGCAAATTTTTACATAAATGTAATCAATGTTCATTTAATGCTTTATATTTCTCAGTATATTTTATGCTTTATACTTTTGCACACACTTTACCTGTGTAATTGAATAGTCATCATTATTTTAATGATAAGAAAAAATTCAGTTGTATTTAAGATGTTAGATTTTGATCCCATCTTCCAGTTGAACATTTGTTATTTTCAGTTTTTCACTTATAGTTTTGCTTGGCTAGATGGTCTTTTTCAAGCTGCATCCCTTGAGTTATTTTTCTGTACTTTAAAGTGGATTTATCAGGTCAAGGGGTCTCTTCAGTTTAAAATGCTTTTGTCATGTTGTAAGGTTGCTCTACAGAAGACTAACTGTACTAATTTATAATGTCAACTTCTAGCAACTTAATGTTAGTTTTCATTACAGTTTTTAGTCTTTTGGTGGCTTAATAGGTAATAACAGACCCTAGTTGATTTTATTTGTTTATTTTTTCTAAATTAAAAAAGAAATTTTTTTAGTTGTCAATGTACCTTTATTATTTATTTATTTATATGTGGTGCTGAGAAATGAACCCTGCCTCATGCATGCTAGGCAAGCACTCTACCAACTGAGTCACAACTCCAGCCCCTCTCCTTGATTTAAAGTCTTATTTTTATTACTAATGAGGCATAACCTTTAAACAGTTATTTTGAATTCTTGTTAACCCATTTATATCCTTTATATAACCTTTTGTCTTTTTTATTTACTGATTCTTTTCTGTTTTAATATTTCCTTACACTTTTTTTCTGTGTTAGGGATTGAACCCTAGGACCTTGCACAATGCAAGTACGCTACCATTTGACCTCCACCAGCCCTTCCTTACACTTTTTTTCTGTACTGACCATTGAACGCAGGGCCTCATACATGCTAGGAAAGTAGAGATACATCTCCTGCCCTTTTTGTTTTTAATTTGAGACAATTTGCCCAAGCTGGCCTGGAACTTGTGATAGTCCTGCCTCAACTTCCCTAGTAGCTGTAATTATATGTGTGCTGTTCCATACCCATCTCTCCTTACACATTTAAAAATTTTATATACATAATTTCTTCTACTGTTTGAACATTATGTATACTTTAGATAAGTAGTGCATTTTTTTGTTTTTCATGTAATTTTTATATCATGAATTTAGTTTTTTATTTTTTCATACTGAAATGCAGATTTTCAAGGGATATTATTACTTTTTGATACTGTGGTCTCAAGTCTGTTCTCTACCTGTGGATTTCTTTGAAGAAGGGGCAGGGTTGAGTGAGAATTTGAACAGAAGGAAAAGAAGTTTAGTGGCTAAGACCTGTGTGTGCAGTATTAAATTAACTGCTAGATTCATCAGGTGTAGATTAAAATTAGTTCATATCTGACCTCTAATTTTGAATGGCTTCATTGTGCAAAAGATGGTCAATTTTTCTTGGTACGTAATTTAAAAGTGCTATTATTGGAATAATGAAATTATGGAGTATGGTCTTTGATTTAGGTATATATTTTAGATTGGAACTTAGGGTTAAGTATTAAAAAATAGTATAATCTTGATATATTTGGCTTATTAAATTATATAGCAATACCTCAAACTTAAGGACTATTTTGAGGTATGAAAAGGAAAGAATATAAATTCATAATGAAGTGGTGATATAAACAGTAATATCAACATATTAAATTGGAACTGTATAGCTGTATGTACTGCATATATGAAACAAAAACCCTGCCTGTCTGTATATATATATACTTTGAATTCATTGAACTGCTTAGCTTGATTAATCCAGAAAACCATTAAGGTAAGGATAAATTGTGTATCTTCAACACTTCATTACTACCTTTACTCTTAGGAACTCAGCGCCGCCCCCTCCCCTTTTTTTCTTAGATGTTCATCTGATTTTGGAACAAAAGGGAGGGTGATTTTTTGTTAAAGTTATCAGCAGGCATGTATTGACATATTTAGATCTGAATGTGCCTTTAAAATATGAGTCTGTACATGAAATGTTTGACAGTTTGTATTGAATTGTAAGTTTTTTGAATATGGCATTCAAAATAAAACACTAATAATTTTCCAGAATTTTAAGTAACAATAGAGAGCATTGAAATTGTGATTGTTTCTGAAGTTTGATTTGGGCAAATTATTTTTCTTTATTTTCTGTTATCTAGTTGACTGTTACAATAGATTTACTGCTCGCAACTTATCTTAAGATTATAATTTAAATAATTGCAGATGTCCTTTCATTTTTGGTGACCTTGTTGAATTGTTGGCTGTTTTATTGCTTCCTCCTTGGAGCAGGGACCACAGAGAGTATTCCAAGGATGTGTGTGTGTGTGTGTGTGTGTGTGTGTGTGTGTGTGTGTGTGTTGTATGTATAAATAGTTTTCATTAGTATTAAATTTTATATATTGAAGTTATGATTTAGAAGCTTGTTATAAGACATGGTTTAAGATTTTTGAGCCATTTTAAGAGTCTTCTTATCAGTCATAAGACCGAACCAAAGATATAATTATCTTTAGGTGTGTTACATTTAAATTTGTTCAAGATTTTTATCCATAAAATTGAAAGCACTAGTTAGTGCTTATGCTTGCAGTGACATAGGTTGTATTACCCTCATTTTATATACAAAAGACATGAAATAATTCAATGGTATTCATAAAAAAATCTTTCATCAAGTTTTTGTGTTCATTAATGTCTTTTAAAAGAATGCATGTATCTACAATGGTAAATGTTACAAGAATTTGCATCTGCATGTAAAGCATTCAAGTTTAAAAATGTTTTCACGTTATGTCATTTGATCCTCACCAAGTAATTTAAAACAGTATTTGAATTCCAGACATACCTGTATTCTTTTCTTACCTTACCCAGCTATTGTTCTCCAATTACTAGTAATAGCTTAAATTGTCTATTATAACAACTGAATAATGATTGAGTTCTGATCGCATAGTCACTGAGTCTCTAAGTGTTGAAAAAATTTAAGTATGTGTGATTTATTAACTGCCATGTGGACACACAGCCATAGTTTGGAAGAACAGAATGTGTCATGGGAAACCAAAAAGCATGTGCTGCTTAAGCCCAATGCAGCATAGTATGCATATGATGCTTACAGATATTATGGCAAAGAGCAATTAATATGTGGAAACCAGGATTCCTGACTCCTGACCTGCTTGAGTCAGGTATATACTTTTTGTTCTCTAAACCTGTTATCTGTAGCTATTTTTCTGGGTCAGTCCTTCCCTTTTTTGACTTTTTTTCTACATTTGGGTTCTAGGAAACTGTGTGTGTGTGTGTGTATGTGTGCGTTTACTGGTATTGAACCTAGAGGCACTCCACTACTGAGCTACTTCCCCAGACCTTTTTATGTATGTGTGTGTGTATGTATGTATGTATGTATGCATGTATGTTATATGTGTGTGTGTATTTTTTATATTTTGAGAAAGTGTCTTGCTAACTTTCTGAGCCCAGTCTTGAATGTGCCATCCTCCTGGCTCAGCCTCCAGAACATCTGGGATTGTGGGCTTGTGCCACCCAAGGCTAGCTAGGAAATACACTTTCAAGGATTAAAATTCTTTTGGAGATTAGGAAATTTGTCATCTCAGTACAAATGAGATGATATTGGAAAAGTAAAGAGAACTGCTGTTAGGTAAGAATTTGGATTCTGTAAATTTGCCTTATGAATTTTTTTCTTGTGATCATCTTTATCATAATTGAATATTAGTATGATTTGTGTGTGTGTGTGTGTGTGTGTGTTTTCTTTTTTTGTGGTACTGAAGATTGAAACCAGGGGTGTTCTACCACTGAAGTATATTCCTGGCCCCCCAACCCCCTTTTTGAAACAAGATATCCTAAGTTGCCTAGGCTGGTCTTGAACTTGTGATTCTCCTGCCTTAGCCTCCCAATTATAGGTGTGCACTTTATTTTATTTTTTTATTTTTTTATTGTAAACAAATGGGATACATGTTGTTTCTCTGTACGTGGAGTAAAGGCATACCATTTGTGTAATCATAAATTTACATAGGGTAATGTTGTTTGATTCATTCTGTTGTTTTTTTCCTCCCCCCCACCCCTCCCACCCCTCTTTTCCCTCTATACAATCCTTCCTTCCTCCATTCTTGCCACCCTCCTTAACCTTAACACTAAACCTAACCCTAACCCTAACACTAACCCCTCCCACCCCCCCATTATATGTCATCATCCGCTTATCAGCGAGATCATTGTCCTTTGGTTTTTTTGAGATTGGCTTATCTCACTTAGCATGATATTCTCCAACTTCATCCATTTGCCAGCAAATGCCATAATTTTATCATTCTTTATGGTGGAGTAATATTCCATTGTATATATGTACCACAGTTTCTTTATCCATTCATCAATTGAAGGGCATCTAGGTTGGTTCCACAGTCTGGCTATTGTGAATTGAGCAGCTATGAACATTGATGTGGCTGTATCTCTGTAGTATGCTGATTTTAAGTCCTTTGGGTATAGGCCAAGGAGTGGGATAGCTGGGTCAAATGGTGGTGCCATTCCAAGCTTTCTGAGGAGTCTCCATACTGCTTTCCAGAGTGACTGCACTTAAAGGTGTGCACTTTTAAGTTGCTACCTTTAAAATTAGGACAGAGTGGCTGAATGGTAGTACATGGAAATCTGGGCAACTATAACCACAGAATTTGTATTTTTCACCTCCTAATTTTCCAAATATTATATACGGGGCATGTAAAACAGTACTATATAAAATAATTGAACCCCAAATTAGTGTTTTGAAGTGTGTGTTAACTGGAAAAAATCAATTAGCTCGGCAAGGTGGTACACACCTTTGTTCCCAGTGACTTGAGAGTTTGAAGCAGGAGTATTGCAGGTTTCAGGCCAGCCTCAGACACTTAGTGAGACCCTGCCTCAAAATAAAAAAAAAAAAAACTTAAAAGAACTGAGGATGTAGCTCAGTGCTAACTAAAAAATAATGAACATACATCAAATGATTTTTAGTATTATTTGCATTTTTATGCAATAAAAACAATTGCAGGGATTCTCATTCCTTCTCATTGATCTTATCCTGAACTTATTTTCTATATATTATTTATAAGTATTGTATTTTAAGTGATCTTGTTGAAGGTGTTCTCTCATGCTGTTTAGTATTTATATTTACCATGGTGGTTTATAGTTAGCTGGCCCTCAATTCTTGTTTAACTTTAACTTTTTTTAGAAACATTTACTATGCATACATATGTTTATGTATATATATCTAGATTTATATACATGTAGGTACATAATTATGGGTGTGTATATATCTGTATACAAACATAATATCTACATATTATCTAGACATCTGTAAAGATATAACTATAATACCAGATTAATGTAAATATATATACAAACACACACCTATATGTGTGTGTGTGTATGTATATATATATTTATACATGTATATATATATATATATATATATATATATATAGGGTTTTGAACCTGGGACCTTGCACATTCTAGAGAAACATTGAGGTTTATTCCCAGCTATTTATTTTATTTTGAGACAGAGTTTTTTAAAGTATCCAGACTGGTCTGGAACCTGCCATCCTCCTGAATATCTGGGATTATAAGTGTGTGCCTCAGTACCTGGTTTTATAGTACATATATTTTTATATTTATTTAATCTGTTAACTGGTGCTGAGTTCTTTCATTGGAGTTTTCTCGGCTGAGCAACTTCTAGAATTTGGGTGGTTCCTTTGTCCTTGTCTATATTTCATTTGCCCTCAGGGTTATAGTACTTTTAGCTCTCTGTTGATAAGTACCTTACCTTAGATAATGTAATACTTAAACCTAGGAAGGTGACATTAGCTGTCTCCTTCCTGAATATATCTTTGTTTATTGTTTTTTGGTATTGAACCCAGGGGCACCTTACCACTGAGCTATGCCCCCTCACCTTTTCATTATTATTTTATAAATTTTGAGACAAGTTCTCCTTAAGTTGCTTAGGACCTTCCTAAGTTGCTGAGACTGGCCTCAAACTTGCAATCTTCCTGTCTCAACCTCCTGAGCCACTGGAATTACAGGTCCCCACGCCTGGCCATGAGTAAATCTTAAAAGTAATAAAAATACAAAGAAATTCTATGGATAATAATTAACATTTTCAAAGGAAAGTATGGGAAATATTAGTACTCTGTTGCCACCTTGCTTACTTTGTAGCTCACCTTGCTTACTTTGTAGCCCACCTTGCTTACCAGTGGTTTGACTAGAAAAAGCCTGCCTTCCCCAATTCTGCCCAGCTTTTCTCTCTCCTTTCAATTTCCGTAAATATTAAAACAGAGCACATTAAATTATAATAGACATTTATATGTGTGTGTGTGTGTGTGTACTTTTTTTTTCGAGATGTGGCTCTCCCTTTATTTCCCAGGCTGTTCTCAAATTCATGGGCTCAAGTGATTTTCCCACCTTATCTTCCTGCTGAGTAGCAGGAATTAGGTGAGCACCACCATGCTTGGCTATTTAGGCATTTTTTTTTTTCTTTTGCGGTGCTGGGGATTGAACCCAGGGCTTTGTGCTTGCAAGGCAAGCACCCTACCAACTGAGCTATCTCCCCAGCCCTGGCATGTATTTTTTGAAGAGCGTGAAGAAGAAAAAAAAACACTGTTATTTTTTTGTGGTTTATTTTTTTTTGTACAAGCAATTGTACATTTTTTCTTCAAAATCAGATGGTACTCTGAATGATAGAATTTAGAATTTTCTATAACATTAGCAGACAGCACTTAAATATTGAGAAGATGTTATTAAGTGTTAGTCACTGTACAAAAGGTTTTACTGGGTGGGGTTGCATTTTTCTTTGCCTGGAATGCTTGTTCCATTCTTTTTGTCTGTCTTTTGAATTTTCACTTATCCTTCAAGTGTAAAATTGGACATGAACCCTTACCTCCAGGCAAAATTAGGTACTGTTCTTTGTTTCCTTAGCTCTCTGTACCAACCTCTGAGCCCTTGCAGCTTTAATTTGTTTCTATTTACTAGTTTGTTTCCTTCATTGGAACTGTGGGTTCCCTTAGGGCAGCAGTTGTATCTTCTTTCCATTGCATCCCTTATATCTCAGATGTCTGAATGAATGAATGCAAGTGAATGATTTTGTTTTTGTCCTAATCAAATCATATGAGGTAGTTATCATTACTTCCTTTTTTATAAATGAGGAAGCTCAGTCTCAGAGAGGCTAAGTAACTTTGCCCAAGGTCATATAAGTAGACACTGGGAATGCTGGAAGGATTGATAACTAAGTCTTCTATGTCACAATGCTGAAGAACAGTAAAAGCTAGTAAATTTTAAAGCCTGAATAATCAAGCCTGACAGGCTTTAAAGTAGCTTGCTTCTATATATATTTCTGTTGATATAGTTAAACCTTGCTTCATTTTTCAAAATCTGTTTTGTTTTCTGACCCTAATGATTTTAAGATTATGTGACTAAATTTTGTATATCTCTTTCATCTTTCTCTCTAAAAATAATTTAAAAATACCAGAAAAAGTGTTTCGTTTTCCTTCTTTAGCATACAATCCCTGTTTGCTTCTTCATTTTACCTCTTAGCCATAGTCTTAGTTATAAACAATTTTTTCTTAACATTTGTCTTTTATAGTTACTTTTTTATATTATTTCTAAAAACTCTGGTTCAAAAAATGATAACATTGCCACCTGAAAAATTATATTTCAGATGTAGCTCTTGGTGCAGGACTGTCCTTCCAAGATAACTACCTATCTAGCATTTTATTCAGTGCTCAGCAGGATTTCTTTTAACTAATTATGATACGTAGGATTGTCTTGGATCTCAGGTCTTCTCACTTGTCATAATGATTCTGAAGTGTAGGAATCCAGTTGTTAGGTTTGCTCATTAGGCCAGCCAGTCTTCTATCAAGAAGGTTTATAATTCAGGGTTTTTTATTTTCTTTCAGTTTATTCAGGTATATAGTTTACATCTTTTTGCAGCCTTTTTGTTAATTTCTAACTTTATAATTTTCATTTACTTATATGAGTGGTAGAGAGAGGAGTGGACAGAATCCCAGATTCTTGTGCATTCATGAAGACATTTAAGATATGGAGTTGGGTTGATGATACAAAAGGTTCCTTCCAATTAAAATTTTATAATGCATGTAAACTCAATACTTGTGTTATAGTGTTCACTTTTGTTTTCAGGGTATGCTTTTCTCCAGAAGATCTCAAAACACTTCATAAGTGCTATTAGTCAGCCTTAATATTTCAGAGAAACATGTAGTTGAATGATTGACTTTAGGATGTTTGAGCTTTAATTGAAAAGACTTGTTTATAATATTAAGCCATGAAAGAATATTTTAAGCACAGACTTTTTTTGGTACTGGATATTGAACCCTTGGTTGCTTTACCACTGAGTGAGCTATATCCCCAGTTCTTTTCTATTTGAGACATAGGGCCTTGCTAAGTTTCTGAGGTGGGCCTTGAACCTGTGATCCTTTTGCCTCAGCCTCCCCAGTAACTGGGATTACTGGTGTGTGCCACCTTACCTGACTTAAGTACATACTTTTAAAATTATACCTATTATATTTATATGTAGTTTAATATAGAATTATAGAAAATCTTTTTTTTTTGGGGGGGGCGATCAGGGATTAAACCCAGTTGACCTTAACCACTGAGCCAAATCCCCAGCCATTTTTTATATTTTATTGAAAGACAGGGTCTTGCTAAATTGCTTAGAGCCTTAGAGCCTTGCTAAGTTGCTGAGGCTGGCTTTGAACTTGAAATTCTCCTGCCTCAGCCTCCTGAGCTGCTGGAATTGTAGGCGTGCACCACCATGCCTGACTTATAAAACATCTTTGAAAAGTAACTACTCAGTGTACACAGTTCTTTTTTAAAAATATTTTTATTTATAGATGGACACAATACCTTTGTTTTATTTATTCATTTTTATATGGTACTGATGATTGAATCCAGTGCCGCCTCCATGCCAGGCAAGTGCTCTACCACTAAGCCACAATCCCAGCCCCTGTACATAGTTCTTAAGGCTGAAAAGATCATCTTAAAATAACTCCATTTTTAATAAAAAATTGATTCAAGTAAACATTCAAGTAAACTTCTAAGACCCAAAATTTGAGGTAGAAGGAACATTGTAAGAACTGCATTGATAAAGTCTGAAAGCCTGCCAATGTTTAAGGAGGAGCCAGTATGCTTAAATTCAAAGTATTGTTATTGCCATTCTTTTGGTAGATTCTATATTTCTTTAGTATTACTAAAAATGTAATTTTTATTGATTTTACAGAAAAGTTCCTTTTGAGACTGCTTAGAAATTCAATAGTTTTTCTGTTACATAGAATAAAAATCAAACGTGTGAAATTTATTTACTAGTTCGTCATACAAACAAAGTACTAATCAAAGAATCTGAGGATATAGCCCAGTGGTACAGTGCTCACCTAGCATGTACAAGGTCCTGTGTTTGATCCCCAGGCTGTGTACATACACATAAACACAAAGATTGCTAGATATGTTGTGTTTCTAGGGTATTTATTTAAGCTTTTAAATAACAAGTGAGTGAGTTGAGTTGGTCAGGGGATGAAAAAAGAAAATTATCAATAAAGACACCTAGTAGTATCCTGTATAAAGCCCCTGATATAGCATTTACTTGATGAAAAAAGTAATGGCTGATATCAGAAGCCTGGTTGTTCCAAGTCAGTGTTGGGAAAAGCATAGCTGTTATAAATATTAATGCAGTACCTTAAAGTTTTTTTTTTCCCCATTCAAATATTTTAATAGTACTAACTATATGTGCATGTAGACATGATAGGAAAAGCCCTAATGTGGGTGGTAAGAATTATAAACTAGGGTTTTAGGATATCAGTTTTTGTAGGTAATATATATTTGTTAGGGCTAGGGTAGTAGCTCAGTGGTAGAGCATTTGCCCAGCGAGGCCCTGGGTTTGATCCTCAGGACCACATACAAATAAATAAACAAAATAAAGGTATTGTGCCCATCTACAACTAAAAGAAGTTTAAAATATTTTTAGATTAAATCATTAGTTGCCTTGATTTTAATATTACTTGTGTATTTTCCTGAAATATAATTGTATGTAGTTATTTGCTTTGCAAATAAAATGAAGTTATGAGAAATAATTGAAATAAATTTGCTTGATACTTCCACCCGAACCATAAGCTAGAACTTGTAGATGTAAATCTGAAATAAGCTTGTTGCTATTCTTCCTGAGTATTATGATAGTTGCCTGGGCCCTACCTATTGTATCTATTTTAATTTTAATTTTTTTTTGTGGTACTGGGGATTGAACCCAGTGTCTTGTGCTTGCAAGGCAAGCATTCTACCAACCGAACTATATCCCCAGCCCCCTACCTATTTTAAAAGATTAAATTTATTGTTTTTTTTTTCCTTCAGGAGCTTTTCAAAGATAATTTATAGAAGAAAATAGTTTTAAAAATTAATAATCTTAACAGAATTACTTATATTCCCAGAATTCTGAATACATATATTTCAGTTCTTTGATCTGTATTTTCTAAGACGAACAAGGTCCCCTCTGTGAAAATCTGAATTTTTCTTCTAGAAATTGTTCTAACATTGATTATAGATAGCCTTTACTTTGATATTCATTCATTCATTCATTCATTCATTGATTTATTCAACAACAACAACAACAACAAAAAAAAAAAAAATATATATATATATATATATATATATGCTACTTCTTTATACCAGGGACTTTTCTTAGTGCTAAGAATATGGCAGTGAACAAAAGATAAAATCTCTTTTCAGAGCGACCACCAGGTCACAAAATTTTTCTTTTGTGTATTACTGTTGTTCTTGACTTGTTGGTGTATATCCTTTGCAATATATATGAAGTGCATATAAAAATTGGCATTCTAGCCAGAAGTGGATTTCAGGACCTATGTCAAGGTGAGAGTATTTTAACTAAGAATATACTTTTCTATTTACTGTTTTAGTAATTAAGTATTCATGAAACATTTCAAGGATTTCATCATTAGCTTAGATTTAAAAATATAGCATTGTTTCTGTTGTTTATTAATTAATTTCTACTTTTATGTCTTTGCTCATGTTCTGAAACTTACTTGTATTTAAAAAAGTGAGTCCAAGTTACAAGTCATGTTGGTTATTACATGGCTTCTTTTCTAGAGTTTGGTATTTATAAAATCATTAATTAGATTCCCTTTTAGAAACAAATTGAACTTACATAGGAAAGCTAATTCTACTTTATTGTACAAATGTGTCACCTTAATTCTAAGGGTACTTGAGTTAGATTTGATGCAAGTTATATCATGCATTTGTATTCTTATCATTTGTATAGAATCTAGCACTTCCCATTTTTTTATTAAAAACTTTTTTAGTTTTACAGACTACATTTTTATTCATTGTACACAAATGGGATACAGATTTTCATTTCTGTGGTTGTACACAATGTAGATTCACACCATTCATGTAATCATACATATACATAGGGTAATACTGTTTCATTCTATCTTTCTGTGCCCCATCCCCTCGCACCCCATTTTCCTCTACACCATCCAAAGTTCCTTCATTCTTCTCTTGCCTCTTTCGATTCTTGATCAGTTCATCATCAGTGCTAAATAAATAACAGTGTTACCCATTGCCTTTTTTTGGCGTGAGTACTTTTGCTGCTTTGTAACATATATTTTGTGAAAGTAACAGCTAAGCATGTTAGTTTATCAAGATACATTAAAGTAAGTTAGAGTGCCATCTCATTTAAATGTTGTCATATCATTTATATTCTTAAAGAATTTAACCTTTATTTTGTTCATTTGTTTTTATGTGGTGCTGGGGATCAAACCCAGTGCCTTACCCGTGCTAGGCAAGTGCCCTATCACTGAGCTATAACCCCAGCCCTGTCATATCATTTAAATGTGCTTATTTTGTGGCTGTTTCCTTAATTTATTTCAAGTTCTAAATATTTAATTTTTTTTCCTCATTTCATATTTAAAACTATACTTTGTTCTATGATGGAAATGATAAGAGAATAGATTGTTTATAAACCAAATGTAATTTTTTTCCTCTTGTGTTTTATTTCTCCATTTTAGGTGGCAGCCAATGCACATATTCCTCCAGACTACCTCCTTAAAATTTGTGAGCGAATTGGTCCCTTACTAGATAAGGAGATCCCTCAGAGTGTTCCTGGGGTACAGACATTACTAGGTGTCGGTCGGCAGTCTCTGTTACGGGATGCCAAAGGTATGATTTTCATCTATTTGAACTTTGTTATCAGAGGAGGGAGTGGAGAGAGTAAATGTTCCCTTGTTTTTGATAAATAATCATTTTCTTCTAGATTTCTTTGTCTTGTACATTGTGTTTTTACTTTCTCAGTGTACAAGTAAAGTTTTAGAGACCTAAAAAGAAGCCCCTTGTGTCAATCTAAATATTAGAGAAATAGAATATAAAATCCCTTTGTAATTTTGGAGTAGAAATCTCAAAGTCTGCTGCTGTGATTAGTATAGTATAAATGTTTAAAAATTATTTCATTATTTTATACTGTTAATCTTTATTAGTCTTGATAATATTATTCTAGTCTCAGTGTTCATGACAAGTAAATGAAAATTATATGTAAATTTTTCATAATTGAAAATATTTAAACAAGAAATATTAATCACCAGTGACTTTTGAATAATAGTTTTTCTACTTAGCTATTTTTCAGTTTTTCATAGACTTTTTCCAACATGGAATCCCTGAATGTAAAACATACAAAGTGGTATTTTCTAAATATAAAAATGTGAAATTAGCCTGGTATGGTGTCAAATGCCTATGAGTCTGGTGATGTGGGAGGCCGAGGCAGGAGGATCACAAGTTTGAGGTTAACCTGGCAACTTAGCAAAATCCTGTTGTAAAACTTAAAAAGTAAATAAAAAATAAAAAAGAATTGGGGATATAGCTCAGTGGTAAAGTGTCCCTGGGTTCAATTCCTAGTACCAAAAAGAAGTAAAATTAGGCATTAAGAATGTCTCTTTGGGGCTGGGGTTGTGGCTCAGTGGTAGAGTGCTTACGGAGCACGCATGAGGCCCTGCTTTTGATCCCTAGCACCACATAGAAAGCTAAACAAATAAAATAAAGATATTGTGTCCATACACAACTAAAATTATTTAAAAAATAAAAGAATGCCTCTTAGAAAGTTAAATACTTATGGGCAAGTAACCAGTTTATTTTTATGTTTTGTTTTATTAGCATACTGTTTTTAAAGATCTAATTTATTAAGATAGTTGTATAAATGATGTCTAGATTTTGTTTTATTTTATTTTGGTACTAGAGATTAAACCCAGGGTCACTTAACCACTGAGCCACATCCCCAACACCTTTTTATTTTTTATTTTTGAGATAGGGTCTCCCTAAGTTGCTCAGGGCCTTGCTAAATTGCTGAAGCTGGCTTTGAACTTGAGGTCCTCCTGCCTCATCCTCCCAAGCTGCTGGATTACTGGCATGCACCACTACAACTTGGACTCTGCCAAATTTTAAGCATCTCATTTTATAATCGAAATTCTTTGATGGAGTTAATTTGGAAGCTTTTAAGAAAGTAGTGAAATAATTTTGTTTTACAGTCTAATTATTAGGAATATTTAAAATTTTCTTGAATTTATAAACATAAAAGACAAAAGTGACGACTATTTGATACGCAGTTACCTCTTATGGCACAACCTGTAAGTACTCCATAGTATGAGCTTGCACCATGTGTAAGTGTGCCTGAATTTTCTCTGGAAAATTTGTACACGGATTTGATCATATCCTTGTTTATACAGTGTTATGAGTAGGCATAAGATCAAGTCTGAAGATCAAGAAGAAAAATGTAAACCTAAAACTTTATTCATCTGTGACATAGTTGCATAAGATTCAAATGGGCATAAAAGAAGTATTAGTTTGAAAACAACACAGAGATAAACTATCTTGGGATATTATGTGACGGTATTGTGTTTACCAGTTTTAATTTAGTTTATGACATGTTTAAATATGCGAATATCATTTTTTTATGGTTTAATAGGTCAACATATATTCCAAGAAATGAAATTGAAACTAAATATATGCCTCAGAGGCACAAAGGAAAAGAAAAACCCTGCTATATTCTTTGACTAACTTTTAGTATTTTTACACAGACTGTAAGAGTACACTATGGAATGGGTCTGCTTTTGCAGCTCTACATAGAGGCAGACCTCCAGAACTACCTGTAAATTATGTGAAACCTCCAAATGTGGGTGAGTAATATCCCTGTCTTATAAATATGTTCTTGATTCATTCTTTCTTGAACTTATTAGAAAGGCAGAAATGATTATAAAAATTAAATTTGAAGTAGAAATAAACTGGTTATGTTCTTCAATTTGTTAATCCAGATTTTTAAGGCATTTTTTAGTTAAAGCAAAATACAATCATATTTTCATTTTGTAAAAGGTGACTTTTTTCATTTCATTTCTTTCTTGGCAAAAACATTTCTTTTTTAAAATACAGTACAGATGTTTTTATCCCTATGATTGTCTGTGTGCTGAGTTTCCCAGAAGATTTTACTTTTCCCAAAAGTTTCTCAAAACTTTTCCCTTCTGATAGCTTTCACAAGGAAACAAAAGTGTATCTTGCTTATATCTCTTTGCCAAACGTGTAATGATATTATACATTTTATATGTCTTTATTAAGAAAAAAGTCACCCTTCCCAGTTCTACTTTACTTCAATTTATACACCCTATTTAAATTACTCATGGGACATCTCTGGCAAGATCATTTTGAAGAAATACTAGTTGTGGTTCCCAAGGAGATCTAGGCACAAAACCATTTATATTAAAGTTAGCTCTTACAATGTATTTGCAAAACAAAGTGTTGGATGAACATTTTGCCGTTCTCGTCCTCTGTTCTCTCACTCTTCAAAAATTATATAATTTTATAGTGCATAGTGCTTACAGAGTATGTCTTAAAATTTTAAAGAAATGAATTTCAAATTGCAAAATAGAGTGCTTTTTGTTTTAGTTGGCATGGTAGTGCATGATTATAATCCCAACTACTCTAGAGACTAAGGGAGGAAGATCACAAATTTGAATCCATTCTGGACAACTTAGTTGAGACCCTGTCTCAAAATAAGAAATAAAAAGGATTGGGGATGTATCCCATTTGTAAAGTGTACCAGTTTCAATGCCTGGTTCAAAGAAAAAAAATAGAATACTTCTTTTTAAAAGGATCCTATTCTATACAATAAGTTTATAAGAATGTAATTCTTTCCAGATATTAAATAAATTAGGACTGGAAATGATTTTAAAATATATTTAGGCCAGAGCTGGGCAAACAACCTTGGCGGTTGAGACAGGAGGATTTTGAGTTCAAGACTAGCTTCAGCAACTTAGTGAGGCCCTAAGCAAGTTAGTGAGAACGTATCTCTAAATAAATAAATCAATAGGGCTAGACATGTGGCTTTTTGGTAAGTTGACCTTGGATTAAATCCCCAGTACCAAAAAACAAATAAATAAATTAAATAAACAAAACTATTTAGACCAGGTGTGGTAGTGCACACCTATAATTCCAGTGACTTAGGAGGCTAAGGCAGGAGTATAGCAAAGTTCAAGGCCAGCCTGAGCAACTTAGTGAGACCCCGTCTCAAAAAAATAAACAAAAACAAAAACAAAAATAAAATGAAACAAAAAAATGAACTGGTTATGTAGTTCAGAGGGAAAGTACCCCACGTTCAATCCCCAGTACACACACAAAAAAGATATTTACATAAATTCATTGGTTAAACAAAAATTTGTAAGACATATTAAGGGAAATTTGATACCCTGACTTTTACTGCTAGCAATAGTCTTTCATAACCTGGATGTTACTTGGCAAAACAGATGTGTTGAGTCTAATTGGATGAAACATTGCTAACATTTTTTCATATTCAAGGGTATTTTGTTTACGTCACCAGAATTTTTCAATGTGTACTTTCCCTTAAGCCCCTTAAAACTTCATAATTTATTGCATCAAATTAAGACAATAAGTATTTTTAAACATATTATCAGTATTATTTTCTAGTGTGTTGTACTTATTCAGTGGTCACATGTGAAGAGTAGAAGAGCAGACTTTAATGTATTTTCTGATTTTCTTTATCCTATCTAACTTTTTTAAAATTTTTATTGTAAACAAATGGGATACATGTTGTTTCTCCATTTGTACATGAAGTAGAGGCATACCATTTGTGTAATCATACATTTACATAGGGTAATGGTGTTTGATTCATTCTGTTATTTTTTCCCTTCCCCCTCACCTCTCCCACCCCTCTTTTCCCTCTATACAGTCCCTCCTTCCTCCATTCTTGCCCTCCCCCACCCCATTATGTGTCATCATCCACTTATCAGCGAGATTCGTCCTTTGGTTTTTTGAGATTGGCTTATCTCACTTAGCATGTTATTCTCCAATTTCATCCATTTGTCTGCAAATGCCATAATTTTATTATTCTTTATGGCTGAGTAGTATTCCATTGTATATATATACCACAGTTTCTTTATCCATTCATCAATTGAAGGACATCTAGGTTGGTTCCACAATCTG
This sequence comes from Sciurus vulgaris, assembly GCF_902686455.1. Classification (NCBI taxonomy): domain Eukaryota; kingdom Metazoa; phylum Chordata; class Mammalia; order Rodentia; family Sciuridae; genus Sciurus; species Sciurus vulgaris. The sequence goes on from NC_136471.1 coordinate 70,899,714, forward strand.
GCTATTGTGAATTGAGCAGCTGTGAACATTGATGTGGCTGCATCTCTGTAGTATGCTGATTTTAAGTCCTTTGGGTATAGGCCATTCTAACTTTCTGTCTCATTTCCTTTTTCGTTTTTTAAGGTATTTTTAGTTGTAGATGGATATTAATACTTTATTTTGTGTGTTTAGTTTTCTTTAGTGCTGAGGATTGAACCCAGTGCCTCACATGAGCTAGGCAATCATTCTACCACTGAGCTACAACCAGCAGCCCCTCCTTTTTCTTTTAACTAAGCATGTTCTTTCAGATTTCTTCTGGTTTTATATAGTAAGACCTTTGACACTGACTTGAATCAGTTTCTTACATTTTTAGTAATTGCTTAGGAATTGTACTATCCCTGGTATTGCTTTCAAATTATTAAAATCAGCCATGTTATTTGGGGAGGAGCTTTTAGAATAGAGGTAATTCAATCATGTATCTTCAGGTAGTACATACTAGTGAATGTATCTAAGTTTAAGAGATTTGGAATTCAGAGCCTGATTAAAAAATCAGAGGATTAAAGAAAACCTCAGGATTACTAAGATAGTAATCAAGAGGAATATGAAATTTGCTTTTGACTTTGTGATTTGAGGCAGTTTTCTCATTGTGGGGTACATAGTAGCTACTTTAAAATCAATCACTTTTATAGTTTGCCAATCTACACAAAACTTAATTAGGTAGGTAAGTCTTATAACAGTTTTTTCAAAGAATCTTAGAACTGGAAAAAAAGTATAGCAACACTGGTTATTGAAAAATAGGGTTCAGTAAACTGAGTTTTAAAAAATTAGGAAAATATTGAATAAATATAGGACCACTCTTGCTTTTTCATGTGTTAAACTATATTGTTCCTTGCTTTATGGGTAACATTATTGCAAGTAATTTGACCTTAGAAAACTTGCCACAAAATATCTGTGAAGATTCTGAATTTTTCCTGGGAATAGATTTAGGAAACTGTGTTATAAATCCTTCTGTTTATAGCAGTGAAGCCTAAAGCCCAGAGTAGTCATGTAATTGGACCAAGATATATTGCTTGCCTTCCAATCTATTTCTATTCTTATACCATGTTCATGATCAGATGGTATTATACGTTCTTGCTTTAATAGATCTACACTTATAGATCTATAAAGGTAGAAGTTTAGCTATATTACATCCATTCATTCTTTCTTTCTTTGATTGATTGATTGGTACAGGGAATTCCAGGGGTGCTTAAGCACTGAGCCAAATCTCCAGCAATTTTATTTTATTTTTTTAATTTTGAGACAGGTTCTTACTGAGTTGCTTAGGGCCTTGCTAAGGTACTAAGGCTGACTTCAAACTTGGTATCCTCTTTTTTAGCCTTCCAAGTCACTGGGATTACAGGTGTATACCACCTCTATATTAAGGTATAATTGAGATAAAATTCTCCCTTTTTAAGTGTGCAGTTCAGTGAGTTTTTGCAATTATACATTTGTAAAGACACTAAAAATACAGAATATTACTATTACTTCCTTAATACCTTTCCCTCAAATTCTGAAAATCATTAATCTTTTTTCTGTGACTGTAGTTTTCCCTTATTTTGAATGTCTTTTAAGTTAAATTGTACAGAATATAGTCATTTTTGTTTTCCTGAATTCATGTGAACCAATGCTTTAGATTCATGCATGTAATTTCATTTATCAGTAGTTGGTTTCTTATTGCCAAGTAATAGTCCATTGTTTGGATATATATTGCTCTCTATTCATTTTTCAGTTGATAGACATTCAGATTCTTTCCACATTTTTGCTATTATGAATAAAACTACTCCTAACATTATTGTGCAGATCTTCTCATGAACCTGTTTTCATCCTGGGAGCATAAATATCTAAGTAGTAGAATTTTTGGATTATATGGTTAGTACAGGTTTAATTTTGTAAGAAATTGCCACATGGTTTGAAACAGTGACTGCCCTATTCTGTGTTCTTTCCAGCAATATATGAGATTTCCAGTTGCTTCACATTCTCATCACCTTCTGGTTGATATCTTTTTATGTGTATATTTGCCACTCTGTGTGTCTTCCTTAGTAAAATGTTTAAGTCAGTTTTTTTTTTTTTGTTTTGTTTTTTTGCTGCTGTGAACAAAAGACCAGACAAGAACAATTTTAAAGAGGAAAAGTTTATTCTCGGGCTCATGGTTTAAGAAGTCTTAATCCATAAACAGCTGTCTCCATTCCTTGGGGCCTGATGAGAGGCAGAACATTATGGTGGAAGTGTGTAATACAGGAAAGCAGCTGGGAACATGGCACCAGGAAGCAGAGAGAGAGAGTTCCCTCAACAAGGATAAAATATAAACCCCAAAGGCATGCCCCCAGTGACCCACCACATGTAGTCATACCCCACTTGTCTGTAGTCACCACTCCATTGATCCCTGTCAGGGGATTAATACACTGATTAGGTTAAGACTTTTATATTCCAATCATTTCACCTCTAAACTTTCTTGCATTGGCTCAGACATGAACTATTGTGGAACACCTCATATCTGAACCATAACATGAAGTGTCTGTTTATATCTTTTGACACCCCCCACTTTTTGCATTAATGGGGATGAACCTAGGACCTCCAGAATAAGCATGGCAGGCAAAAACTGAGGCATATCCCTAGCTCTTTTTAAAAAGATTTCAAGACAAGAGTCTCACTAAGTTACACTGGCTGTCCTTGAATTGTGATCTTCTTGCCTCACTCTCCCAAGTAGCTGTGATTACAGGTGTGCACCAACAAGCTTGGCTCCTTTTTGCCCATAAAAAAATGATTTATTTTTCTTTTTGTTGGGTTTGGACTTTTTTAAAAATACAGTTAAAGTACAAGTTCTTTATATTTTGCATATATTTTGTCCCAGCTGTGGCTGTATTTATGTTTTTTTTTATCAGTACTGGGGATTGAATCATGGTCATTTTACCACTGAACTACATCAACAGCCCTTTTGTATTTTTATTTTGACACAGGGTTTTACTAAGTTGTTGAGCCAGGCCTCTGCCTCAGCAGGTTAACTGTGTGTGTCACTGTGCCCAGCTATCTTTACATTTTTTAAGTGTCTTTAAAAGAACAAGTTTTTGATGAAGTCTTGTTTATACATTTTATCATAAAATTTATGCTCTCTGTATCCTAGGAAATCTTTGCCTAACACAGAATAACAAGTATTTTATCCCATATTTTCTTTCAGAAGTTTTGTTTTAAGTTTGGATTTTTGATCTGTTTTTGAGTGAATTTCTGTATTAGATGTATGGTTTAGGTGAGTTCATTGTTTTTGCATGTGTATATCCAAATGTTTTAGAACCATTTGTGGAAAGTACCATTCTTTCCAAAGATTATCTTGCCACATGATGGACCATATATATATTGGTCTATTTCTGCACTGTCTCCTATGTGAGTCTCCTAACTTTGCTCTCATTAAAAAAAAAAAAAGTTTTGGTCTTTTAATCCTTAACCTTTCCATATAAAATTTAGATTCAGTTTTAGTTACTACAAAGATGGCTACTAGCTCTTATTGAGGTTACACTGAATCTACAGGTAAGATTTGAGAAGACTGACATCTTAACAATGTTGAACTTCTAATCAAGGAACATAGTAAATCTTTCCATTTATTAGATCTTTCCATTTATTTAGGTGTACAATCTCATGGCAGTTTTTTTTTAAGTTTTCGGTGTGTTTGTGTTGTACAACTCTTGGGAAAATTTCCATTAAGGGTTACATGGTTTTTGATACATACTTAAAATTGTATTTTGAAAAAATTTCAATTTCCATTTTTTTCTTGCAAGTAAAATAGAAACAGTATTTTTTTTGTGTAATGATCTTGCTGAATTTACTTAGTAAATTTAGTGGCTTCATTTTTAGATTGAGATTTTCTGTGTAAACAATTATGTTCTCTGCAAATAAAGTCAGGTTTACTTTTTCCTTTCCAATCTTCTATGCCTTATATATTTATTTTTCTTGCATTATTTAACTGTTGTTACCTTTAATATAATAGCAAATCAAAGGGGTGAAAGGGGATACCCTTGCCTTATTTTTGATCTTGGGGTGAGAGCAAGCAATCCTGCATCATTAAGTATGATCATAGATGCCTTTATCAGTTTAGAATGTTCCATTCTGTTCCTAATCAACATAGAATTAATATATATATATATATGTATAATCCCTCTTTTTATTTTATCCAGTGTGTTTGGAGTTACATCAGTAATTCAGTAACTGATTGAGACTCATTTTAACTGGTATTTGATGTAGAACAGTAACACAAACAGAATTTCTCTTGACAGTGTAGGTAATGGCTATTTCAACTTAAGAATTAAAGGTTTAATTATTTACATAATTAATTATTTACATAATTAAACATTCACTTAGATTATTTAATTATTTAAATTAGTTATTGAATTTTAATTTTATGAAACTTGAAAAAGAAATTTAATCAATTTGACATTTAGTAACTTACATATTGCTAGTGTCTGCTTTATTGGACAGTACAGATCTAGAATAATATTGATAAACTTCTTTCTGGTAGGTTCATAATTTAGTAGTAATGTATTGACTAATCACTCATTTTATAAAATTTTTAAGTTTCTATTTTTATGCTTAGAAACTTCTTTTAGCTTTTCATATTTTGATTTTAATCACTCAAAGACCACATTGTGCCAATTATTTTTAATGAAAATTTTATAGATGTATTGGACTAAAACTAATAAAATTATGACCTTATCTGAACTCTCCACTATGTTGCATTATTAGTAGTATTTTTTGATACGGGGTATTGAACTCAGGGACACTTAACCAATGAGCCATATCCCCAGACATTTTTTGTATTTTATTTAGAGTAAGGGTCACTGAGTTGCTTAGGGCCTCTCTCAGTTGCTGAGTCTGGCTTTGAACTCGTGATCCTCCTGCCTCAGACTCCTAAGCCACTGGGATTATAGGAGTGCACCACTGTACCAGGCTAAGTTGAATTAATTATTCAAAAGTTCTCATCCTCTTTAGAGTTAATCTACATGTTATTTAATAATTTAATGAAATCAAGGGAACGGAGCTTGGAGAAAGATTTGTGAGTTAATTCCCAGATCCCACTCTTCAGTCTAACTATTGAAACACTTTAAATATATGTGAACTTAATTTTACCAAGGGTGCATTTCTAAATTCCTCTAGGGCAAGAGCAAAGATGTCTATAATATTTATATTATTACAGACTTAAGTTCCAATCATGTTAGTTCATAATCTATATGCTTCACAAGTCAAATTGGTTTTGCATTGTGCCAAAATTAAATCAGAGAAAGAAAACTGAACTAAATTTCAAAACAGTATTAATATCCAGTGCCACTTGAAGAAATTCTGAGCCATATGTAATTATCTGTGGTATTGTTTGAGGTCTTACACATCCACCACTGTGTTTTTCCTTATTCATACCTTTAAAGAGTAGTATTTATTTTGGAAACTTATAGTAATACTACAATTTGTAATTAAAGTTTCATAGAAACACAATTCTGTTGTGCTGGGCTGTCAGTGTAGAAGTCATTTTAAAAGGTTTATTCCTATCTATTTGTAGAACTAGTATTGTAGTATTATCCATCATGGTAAATGTTTCAGAATTTTTCCCAATTATCTGAATATTTTCAGAAAATTCCCTCTAGAAATGGCGGCAGGATGGCTTATTCATTTAACTCAAGAGTGATGTTACAACTAAAGAACAAATGTTTGCACTTAAGTTTCTAGACTGAGTCAAAAGCTTGATGTAATAACACTCTATTTTTAAACTTTTCCCCCTTATATCTTTAGTACAATTAGCTTATAGCAAGGTCCTGTAATTTATAAAGTAAGCCTTCATTTACACTGTATACACCTCAGGAAGCTTGCATTAATTCTAAGCCAAATTAATATTTATGTGTTGCTGGTAAGCTTCCATTTAACACTGATTGACTCTTGATTTATTGGCCATTGTATGAATATGTGTCACACTTAATGACAGAATTCATTTGTAGGTGGGAACTCTGTCTCTTGTTAATACATACATGTGAAATGAAAGAAAGTAATCTCATTTGCACTTTTTAAAATCTGAATGAGATGACTGAGTTTCTGCCGGGAATATTTATCATCCTCCCTCTCTAATTTTATGTATTTATTATCCCTTGCCCGTGGGTCACACTTTTGTCAGGTCTTACTTTTTCATTTTTTGTCTTACTCCAGTTACTACCTTCCTCCTTTTTGTACTCACATGATTGTGCGTGAAACAAGTTGCATCTAAAGTCATTTTATGTATCTGGAGAAGAGAAAGGGATGGTTTTCACACACCTGCAAATAATTAAAACTGGAATATAAACTCAGATTCTTTTGTACGGGCTGCATTGTAAGTGCTCACTAAATATTAAATGGCTGTAAGTGCTATAATTACTGCCACATGGAAACTGAAACATCCCTTTTAAATGTGATGTATTTAACATGCTAGACAAGTGTTCTACCACTGACCTATATCCCCAACTTCTTTTTAAAATTTTATTTTGAGACACAGGCTTGCTAAGTTTCTCAGGCTTCCCTTGAATTTGTGATCCTCCTGCCTCAGCCTCCATAGTAGTTGGAATTACTGGCATTCTCTACCTTGGCTGGCTTAAACACTATTATATGATTGTATACAGTTGAATTTCCATTTCTAGAATCAGTATTGTAGTAATATTTGGATTAATAATTTTAGTATGTTTACAGGAAAATATTTTATAAGGTGGCTTATTTTCATCATATAAAATAATGAGAAAATAATTTCTCTGTTGAATTCTATTATGAACATATTTTTTCTTTTGTCATTTTCCTTATCATTCCTTTTAGTCTTTTCTTTTAATATATGCTAAAGTATTCTAAAATAATCTTTTTATATTTACTGTCTAAATTTAACTGAATATCTTATAGAAATAGAACTTTATATTCATGGTTCACGAAGGGAAGCTGTAAAGCTGCCAGGTTTGTTTAGTTGGAGGAAAAGGCAATCTGAAATTTCTGTGCATAACTGAATCAGGTTAAAAGGTTTAAAAGAGGATAAAAATAAGTTTTCAGATATTTATTATCCCCGTTTATATTAAGGAAATTTTGGAGAAAAACCCAAACAGAATTGGAAATAGGATTTCTTTGCCTTGTCTTATATTAGCCAAGCAGTAACACTCGGTGACCATGAACTAGTAAAGCCTATAGGATTCACTGTTCTAAGTTGTACTGTGGATGGGTATTATGGGATGGGATTGGCATCAGCCTAAAAACTATAAAGCATTAACTATGGATGGTTAAAATTTTAGAGACAATTTGATTCATAGTAGCTTTAAATCCCTGAAATGCAATTTTGTACATTTCCTGGAGTTTTCAGGTTTCCTTTGAATTCATTTTTATTTCTTTTCTGTTCTTTTAGCTTTAGTCTATATTAATGTTTTGTTGTTACAGCTCTTTTTGAAAACTCAACCATGATTCACATTAGACATTGCAGATCTAGAAGTGACACTGAATTTCATGTCAATTTCCAGTGTTTTTTTAAATTTTTTTTTATGCTGTGGTCAAACCCAGGACATCACACATGCTAGGCAAGTACTCTGCCACTGAGCTAGGCAAGTACTCTGCCAGCCCAGTGTTTTCAGTGGTTTTGGCAGACTATCTTTTTAGTCTTACTGCCCTTTCTGCTTAATGGAGGTGTTATGTTTACTTCATTTTAATCAATTAAAGTTGCACATATATATACTATTTTCTTATTAAGATTAAAAAATACTAATGTTGACTAATGATCTTTTTGTAAAAGATAGACCACCAATCTAAGATTATTTGAACCTTGCTTAAGTACAGCTTGTTTTCTGGGAAAAAAATCCTCTTTGTGTTTGAAGATTTGAATGTTGATGGGGTTGGGTGTGGTACAAGAAGCCTGATCTATGCAGAGTAGTTTTTTCTGTCCCAAACATATAAAGCCTTAACACTGCTGTTTGGTCAGCAGTTAGTGGCTGAGCCTGGTGCTGTTTTCGATTCAGCCTTAAGCTTTCCTGAAAGCATATCTTTCCCTGCTTTATTCCCTATCATACTTCCACATTCCTTTTTTGTATTTGAGATAGGATTGCAGCCACTATTTCTTATAAGTTAAAAAGCTGTATTATTTTTAAATTGATCTAGAAGATTCTAAAAACATTTCTTGATCCTGTAGGCAGTATATTAGAATATTATTTTGGCAGTATTTTTCTTTCATTCCTGTCCTAGGCTGGACTATAGCAAACTTGTGTTGGGATTTTTCCAAATCTTTATTGGTAACAGGGCACTTTTAAACACAATATATTGTTTAAAGTTTAAAACATAATAGAATCTTAATTTTACCATGTGTCAAATGAAATGTGGCTTTTATTTATATATGAAATTTGCTTAACCTTTTGCTAAAAAAAATCAATTCAGTTTGTCTTTCAATGCCATTTGCAGAAAATTTGAAATATTATATTTTATTTAGTTTATATTAAAGTTTAAAATTTAAAAATCAGAGGGGTCTTGATGGCATATACTTATAATTCCAGTTGCTTAGGAGGGTGAGGCAGGAGGATCACAATTTCAAAGCCAGTCTCAGCAATGTAGCAGGCCCCTGAGCAATTTAGCAGGATCCTGTTTCAAAATAAAAATAAAAAGGGGCTGGAGATGTTTCTCAGTGGTTAAATACCCCTGAGTTCAATCCCAGTAAGTAAGTGGGTAAGTAAGTAAGTAAATAAATAAAAATAAATATTAGAAAACTACACAAGGATTTCATGAACATTGTGTACAAACTATTATTAGATTGTAGGGCATAAAATTGCTCCAGAGTTATATGACTTATTTATATTAACAATCAGATATCACCAATTTGTATACTTCTGCTTTTATCTGGTTCATGGTACAAGTTGATGGTAAATTCCCAACAGAGGTAGAAGTTTCTTGGCTTTGATTAAGTTCCTTATCTCTTAGCATTATTTTTCAGAATATTTTCTGTGATATAAGCAGTAGAATTTAATGAGTTACTATATCTTTCTTGGTAGCAGTAATCTATTATGGTTAGTGATTTTCTTTTAGGCTCAGAAGTTTTTTGTTGTTGTTTTTTCTTTCCTTTTCATTTCGTATTTTTAGACAGGGTCTCACTAAGTTACTTTTGGCCTTGCAAAATTGCTGAGGCTGGTTTTGAAGCTGTGATCCTCCTGCCTCTGCCTGTCAGACTGCTGGAATTACAGGCGTGCCACTGTGCCTGGCTCAGAAGTTTTTTTGTGGTATGGATTTAGAGAGAAATTTTTTCAGGATTAAACTGCTGAAACTGTAGGGTAATTAAAAATAAAATTTCTTGTTAAAGTGTAATAAAACAAAGACCACAAAAAACTAATCCTATATTCTGATGAAATCACAGGGAGGGAATAAACTTCCAAGAAACCATGGAGTACCCCTAGATAAAAGGGATGAGGGAAACTTTTATAAGGTTTGGCTTACACTAAAAATTTGTGAGGAGGGTCTAAAGGAAGCCAGGGTCAATTCTGGATTCCTGACCCTTTCTGATGCAGTTTGGGGAAAGTGGGCATTAAGTAAGTGCTACTATGAAGCAAGGGTAGTTCAGGAGTTGGTATCAGTAAATGGAAATAGCAATGTGGATCTGGGGGCATCATTCCTAGGAAAGCAGTAATGGCTCAAGAGGGGGTCATTAATGATATTTTACAACTGTTGCCTGACCTTGGGAAAAACAATGTTTCCTGTTAACTTTTCAGCTGCAGTGTTTCCTGTTAACTTTGTGTCTGTCCTCCCAAGCCTAATTAATTGCAGGGCTGTTTTTTTCTCAGTCCTTGAAGTTTACTCTTGTAGTCCCAGATAAGTATTGACTCTTTGAACACATAGTCTTACAAATCTATTGTTTATTTTTTTAAATTAAAAAAAAAAATTGGTACTGGGGATTGAACCCATTTTATCACTGAGCTACATCCCCAGCCCTTGTTATTTTTTTGTTTTGAGATAGGGTTTCACTAAGTTGCTTAGGGCCTCTCTAAGTTGCTGAGGTTGGCTTCAAACTTGCAATCCTCCTGCATCAGCCTCCCTAGTTGTTGGGATTATAGGTGTACACTGCCATGCCAATGCATAGCTTATAGTTCATTTAAAAGCACATGGTTAACATATAAGAATTTGTTATTGATTTAATTACAGACTTTTCTGGATGTTCTTAATTTGTTAAGTTGACAACCTTTTATTTTGACCTCTAAATGTTTTCTGATGCCAGTTTAAAATTTCATGCCAGTGTGAAACAATTTTAATACAAATAGAAGTCTAATGAACTAGTGGTCTAACAACTCTGTTATGGTAATATCAGAATACTCTTGTGATGTTGGTGAGCTTTTCAGTGTAACCCAATTTAGTAGAAGCCAGAATCTCTGCTGATTGTAAGTCTTATGGGGTGGATGCGATATTGAGGGGTATATTGTAGAATTTTGCTGTTAAAATTATTTCCTATTCATAGCAGGTTATATTTTCTATAATATCACTAAATAGCATTGAAAAGTAGAAGGATTAATTAGGTGTCTTGGATTGAGCGTAGGCTTTACTACATAAGACACTTAGTTTTTTATTTTTTTTTTAAATAGTTTTTAGTTGTTAATGGACCCTTATTTTATTTATTCATTTTTATGTGGTGCTGAGAATTGAACCCAGTGCCTCACACATGCCAGGCAAGTACTCTACCACTAAGCCACAACCCCAGCCCCAACACTTAGTTTTTTGGGGCCTTATTTTCCACATACAAAGTGAATATCTTGCTTTCAAATCTCATAGGATTACTGTGAACTCCATTGAGATATCTGTGTAATTACTTTATAAACTTTAAAATGTTATGCTAATGTAATTTTAATTATAATATTGAATCACAGATGCTGATAATGTTGCCAATGATGATAATGAGTCATAGATTAAAAATTTAGTGTTTGAGTTATCTTTAAGGAAAGATCATGTGGTTTACATGTAACTCTAATTGGGCTCTACTTTAATATCCAAACAAGTATCAGACCTATCCTTTGATCCCCAATTCACTGCTCTTTCTACAAGTTACCTTGACAGGGCTGGGGAGATAGCTCAGTCGGTAGAGTGCTTGCCTCTCAAGCACAAGGCTCTGAGTTCGATCCCCAGCACTGCAAAAAAAAAAAAAAAAAAAAAAAAAAAAAAATTACCTTGACAAAGTAAACACAGGTTGAGAATCCCTTACCAGAAATGCTTATGTTCAGAAGTGTTTCAGATTTGTGGAGTTTTTGATTTTGGAATATTTGCAAAGAATTTGCTGTTTTTGCATCCCCCCTCTAAAAATCCGAAATCTGAATTGCTTTATATTAAATAAATCGATAGCTTTTACCCACTATATGGGAGTTGGTGAAAGCTGTCATGTTACTCAATATACATTGAGCAAACTGTATCATGTACAGCACCTTGAAAATTGAGTAGTAGTTTTACTAAGAAGAGGAAGACCTGCTGTATGAGAGCCTAGAGTTTGTGGTGGGAGTTGAAAATAGAAAGGGATGTTGGTGGCCAGTTATTCAGTGTACTGCATGCCAGTAGTTGGCAAACTTTTTATAAAGGGCTAGATAGTAAATGTCTATGACTTTCTAGTTCATTTGGTCCTTATTTCAGTTGCTCAAGTTGCCATAGTTTGAAAGAAGTCAAAGAAAATGTGTAAATGAAAGGACATGGCTATTTTCCAGTAAACTGTATTTACAAAAAGAATGATGGGCTACATTTGGACTGTGGACCTTTATTAGTCAACCCTTGCTAACCATTATTTAATGAGTTTAGATTATACCCCATAAGTAGATTATACCCCATAAGTAATGAGGAGCCATTGGATATTTTTGAATAGGAAAATTAAATGATTGGGATTTTATTTTGAAAATGTGGCTTTGGTGCTATGGTATGGGATACATTGTGGAGAAGTTGGAAGAGGCAGGCAGAGAAATCATAGGGAGATTATTACAATAGATAAGTGATGAGTGCAGAGATGGTAGCAATAGAAATGGAGAAAGCTGAATCAATTTATGCAAGATTTTGGAGATGGGATTAATAATACAGTTTGGTTGGATATGAGGCATAAAAGAAGAAAGTTAGAAATGATGTTAAATTTGAGATGGAGATATATAGGAAACTTGTGAGGGAAGAATTATGAATTTGATTTGAGAAATCTCCATCTGTGATACATTTAGTTTAGGAAAGTATGTTGTCCATTTGGTAGTTGAAAATTGGGCCCATGGCTAAGGTAAAAGGTTAGAGATTAACATTTAAAAATAATTAGTATGTGGGTAGGTAAGATCATTCAGGGACAATAATGAGGGTAGAGAAGAGTTACCTGGATAGAATTTGAAGAAAACATCAGTGTGTCAAAAAATCTGGGCAACACTAGGTGCCCCACCCTTCAGTAATCCCAGCAGCTTGGGAGTCTGAGGCAGGAGGATTTCGAGTTCAAAGCCAGCCTCAATAACTTAGTGAGGCCCTAAGCCACGTTCAAAATAAAATATAAAACGGACTGGCGATGTGGCTCAGTGGTTGAGTGCAACTGTGTTCGCGCGCGCGCGTGCACACACACACACACACACACACACACACATACAGAGAGCAGTCTGGACCAATGTGAGATTCTAAGAAGCCCAGGTTTAGAGAGTTAGAGGAGAATGAAGAATGATATCTTTTAAGTCATAAGAAGAGAATTGCAAATTTGATCAAAGTCTATAACACTTATTCTATAGAATATATATTTTCAATGGTAGTGGAAGGTTGAATGAGAATTAATATTACTGAAATTTCTAAAAATAAATGTTTTTCCATTCAGCAAATATGTAAACACCAAATATGTACAAAGCATTTCCCAAAGTGTTCAGGCTAGTCCTTGCCTTTTGAGGAATTTCCTCTTTTGGGGGAGGTTTAGATCCATGCCAGAATATGATTATAGTATAAGGAATAGACTAAATGACTTGTATTAAGGGAAACACAAAGCATATTAGGTATTATAGGAGGAAGAGATAGAACCAGTTAAGAGAAACAGGGTAAGAATTTGAGATTAATTTTGAAGGGTTAATTGTAATTAGGAAGGTGTAACATTTCAGGTGAAAAGATATCTGGAAAGACACCTGTCTGATTTCAAGTGGACAATGTGTGCCCTGGAGGTGTAGGGATTTTGGTTGGATATTTTAGAAACAGGAGGACCTGAATACTTAAACAAATGCTTTTTTGTTTCCATGTTACTGAGCTAGGTCAGTGCATTATAGGTGAGGCATTAATCCCTATCTTTAAAGTGCTCATGATCTTAATTAGAAATATGCATAAGTAACTAATATAAGGTTGACCATAATAAGGTCCAAAACTGAAGCAAGAGAGTTCATTTGGTGAAGTGATTAAGAAAGATTTTATGAAAAAGGAGGTGATTTTAGGCTATGCCTCTCAGGGTAAGAAGTATATTGGCAGACTGAAATGGCAGAGGTGGGCATAATGCTAAAGGAATAGCAGAAGCAGAGGATGCTAAGGTGGTAACATGGGAGAAATTTGGATGAAGACTTGAGAGATTGCCTGTGTTCATGTCAGATTCCTCAGTTTTTCTTGGTACTCAGGTGTGTGTATGCATATTGAGTTCTATACAGTTTTATCATTTTCATGTTCATCACCGCAGGTAAGTTTAAGAAGTTTTATCACTACAAAGATCTGTTATGTTGCTTGTTTATTATACATATACACCTACCTCTCTCCTTTGTAATCCCCCCAAGTCTTACAAACTATTAATCTTAAATCTTACATAACTCTCCCTTACTGTCATAGATATAAAAATTCATGGATACTCAAGGCCCTTATATAGAATGGTATATAATAGGACTGAGGATGTAGCTCAATGATAGAGAACTTATCTAATATGCACAACTCAGTTTGATCCCCAGCACTGCAGAAATATATAAAAAGGAAAATGACGTAGTATTTACACATAACCTATATACACCCTTCTATGTATCTTAAGTCACCTTTAGATTACTTATAATACCTAATACAATGTACTCATTATGTTAAGAGTTTGTTATACTTTACGGTTTAGAGAATAATGGCAAATCATCTTTATATGTCTGGTACAGATGCAGTTTGTTTCAAATATAATTTTTGACAGTGCTAGAGATGGGACCCAGAACCTTGCTGAGGTTTGCAAGTGCTCTACCATTAAGCTGCACTATAGCACAGTTTTTCAAATGCTTTTACTCAGTTATTGGTTGAGTCCATAGATGCACAGCCTATGGATACGGAGAAGAGGCTATGTTCAACACTTTTATTATTTCAAAATATTCTATATATATAAATATTTTTCATTCACCATAATTCACTGAAAATTTGCCTGTGTTGTTCCATATGCTAATATTTATTCCTTTTCATTTTTTTTAGAGCATAAATTTTCATTTCTCTGGTTATATATAATGCAGAGTCACACCACTCATACATTCATACACATACATAGGGTAATAATGTTCTTCTTATTCCACCATCTCCCCTCCATACTCCCTCCCTTCACCTCACTCCCCTCTGATCAGTCCAAAGTTCCTCCATTTGCCTCCCCCCATCCTCACCCTCTGTTATGGATCAGCATCCACTTATCAGATAAAACATTTGGTCTTTGTTTTTGTGGGATTAGTCTATATCTCCGTCCATTTATCTGCAAATGGCATGATTTTAATCTTTAAGGCTGAGTAATATTCCATTGTATATATATATTTTACATTACTTAGTTAAGTGGTATTATTCAGTAGTTGTTCATGAGTGTTTGGCTTATTTTACTTAGCATAATGTCCTCCAGGTTCATTCATGTTGTTACGAATGGAGTGATTTTCTTTTATTAAGGCTGAGTAATATTCCTCTATATGTATATACCACATTTTCTTTACCTGTTCACCTATCAATGGACATTTAGGTTGATTCCCTTTGATTTGTATATTATGTAGAAGTGTGTTATTTCTTCTCTAAGTACTTGGGGATTTTCCGGCTACCTTTTTGTTATTAATTTCTTGTTTAATTTCATTATGATTTGAGATCAGGTATTGTATGATTTATTTTCTTTTAAATTTGTTAAGGATGTGTGTGTGTGTGTGTGTGTGTGTGTGTGTGTGGTTTGTTTGTTTTGGGGGAGTGGTACTGGGAATTGAACCCAGGGTCTTGCACATGCTTACCAGTTGCTCTACATTGAGCTACAGTTCCATCCCTAACATGTTTTATGGCCTTACAACATCATCCATCTTGGTGAGTTTTTAAATTTTTTTATGTGTTCTAATTTGTTGTACATGACAGTAGAATGCATTTATACATTTTGATAGATCATACATAAATGGAGTATAATCTCTCATTTTTCTGATCCTACATATTGTAGGATCACATGAGGTAATAATGTCTGTTTCACTGTACTATCCTTCCTACCCCCATACCCCTTCCCTTCCCTTCACTCCCCTCTACCTAACATAAAGTAACTCTATTCTTCCCTCGTGCCCCCCCGCCCCACTTACTGTGAATTAGCATCCGCATATTAGAGAAACATTCAGCCTTTAGTTTTGGGGGTTTGGCTTATTTTGCTTAGCATGATATTATCTAACCCCATCCATTTACCAACAAATGCTATAATTTCATTCTTTAAAGCTGAGTAATATTCCATCATACACATATATCACATTTTCTTTATCCATTCATTTATTGAAGGGCATCTAGGTTGGTTCTACAATTTAGCTATTGTGAATTGAGCTGCTATATACATTGATGTGGCTGCATCACTGTAGTATGCTTATTTTAAGTCCTTCGGGTATAGACCGAGGGTGGTAAAGCTGGGTCAAATGGTGGTTCCAGTCCAAGTTTTCTGAGGAATCTCCATACTGCTTTCCAAAGTGGCTGCACTAATTTGCAATCCCACCAGCAATATATGAGGGTACCTTTTCCCCCACATCCTCACTAATACTTATTGTCGCTTGTGTTCTTGATAATTGCCATTCTGACTAAAGTGAGATGAAATCTAAGAGTAGTTTTGATTGCATTTCTCTTAACTGCTAGAGATGTTGAACATTTTTTCATATATTTGTCGATCAATTGTATATCTTCTGTGAAGTGTCTGTTTAGTTTGATTGGTTTATTTGTTTTTTCGGTGTTAATTTTTTTGAGTTCTTTACATATCCTGGAGATAGGTGTTCTATCTGAGGTGCATGTGGTAAAGATTTTCTCCCATTCTGCAGGCTCTGTCTTCACATTGTTGACTGTTTCCTTTGCAGAGAAGCCTTTTAGTTTGAATACATCTCTTTTACTGATTTTTAGTTTTATTTCTTGAGCTTTAGGAGTCTTATCAAGGAAGTCAGGTCCTAAGCCGACATGATGAAGATTTGGGCCTACTTTTTGTTCTATTTGGTGAAGGGTCTCTGGTTTAATTCCTGAGTCCTTGATTCATTTTGAGTTGAGTTTTGTGCAGGGTGAGAGATAAGGATTTAATTTCCTTGTGCTACATATGAATTTCTAGTTTTCCCAGAACCATTTGTTGAAGATTCTATCTTTTCTCCATTGTATGTTTTTGGCACCTTTGACTAGTATGAGATAGCTGCATTTATGTGAGTTTGTCTCTGTGTCTTCTGTTCTGTAGCATTGGTCTGTATGTTTATTTTTGTGCTAGTATCATGGAGTTTTTATTACTACAACTCTGTAGTATAGTTTAAGATCTGCTATTGTGATGCTTACTGCTTCATCCTTCTTGCTAAGGATTACTCTGGTTATTCTGGGTCTCTTATTTTTCCAAATGAATTTCATGATTGCTTTTTCTAGTTCTATGAGGAATGCCATTAGGATTTTGATTGGAATTGCATTAAATCTGTATAACGCTTTTGGTAGTATGGCCATTTTCACAATATTAATTCTGCCTATCCTAAAACAAGGGAGATCTTTCCATCTTCTAAGGTTTTCTTTAATTTCATTTTTGAGTGTTCTGTAGTTTTCATTGTAGAGGTTGATTTCATTGTTAGGTTGATCCCCAAATATTTTATTTTTTTGAGGCTGTTGTAAATGGGGTAGTTTTCCCAATGTCTCTTTCAGAGGATTCATCACTGATGTATAGAAATTCACTTGATCCATTGTTGTTGATTTTATATCCTCCTACTTTGCTTAATTACTTTATTAGTTCTAAAAGTTTTTTGGTGGAATCATTTGGATCCTCTTAATATAGAATCATGTCGTTGGCAAATAGTGATAGTTTGAGTTCTTCTTTTCCCATTTGTATCCCTTTAAGGTTTTTTTGTCTAATTTCTCTGACTGGAATTTCAAGTAATATGTTGAATAGAAGTCATGAAAGATCACATCCCTCTCTTGTTCCAGTTTTTAGGCGGAATGCTTTCAATTTTTCTCTGCTTTTTCTGCATCTATTGAGATGATCATATGATTCTTATCATTAAGTCTACTGATGTGGTGAATTACATCTACTGATTTCTGTATGTTGAACCAACCTTGCATTCCTGGGATGAATCTCAGTTGCTCATGGTGCACTGTCCTTTATGTTTTTGTATGTGATTTGCCAGAATTTTATTGACAATTTTTGCATCTGTGTTCATCAGGGATATTGGTCTGAAGTATTCTTTCCATGATATATCTTTGTCTGATTTTGGTAACAGGATGACAGTAGCCTCATAGAGTGAGTTTTGAAGGGCTCCCTCCTCTTCTATATCATGGAATAATTTGAGGAGTATTGGTATTGTTTCTTCTTTGAAAGTCTTGTAGAACTTGCCTGAGAATCCACCTGGTCTTGGGCGTTTCTTGGTTTGTAGGCTTGCGATGGCTTCTTCTATTTCATTACTTGAAATTGGACTGTTTTAATTGTGTATTTTGTCCTGATTCAGTTTGGGTATATTGTATGCCTCTAGAAATTTGTTAATATCTTCGAGATTTTCTAATTCATTAGAGTATAAATTTTCAAAATAGTTTCTAATTATCTTCTGTACTTCAGTAGTGTCCATCATGATACTTCCTTCTTCATCACAAATTTTAGTAATTTGAGTTTTCTCTCTCCTTTTCTTGGTTAGCATGGCTAAGGGTTTATCACTTTTATTTATTTTTTCATAGAGCCAACTATGAAATTTTGTCAGTTTTTTCAATTGTTTCTTTTGTTTCAATTTCATTGATTTCAGCTCTGATTCTAATTATTTCCTGTCATCTACTTTAGGTGTTGATTGCTCCTCATTTTCTAGGATTTTGAGATGTAATATTAGATCATTTATTTTTTGACTTTTTATTCTTTTAATGAATGAACTCAATGCAATGAATTTCCTCTTAGCACTGCTTTCATAGTGTCCCAAAGATTTTGATACGTTGTTTGGGTGTTCTCATTTACTTCTAAGTATTTTTTTTCTTTATCCTCTCTCTCATGTCTTCTGCTATCCATTGCTCATTCAATAGCATGTTATTTAGTTTCCAGGATTTGGAATAGTTTCTATTTTTAATTTTAGTGTTGATTTCTCGTTTTATTCCATTATGATCTGATAGGATGCAGGGTAGTATCTCTAATTTGCTAAGAGTCACTTTTTGGCATATCTTATGATCTGTTATTGAGAAGGATCCATGTGTTGCTGAGAAACAAAGTGTACTTGCTCATTGATGGATGAAATACATATGTCTGTGAAGTCTGAATTGTTGATTGAATTATTGAGTTCTGTAGTTGTTTAGTTTTTGTTTGGAATATCTATTCATTGGTGAGAGACGTGTTTTAAAGTCACCCAGTATTATTGTGTTGTGGTCTATTTGATTCTTGGAGTTGAGAAGGGTATGTTTGATGTATGTAGATGCTCCATAGTTTGGGACACATATATTTATGATTGTTATGCCTTGGTGTATGAATTGTCAGTATGAAATGTCCTTCTTTATTCCTTCTAACTTTTTGGTTTGAAGTCCACTTTGTCTGCTATGAGGATGGAAACCCCTGCTTTTTTATATAGTCGATGTGAGTGGTATGTTTTTTCCCAACATTTCACCTTCAGTCCTTAGATGTATTTTCCTGAGATCAGTCTCTTGAAAACAGCATGTTGTTGTCTTTTTTTAATCCAATCTGCCAGTCTATGTCTTTTGGTTAATGAGTTTAGGCCATTAACATTGTGGGTTATTATTGAGATATGATTTGTATTCCCGACCATTTTGATTTTTTACTTGACTTAGTTTCTCCTTTGATTGACTTTTCCTTTAGTGTAGTTCTTCCTTTTGCTGATTTTAATTGGTTTTTGTTTCCATCTCATGGAATATTTTGTTGAGGACGTTCTATAGTTTAGGGTTTCTGGTTGTAAATTCTCTTAACTTTTGTTTATCATGGGAGGTTTTTATTTTGTCATCAACTCTGAAATTTAATTTTGTGGATATAAGATTTTTGGTTGGCATCCATTTTCTTTCAGAGCTTGGTATATGTTGTTCCTGAACCT
Organism: Sciurus vulgaris; assembly: GCF_902686455.1. Lineage (NCBI taxonomy): Eukaryota > Metazoa > Chordata > Mammalia > Rodentia > Sciuridae > Sciurus > Sciurus vulgaris. The sequence continues at coordinate 70,919,150 of NC_136471.1, forward strand.
TCTAGCTTTTAGGATCGTCGTTGAGAAATCTGGTGATATAGGAATTTGTTTCTCCCTATATATAATCTGTTTGTTTTCTCTTGCATCCTTTAAAATTCTATCCTTATTTTGTGTGCTGGGAATTTTCTTTATAATGTGCCTTGGTGTGGCTCTCTTGTAATTGTGTGCATCTCATGCTCTGTAAGTCTCTTGTATTTAATTTTCCATTTCATTCTTCAGGTTGGAGAAATTTTCTTATATTATTTCATTGAATAGATTGTTCATTCCTTTGGTTTGAATCTCTGTGCTTTCTGCTATCCCAATAATTCTTATATTTGATTTTTTCATGTTATTCCATAATTCTTGGAGCTTCTGTTCATGGTTTCTTACCATTTTCACCGGGTGGTCAACTTTACTTTTTTTCTTCATTGTCTGAGGCTCTGTCTTCCAAGCGGTCTAGTCTGTTGGTGATGCTTTCTATTGAGTTTTTTATTTGGTTTGTTGTTTCCTTTATTTCAGGGGTTTTTTAGTTTTTTTAGAATCTCTATCTCTTTATTGAAATAATCTTTTTCTTCCTGCATTTGCTCTTTTAACTCTTTATTGAAGTGATCTTTTGTTTCCTTCATTTGCTTTTTTATATCACCCTTTACTTTGTAGATTATTTTAATTATGTACCATCTGAACTCCTTTTCTGACATTTCTTCTACCGAGCTGTCAATGGATTCTGTTAATCTAGCATCTTCTTTTTTTGAGGGCGCTTTCATCCCTCAGTTTTTTTATGTTGTTTGTGTGTCTTCCCCTCTAGTAGTTTGGAATCAAGGTATTACAGTTTCTACCCTATAGAGTTATAGTGTCCCTGCAGGTTTCCAATACCTCGCCTTTGAGGGGGAGATCAATATTAACAGCATACCCTGGAAACAATATGCAGTCTGAAACCAAACAGTTCCTCTTAAGACATTTACAGTTTGCCCCAATAAACATAAATGATGTGTTTGATTATTATCTACAATATAAATAGTAGGTTTACAAAAGGATCAACAGTTTCTAATGGTGGCCAAAGAGAACCAGAGAGGGCTGTAGTATGAGATGTTAATGAGGTAAGAGGTGATAATATAGAGGCATTAGATCATAGGAAACGTGAAAGAAGTTGGCTCTTCACAGGAGAAAAGAAAGAAAGAGACTCCAGGGAGAGATATAAGTGGGAGGAAAATACAGATTTAAAAAAAAGGAAAGAAAAATGTTAAAAGAAAAGAATATACAACAACTCTGTATTACACTATTCAGACATCCCAGTCCTCTTCTGATGCATGAAAAGTACTTGGTTTCACAAATATTGGGGATGTGAAGGCAGGAAAAGAAAAGAAAATCTCGAAGGAAAATTGAGCGCTTGTTTCTTTTGTAGTTCAGTGTCTTCCCTGCTTCCCTTCTCACCCAGTAGTTGTGAGTGTCTGGATTTTTCTGGTATCTCCACTCTCAGAATGGTGAAGGTTATTAGGGTGGGAGGCTTAGTCACGGAAGTGGAACTCCTGGAGGTGGGGTATTACAGTTGCCTGTCTCTGTTGGAAGTCCCTGTTGGACCCCTGTCTCCTTTGGGGTCCATTCGTGTGATGTGGGAACTTGGACTTAGCCCCTTACATTGCCTGTGGACCCTACATTGCCTGTGGATCCTACGATTCCTGGTCTCCAATTTAGTCTTTGTATTTCTCTCGCTCTGACCCTTTCAACTTCCAAGTCAGGACTCTTTCTCCGGAGTTCTGAGGGCTGAGCACTGGGAGCTGTGCTCCTGTTGTGGAGAGCTGTTTTATATTGGGCAGATCAGGACCAGATATTGAGAGCTGTGGGCCCACTATGTAGCTGCAAACGCTGGGCCAGTTTGGTTTTAGGGGTGAGAGTTCTTGCGGGCGTTGGAGACTGGGGACTGGGGAACCAGAGGACCCTGTTGATTGCCAAACCAGTGGGACCAGGTTATCCATGGATGCTGGATTATGGAGAGAGTTGGGAACCAGGCGGGTGCTGGGTCCCAGCAAGTGGCACCTGAGTTGGCCCTGGTAAACCAGTTGGTGCCAGGTTGGTGACTGGGTGAGTCGTGATTAAGATGCCTTCATACATTCTTCGGACCTACTGACCCAGTGCAAGGCTCTCCCCTCCCTCTGTAGCGAGTTGGTAGCTATTACTACACCTAGCAGAGAGACTTCAAGTGTAACCAAGCCTTGCGGGGATCTTGGTGTTGGTCTACCAGGCCCTGGCTGTTGTCCCTAGATGGAAGTGGCCATGACCCTAGTTGGTGGTGGCCGTGGCTAACCTGTAGGTACCTTGATGTTGGGTTTCCAGGCCCCACCTTGTGTCCCAAGACAGAGACTGCCCCAATTAAAGATGTCAGTGTTATCAGTGGAGGTAAACCAAGATGGCAGCAGAGGTGTCCCAAGATCAAGGTGACTTCTTTTAGAGACAAGTCAGTGAGGGCAGGCCATGCGGTGGTATTGAGCAGTCTGTTCAGAGATGCAGTGATGTAGCAGGCACTGCTGTGATGGGCAGCTTCTGCCAGACCCTGTCTGATATCCCATGGTGGAAGCTACCCTATGGAAGGAGGTATGGTGGTGATTGCAGTATCCCAAGATGGAGGAGGTGGGATGTGGAGGAGCCCCATCTGTAGATGGGGCGTAGGTGCGGGGGTTTGCATGGAGGTGGGATTCCTGCCTTTATTCCTTTTCATTACTGAGTAATATCCCATGGTATGACTGTACCACAGATCATCTGGGCCAATTCCAGTCTTAAAGAATTACAAATAAATTTACTATCAACATTCATGTACAGGGGATTTTTGTGAACACAAACTTTTTTTTTTTTTTCCTGGAATAGTTGCCGAAGGAGGCAATTGAGGATCATGTAGTAGTTGAATGTTTAGTTTTTTAAGAAACTGCTAAACTGTTTTACATAGTACTGGAGCACTTTATGTTGACTGTTTTACATAGTACTGGAGCAATTTGTGTTCATTTAGCTGTTGTGAAGTTTGTGGTATAGGGCAATACCTCATTGTGTTTTTCATTCCTGTTGCTTCAATGGCTGCTGTACAAGTCAGGGTTCTGTAGACAAACAGAAACAATGAGAGTTAGTTTGATGGATTGATTGATAATAAAGAATTTGTTCACGTGTTTGTGGAGTCCAAGAAGTCCCATAATCTCCAACTTGCAAGCTGAAGACCTAGAAGAACTAAGTGTTAGCTTGATTTTAAAGTCTTGAAATTCAGAATCAAGTGTATTAGGGGAAGAAAGAAGTCCCAGTTAGAAAACAAGCAGAGAATCAGGGATAGTGGTGCAGCCCACTAATCACAGTGGCTTGGGAAGCTGAGGCAGGAGGATCATGAGTTCAAAACCAGCCTCAGCAGCATAGTGAGGTCTTAAGCAAATTAGTGAAACCCTGTCTCTAAATAAAATACGTAAAAATGCCTGGGGATGTTGTTCAGTGGTTAGGTACACCCAGGTTTGGTGCCCCTGTGTTCAATCCCCATGCCAAAAAGAAAAAAAGAAAGAAAATAGGCAGAGAGAGAGTAAATCCTGCCTTAACCTACCTTTTGCTGTATTCAGGTCTTGAATGGACCAAATAAGTTCCCTCTCATTCACTGGGGAGAGCAATCTGCTTTATTGAGTATACCAATTCAAATTCTAATCTTATCTAGAGACACCCAGAATAATGTTTTAACTGAGCATCTGGGTACTTTGTGGTTAAGTCTAGATAACATTAAACCATCAGGCCCACTCCTTGTCAGTTTGGCACCTGTAGATATCTCTTAAAACCATACTTAGTCACCAAATAAAGGCACAAACAATGTGATGATTTTGCCTAACATAATACAACTATCCTGTGTATAACTGAAATGCATTAACCCCTTCCCTAGGACAGGTAAGTCCTTGAGGAATGGTTATTCTTCTTGATATATACTAACTTAAATATTGTGATGTAAAATTCACACCAATAATATTTAATATGATAGGGGAAAGCAAAGAAATTAGCTATACAGACACACACACATAAATAGGAATATTAATAACAATTATAGTCCTCATTTCTTTAACTGGTCATCTGATCATGGCTGGTATTCATGACTTCTTGCACTACCCAGAATGGCAAAATATAGTAAAGTGATTGAAACTTTCATTCTTGAAACATCTGACTAATTCGTAATCCTGACTGAATTGGGTTGTAGTTTTCCACTGGACTTAAACATAGGACATAGTACATACAGATTGAGTATCCTTTGTCTGAAATGCTTAGGACCAGAAGTGTTTTGATTTTCAAATTTTGAAATATTTGCCTATACATAATGAACTGTCCTGGGGCTAAGATTCAAGTCAAAATATGGTATTCATTTATGTTTTATATATGTCTTATATATATATATATAACCTGAAGGTAATTTTATACAGTATTTTAGTGTACCTTCATGTTAACTGTGACCCTATTATATGAGGCCACATGTGAAATATTCCACTAGTGGCATCATATCAACAATCAAAAACCTTTGGATTTTGGAGGTTTTTTTGGGTAATGAAGATTGAACCCAGGAGTGCTCCTCTACCTCTAAGCTACATCCACAGCACCTCATCCTTCTTTATTTTGAGTCAGGGTCTTGTTAAGTTTGCAAAGGGTTGACTGGAACTTGAAATCCTTCTGCCACCTAGCTGTGCTTATAGGTGTGCATCACCATGTCTGGCCCCGGAATAATCTTTTTCAATGTGCTATTGGAATGACTGGCTAGTATTTTTAAGTATAATTGTATCTATGTTCATCAAGGATATTGGCCTGTAGTTTTCTTTTTTGTTGTATCATTATCTGGTTTTGATATCAGAGTAATGTTGACCCCACAGGACATGTTTAGAAGAATTCCTTTTTGTTTTTTGGAATAAAAAGAATTGCTATTAGTTCTTCCTTAAATATTTGCTAGAACACAACAGTGAATCTTTAAGGACCTAGGCTTTTCTTTGATGGGAGACTTAATTACTGATTTGATCTCATTACTTACTATCTCATTAAAAGTTTCTATTTCAGTTTGGTAAGGCATATATGTCTAGGAATGTGTCCATTTCTTAATGCTTATCAAATTTTTTGATGTACAGTTAGTTGTTCATCATAATTTCTAATGATTCTTCATATTTCTGGGGTATTAGTTGTAATATTTCCCTTTTCCTTTCTGATTTTGAATCTTATTTTTCTGTCTCTCTTTCCTTCTGCTTCTCTCTTTTTGTCCTGGGATTTGAACTGTGGGTGAGGGCTTCACCACCGAACTATATCCCCAGTGGGTTTTTTTTTCATTATTTTGAGATTATCTTGCTAAGTTGCCTAGGTGGCCCTCAAAATTGGATTCATCCTGCCTCAGCCTTCTCATGGAAGGATTTTATTTCATCTTCAAATCTGAAGGTTAGTATTCCTGGGTAGAGGATTCTTGATTGGCAACCATGTAAATATGTTGTTCCAGGCCTTTCTAGCTTTTAGAGTCTGGGCTGAGAAATCTGCTGATATCCATATTGGTTTCCCCCTATATGTAATCTGATGCTTTTCTCTCACAGCCTTCAAAATCCTATCTTTATTTTGTATGTTAGGCATTTTCATTATAATGTGCCTTGGTATGGATCTATTGTGATTTTGTGCATTTGGTGTTCTGTATGCCTCTTGTATTTGATTTTCTATTTCATTCTTTCAGACTTGGGAAATTTTCTGATATTATTTCATCGAATAGGTTGTTTATTCCTTTGGTTTGTATCTCTGTGCCTTCCTCAATCCCAATAATTCTTAAATTTGGACTTTTCATGATGTCCCATAGTTCTTGGAGATTCTGTTCATGATTTCTTACCATCTTCTGTGTTTGGGCAACTTTATTTTGAAGATTAAATATTTTGTCTTCGTTGTCTGAGGTTCTGTCTTCCAAGTGGTCTAGTCTATTGGTGATGCTTTCCATTGAGTTTTTTATTTGGTTTATTGTTTTGTTCATTTCAAGAATTTCCATTTGTTTTTGTTTTTTTTTTTTTTTTTTTGAGAATCTCTATCTCTTTGTTGAAATGATGTTTTGCTTCCTACAGTTGCTCTTTCAACTGCTTATTGGTATGATCATTCATTGCCTGCATTTGCTCTCTTATCTCATCCTTTGCTTCACGAATCATCTTAATCATGTATAATCTGCAGTCCTTTTTTGACATTTCTTCAACCACACTGTCACTGGATTTATTAATATAGAATCTAGATTTGTTTGGATCATTTTCTTCTCTTGTTTTTTCATGTTGTTCATGTATCTTCCCCTCTAGCAGTGCAGATCTGGGATATTGCAGTTTCCCCCCATAGGCTTAAAGTGACCCTATAGGTTTCCAAAACTTTTTTTTAAGGGGGAGATCAATAGTAGCAGTGCCCAGTTCAGACAGTATGCAACCCAAGACCAAATAGCCCCTGTGAGGACATTAACAATATTGTCATAATAAACAGAATGAGTTCAATTATTATCTTCAGTATAACAAATAGATTTGCAATAAGGTCTGCAGTTGCTAATGGAGGACAAAGAGGATGCAGAGGGGTGTAGGATGTAGCTGTTAATGGGGTAAGAAAAGAATATATAGAAGTTCTAGATAATAGAAAGTGTGAGAGTGTAATCAAAAGAAGTTGGTTGTTAGCATGCGAAAAGGGAGAAAGAGACTCTGAGGGAACAGGTAAACAAAAGGAAAAAGAGAGCGAGAAAAGCAAAGAAATAAAAATTTAAAATTTTTCAATAAGGAGAAAAAAGAAAATCTACACTATAAGTCATACAGTATTCAAACCTCCCAGTCTTCAATAACCTGGTATATGAGAGGTACCTGACAAAGAGCTTCTAGTCTCCAGCAGGCATCTCAGGATGGGATTTGCCCCACCTAAAGATCAGGGCTACGGCTTCTAGGATTATCCAAGATGGCCACTCTGGCTTCCAAATGTGTTGGCAAATGGGGAGCTGCAACTTGGGGTGTGGGCGTGGTTGGCTGGAGGTCCTGGAGGTGGGGTGTGGTCAGTCTGATTGTGGGATCCTGGAGGCAGGGGTGCAATCAGTCTGTCTGGGGGTCCTGGTGGTGGGGAGCAGTTAGTGGATGTGAGGGCCCCGGAGGCAGGTAGTGATCTGTTGGGCTAAGGGATCCTGGAGACGGGCTCAGTCAGTCCGTCCAGGAGTCCTACGGGGCCTGGCTGTTGTCTCAAAGTGGCGGTAGCCACGGCGTAACCAAACCTGAGTTCCTATAGTAAAATCTTCCCAGAGATCTCATTTTCAGTCCCACTCTTTGCAACTTGAGAGACCTTCCCTCCAGGAGGCCGGAAATGGCTCCTGCCTCAGCCTTCTGAGTTGCTGGTATTTACTGGCATGCACCACTCTCCTGGTTTCTCTCTCTCTTAGTCTGGCTAAGGGTTTGTTTGTTTTTGAAGAAACAGCTCTTTGTTTCATTAATCCTTTGTATTGCTTTGCTAGTCTCCATTTCATTTATTTCTAGTCTGATCTTTGATGCTTCTTTCTTTCTTCTAAATTTGCTTTCATTTGTTCTTGTTTTCCTAGTTCTTTGAGAAGCAGGAATCAGTTGTTCATTTGAGATATTTTTGCTTCATTTATATAGACTTTGACTGCTCTACCCTCTTAGTACTGCTTTGGTATATTCTATAGGTTAGGTATGTTCTTTCTCCCTTTTTGTTGGTTTCAAGAAATTTTTAAATTTCCTTCTTGACTTCTTGCATGGTCCATTGGGTGTCCAATGTTAAGTTGTTTATATGTATTTATAGTTTCCCAAAGTTATATTTATATTGATATTTTGTTTTATTCCCTTTTTGCCAGAAACGATCCTCAATATTATTTCATTTTTTAATTTATTGGGGCTTATTCTGTGGCCTATGATGTATTCTAAAGAACTACTCCATGTTCTGATGAGAAGAATGTTATTCTACAGTTGTTGGATAGAGTGTTCTATAAATATCTATGAGATTGATTTGGTCTAGGGTTCCATTTAACTTTGCTGTTTCTTTGTTGATTTTCTGTCTGAATGATTTGTTCATTACTGAAAGTGAAATATTAAAGTCTCCAACTGTTACTGTATTGACATCAATTTCTCCCGTTAGGTCTATTAATATTTGCTTCATATACTTGAATGCTCTGATATTGGGTAGAAATGTATTTAGAATTATTTCTTTTGCTGAATTGATCCTTTTATCTTTATGCAATTTGCTTCCTTGTCTCTTCATACTGTTTTTGATTTAAAGTTGATTTGATATAAGGATGTCTACTTCTGCTTATTTTCACATTCCATTTGCATGGAATATTGTATTTTTATTCTTTTTTTTTATTTTATGTATGTCTTTACAGATAACGTGACTTTTTTTTCCTAAGGAATGTATAGTTGGATTTTGGGTTTAGTGGTGGTGGTGGTTGTTGTTTTGTTTTTGAGATGGGGTATTGCGTTTTTGCATAGACTATTTCTCACTCTCTAGGGACTGAATGAGGACAGGGACTTTATGTCTTTTATTTGTAGAATTTAATCTATTTACATTTATTTGTAATGATTCATAAGGTCTTACTGCATCCATTATTTAACTTGTTTTCTAGTGTTGCTGTAGTTCCTTTACTTTTGGTCCTCTCTCTAATGGTCTACCTTTGTGGTTAAGTGATATTCTCTACTAATGTGTTTTAATTCTTATCAGTTTTAGTTCATTACTTATTTGAGCTTTCTGGTTTTATGACACAAAAAAAACCCACTTCTGTCAATTATAGCAAGTTATTTTGAATTGATAGTAACTTATCATAAAGATAAGAACAGAAATTTTAAAAAGGAAGAAAATATATACTAAAAAGAAAGCTCTGCATCTGTACTCATTTCTTACCTACATTTTGAATTTGTTTTCCACTACAGGGGATTCAACTTAGGGGTACTCTACCACTGAGCTACATTATTTCTCTGTGTTTTCTTTAAGTTCATTGAGTTTTCTTAAAACAATTGTTTTAAATTTTCTGAGAGTTCTCACGTACTTATTACCATCTTTTTCGTTTCTGTTACCTAATTTAATAATAGGTAAGGTCATGATTTCTTGAAATTTCTTAACTTGTTGGTATGTTATACCAACTTGGCATTGAAGGATCAGTTATTTATTCTAATCTTCCTAATCAATCTGTCTTTGTTTGTGCCTGTCTTTCCAGAAATCTTAAGCAGACTTTTATTTTCTCTGAGCCTGTAGTCACTTCCACTCTTTTAGCACTGGATGGCACAGGGAGCCACCTTTGCTGGAAGCAGCTGTTGGTATGTTATCACTGTTTCAGCATTAGAGGGCAATCATTTCAAGGTTTGTCCCAAACCTACAGTTGGTGTGTTGTTCAGAATAAATCAGGTGACTCCTTATAAAATATAGTCTGATTCTATAAGCCTCTCCTTAGGGCTGGATGATGATAAAGCACTGTGGAATTCCATCTGAATATGGGTAAAATCCCCATGAAAGAGCCATCCCCAGGTTCCTCTGTCCGCCAATACCACAAAGTTGTATCACACCCTGAGACCATAGCTAGCCAAGACCAGAAGAGCAGTAGGGAAGGACCAATGTCCATGTTGCTGTGGGCTGTTTATTATTGAGTTAGATCAGTGGTCCAAGCCCGCTACAACCTGCCAAAGGTGATGCTGTTTGGTTTAGAAGTCCAATAGACTTTGGCTGTTTGTTTTCCTCAGATACCAGGGTGGTTCCAGAGACTTTGTCCACAGCCAAGCCTGAGGATGGGGGCTCTTAGGATTTTCTCAGTTTTAGATTTCATCAGTTTGGCCCTAAATTATAGAGCAAAATCCTTAGTTTATTCTCCACTGACCTACCCCAGGCATATTGTGTCTTGCTCCACTGTGTTTTTCCTGGGGTTGGAGTAGTGTTGTTAAAAGAAGTTTCTTGGCTACCTATGCTGATGTTAAGCTGGGTTGCAACTGAATTTCAAAGCTTCAAGGTACTAGACCGTATCAAGGGTGCACTCATACCCATGCTGCCTCTGGAAGTGATGCAGGTCAAATGACAAGTCTGTTCCAATGGAGCACAAGTCTCTGCCTGGTCCTGGCAAAGTTCTAGAGCTCCTTGTGTGAGCACTGAACTTTAGAGAGCTGTGCTGCCCAACATTGGGAGATGGTGGTAAAGACTGTCCCTTGGTGACCGGGGCTGACCCTAAATTGAGTTGTACCTCAGGCTTAGAACCACAGAACCTGCACAGTCTTGAGTACAGGTATGTGTGCTGTAGGCAAATTCAAAGGCTGGCAATAACGCAGTCTGAAATTTGACTTACCAGTTGCAGTTCTCTGCCTGATGCAGGGTCCAGAAACTTTCCATGAGCTCTGGCGTGCATTTAGGCCTTTTGGTTTCTACCCTATGTTGGAATTAACTATAGTGGTTCTGGTACTGAGCCCTAAGACAGAGACCTCTGCTGGCTTTTGTACCTATTTCTCAGTTGGTGGAGTTTTCTTACCCAGTCTGCTGCCTGAAGTTGGGAGAGAAGTAGTAAATACAGTGTCTTTGACACTTTACTGTCATAATTGCTCAGTCTGTGATACTGGTGTAACAGTAGAGGCTACGAAGCTCTTCCTGGCACCAACCATGCCAAGAACTTGAGGCTAGCTACTGTGCTTCAAGTTCACTGCCTGGACCCAATTCTCTTTCTCCTCAAAGCAGGAAAAGTCTCTTTCAATGCAGGGCTGCTTGGAATTGATGGTGGTGGTGATGTGGGCAACTCCTCCTATCTGACCTTTTACAGTGAGACTGCTTTGTTACATGAGAAGCAGGCACTATGGTTTCTCAGTTGGTTTCCTTAGCTCTTGTGAAGGAAGTTTTGTGCATGTATACTTAAACTAGTGTATTTGTGGGGAGAAGGTCTTAGTCAGTTCTACCACTCCTGGAGCATTTCAAATGTATGTTTGAATTAGAGATACTCAAACCTGTAATACTAGGAGACATTTTCTTTTTGGTACTGGGGATTGAACGTAGGGATAATTTACCACTGAGATACATCCCAGCCCTTTTTGAGACAGGTTGTCTAAGTTGCTGAGGGCTTTTCTGTGTTGCCGAGGCAGGTCTCGAACTTGTGATCCTCCTGCCTTAGCCTCCCAAGTCACTGGGATGACAGGCATGGTCCACAGTGCCATTCCCAGCTAAGAGACATCTTGAAAGATTTCTTGTGTTCCATGCACATTCTACCTAACCTCCATTTTGAACTAAAAGTTAAATTTCCTCTGTGTAATCAGGATTAGCTACCCCAGTCCATTGGTAACTCCCTCCTTTTTCTCTTGATTTAGAGGCATTGTTATCCCAAAGTGCCTGGGCATCAGTCTTAACTTCCATTTCAATGGAATCATTGTGTCTCTTGGTGGAAGTGTTTTTCCTTTTAGAAATAAGACTTCTAAGCCAGCAGAGTAGAAGTTCATAAAAACAGGAAGCCAAAAAGTTACTAGTTGGCCATTAGAAGTAATAGTGGTTGATGACACTTCTGTTTCTACATCTTGATTCCTGTACTGGTGAATCCTGGGTGAAACAGCACCATGTATTGGATGCTGATAGCCCACTCAAGTTGATGAATCAATTTAACTTTCATAACTATTGATGTTAAATATCTTTAAGAAAATGGCTAGTTCACAATATGCATATTATTTTTTAAATTCTGCCAACAGAGATTGAAAAATATTTGGAAAAATATGTCTGCACTGAACATGCCCAGTCTCTTGTCATTATCTCCTAAACAATACAATATAACAAAGTTTTACATAACATTTACAATGTATTAGGTATTATAAATGATCTAGAGATGATTTAAAGTATAAAGGGGGATATGCATAGATACATGCAAATACTTATACCATTTTATATGAGAGACTTGAGCATAATAAATTACTATGCACTACAGTTACCTGATGCCAAACTTGTCCCACTTCACTTTACCTCATTCTGTAATGTGAGGGCACTGAGACCCCAGAGTGGAAAAGGGTAGAAGAAAGGAACTAGTTTTTAATGTATAAATGATTTCTGCACTTTTTATTTATTTATTTATTTATTTATTTATTTATTTATTTATTTATTTATTTATTATGAACTTTATTTATTTGTATGTGGTGCTGAGAATCGAGCCCGGTGCCTCACACATGCTAGGCAAGCACTCTACCACTGAGCTACAACCCCAGCCCCTTATTTATTTATTTTTATGTGGTGCTAAGGATCGAACCCAGTGCCTCACACATACTAGGCAAGTGCTCTGCCACTGCGCTACAACCCCAGCCCTGATTTCTGCACTTTATGTTCTATAAAATTCTTCTCAGTTTTGAGATTGATAGCATAATGCTTATTTTATAGATAAGGAAGAAACTTCGGCTGCTTTTTTTTTTTTTCAGTACTATGTTTCATTTTTACTACCTCATACTGTCAAAGTAGGTGGAATTGATAAAAGTCAGAGACAAGCCTCCCAGCAATTAATTGAGCTTCTCATTGACTCTGGTTTTTCAACAGGATCACCATGTATTAAGGCCTTTTCCCCCTCTCTAACCACTAACACAAATACTTCCTCCATGGTTTTTCTCTTTGTTCTGAATGAAGATTTGTTACCCAGAAAAATAAAGAGGGAGAGTTCACTGCTTTAGCTCTATCAATATATTTTATTTGGTAGGAAGTAAGCATTGGTGATATATTTAAACATAAAGCTCTGGGAGACAACTGTGGTGTAAGAAAATGAATATTTGACCCAAGTTCATACCCCTTCTCAGTCTTGTAAACTTTTTATGATTTTGGAAAACTTACTTCACTAACTCAGATCTTAGTTTGCTCTATGTAAAGTAAGGGTTGGACTAAAAATTAATCTTTAAAGTCCCTTTAAACTATAGCATAATTCTATAATAGATACTAGTTCAAAAAGAGAAAGGCCAAATATGGTTGCTTATAAACTACTTGACAGAACCTCAAAAATGATGATTAACTTATTAGAATCTTCATTAGAGTTCTATTGCATTTTCTTATTGCCAGAGTGAGGTATATTTCCTGCCTTCCTTATTTTCTGTCTCTAGAATTAGAGCATGAAGCTAAGTGACATACAAATGTGAATCCCAATGAAAATTTCATAAGAAGAACCTAGAAAATGAGTAGAAATATTAAATTTCTAATTGTACCTGTGGGCAAATATCTATTCATGTGTTTGAGTTGTATGCTTATTTGAATCTATGTTTTCTACATAGAAGTACCTTACTAATGCAATTTACATCTAGATTCTGCTATTGAAAGCTGTGTTCCCAAACAAAATTTTGTGGAGTATATGTTTTTACAAGAAATATTCCCTTTTTAAGTCTACAATGGAACTGTTTCTAGACTTAATAGACTAGGAGGATGTTTAAGATGCTTAAGAAATTGTATTTAAAATTTTCTTTATTAAGATATCAAACTTTAAGTTTAGCTTGAAGTTAAAAAGTGTTTTATACTTAGCTCTTAAACTTGCCACACTTAAGTTATTTAGTACTTCAAAATTTTTGTCCTTTTTACCTGTTATATAATTGCTCCTGTGTGTTTCAATATAAGCTTCCTGAGCTTTTTCTGGTCTAATGATAATATTCAGTATTTTATGTTTAACAATAATAAAAGGGAATGTTCTTTGAGGTATTTTCCACATAAGTTACACATTTTTTATCAACCCTTCTATTACTTCTTGCTTTCTAGTCTGAGTATTTTGATATGATTGATTGATTTTAGGAGATCAGATTGTAGTCTTAAACTGATACAGGAATAAGCTGATGTAGTAATAAGGTATTCTTACTATAAGAACCCTATAGTAAATCCTTGATTTTGATTTACTCTTATTGAATATCCTTGTTATTTTATTGAGTCTTGCCTTTTTTTTTTTTCCTGGGGATTGAACCCAGGGGTACTCAACCACTGAGCCACATCCACAGCCCTTTTTATGTTTTATTTTGAGAGAGGTTCTCACCAAGTTGCTTCGAATCTTGCTAATTTGCTAAGGGTGTCCTTGAACTTGTGATCCTCTTGCCTCGGCCTCCTGAGCTGCTGGGATTACAGGCGTGTGCCACCATACCTGGCTTGTCTTTTGTTTTTAAGTTTTACATCAAGTCATAATTGAGGGTATGGTACTGAACTTTTAAGTCAGGATAGTAGATAAGGACATATTGTAACACTCCAGACAGATGTTCTAAAATAGATACACATTTTTTCAAACATCAGAATTGTAATAGGTTATTGGTAATTTATTATATAAAATAATGGAATAGATTCGGTAATAGGATATTGAAGAAAGAATTAAAATAAGAAAAGAATCATCACCTTATAATGAATCTAGCATGCTACAGAGTAAGGAAAGCAAAGCTATTATTGAAGACAAGTACAGAAAGTCAAAGTCTGGTTGGAATTTTGTGAATTTGTGTTACAGTATCCTATATTGTAATTTTAAACAAAAGGAACTTAGGGCCTGGCCATGTATTGCAGTTGTAGAGCTCTTTGCTACTATGAATGAAAGATGCTAGGTTCCATCTCTAGTACTGAGAAAAAAAGGAATTTAAATACGTGAAGTGCTCTATTAATAATCCAATGTATGTTAGACTGTTAACAATATACTTCAAATAATGACATTTTTATGTCTTTTATGAAAGACCATTATTTTTAATTTCTGAAGTTCATTCAGTAGTATTTAAGAATGTTAGAAGTAAAAACTGACCACTTTCAGAACTGTTTTATGAATTTATTCCAGTTTTATTTCTTTTTTTTTGAGTGGGGGCATACTGTGGATTAAACCCAGACATGCTTTACCTACTGAGCTACACACTCCAGCCCTATTTTTTATTTTTTATTTTGAGACAGGATCTTGCCAAGTTGCTGAGGCTATCCTCAAACTTGTAATCTTCCTTCCTCAGCCTCCCAGGTCACTGGGATTATAGGCATGTACTATCACACCTATCCAATTTTTCCAACACCATTTATTGAAGAGCATGTCCTTTATTGTTAGTTCTTGGCACATTTGTTGAATATCAGTTGACTATAAATGTTTGGTTTTTTTTTCCCTGGAATTTCTGTTCTTCTCCATTGGTCAGTATACCTGTTTTTATTCCAGGACTATGCTGGTTTGATTATGATAGTTTTATAAGATATTTTCAAATCAGGGAATGTGATACTTCAACTTTTTTTTGCTTGGGATTGCTTTGGCTATTCAAGGTCTTTTTTTTTTTTTTTTTTGGTTCCATTTGGATTTTAGTAATTTTTTCTGTTTCTATTTAAAATGTCCTTAGAAATTTGATAGGGATTAGATTGACTCTATAGGTTACTTGGAGTTTTATGAATATTTCTGACATCAAGTGGATGAACACATAAAAAACAAGATCGCATTCTGCTTCCTCTAAGGACCCACATAGACTAATAATAAGGATGGAAAAGATATTCCATGCAAATGGAAGCCAAAACAGAGTGGAGGTGATTTAATATAGTAAACAAAATAGATTTTGAGTGAAAAACAGTAAAAAAGAAAAAAATCTCACTCTATAATGATAAAGATATTAATTCATCAAGAATTTATATATAAATACATATGTAGCTAGCATTGGATCACCTAAATAAAGCAGATATTAATATATTTGAAAGGAGAGACAGACTGAAGTACAATAGTGAGAGACTTGAGTTCCCCATTTCCAACATTGGTCAGGTCAACCAAACAGGAAAGTCAATAAGGAAAATTTAGACTTGAACCACACTTCAGGCAAATTGAACCTAAGAAATATTTATATACCTTCCATACAGCAGCAATAGAATGTATGTTCTCCTCATATGTACATACAGTATTGTTTAGGATATATCATATTTTAGGCTTCAAATAAGTCTTAAAAAATTTAAGGATATTGAAATCATAAGTATGTTTTCTGACCACAATGGTGTGAACTTAGAAATTAATACAGGTTGAGCATCCTGAATCCCAAAATTCTAAATCCAAAATGCCCAACATCTGAATCATTTTGAGTGAAGACATGATACCACAAGAGCAAAATTCCACACCTGACTGACCTCATGTGACTTGTCAAAGTAAAAATGTAGTTACACTAAAATAATATATAAATTCATATTTGAGGTATGTATGTAAGGCATATATGAAACATAAATGAATTTCATGTTTGCATGTGGGCCACATCCCCAAGATACCTTATCATGAATATGCAAATATACTAAAACACCCCCAAATATGAAATAATTAACGCTTATATTCCCAGGCATTTTGGATAAGGGATATTCAACCTGTAACTGGATAAATGCTGAAAAACTCAAAAGTATGTGAAAATTAAAATATATTCCTGAACAACCAATGGGTCAAGGAAGAATTAAAAGGTAAATTAAAAAATCACTTGAGACAAAAAAAAAATGAAAACAGAACATACCAAAACTTATCAGATGCAAAATTAGTCCTCAGAGGGAACTTTGAGGCAATAAATGCCTATAGGACAAAAGAAAAATGATCTCAAGTAAACAACCTAATTTTACACTTGTGAGAACTAGAAAAAGAATAAAGTCATCCCAAAGTTAAGAGAAAGAAGGAAATAAATATCAGATTGGAAATAAAACAGAGAGTAGAAAAGCAATCGGAAATAAAAAGAAATCTTAAAGTTCATTTTTTGAAAAGAAAAATTGACAAACCTTTAGGTTAACTAACAAAGAAAAAAAAAGTAAAGACCCAAACAAAAATAAAAAATGTAGACCTATTATAACCAATACCGCAGTAATATAAATAACCATAAAGACTATTATGAACAACTATATACAAATTAGATAAACTAGAAGAATGCATGAACTCCTAGACGCATACAATCTATCAAGGTTGTATCAGGAAAGAGTAGAAAATATGAACAAACTAATAATGTGTAAAAAGTCTGTCATCAAAGAAAAGTTCAGGTTCTTAAGGGTTCACTGCTGAATATTACCAAAGTGTTAAAAAGCAGGTAATATTAATCCTCCTCAAACTCTGCTTAAAAAAATTAAAGAAGATGGAGTACTTTCAGACGAGATCGGGCGCGTTCAGGGTGGTATGGCCGTAGACAGATGGAGTACTTTCAAACTCAACTGACAAGGTTAGCATTACTCTGATACCAAAGCTAGACAAGGACAGTACAAGAAAAGGAAAGAAACTACAGGCCAATATCCCTGATGATAATAGGCACAAAATCATCAACTGAATAATAGTGAATTGAACTTCACAGTACATTCAAAGATCATTCACCATCATCAAGTAGGATTTATTCCTGGAACGCAAGGATAGTATGGGACGTGAAAATCAATAAATGGGATGGAAAAGGTAGTAAAAAGAAGGGATAAAACACCACATGATCATCTCTAAAGATATAGAAAATGTATCTGACAAAATTCAGTGTGCATACATGATAAAACCTCTGAAAATGGTCATAGAGGAAATGCACCTCAAAACAGTAAAGACCATATTTTGCAAGCCCACAGCTAATACCATAATAATCAACAATGAAAAGTTGGAAGCTTCTTTTCTATGATCAGGAACAAAACATGATTTCCCTCTTTCTCACTTCCATTGAGCATAATACTGGAAGATCTTCCTGGGGAAATTAGGCAAGAAAAATAAATAAAACACATATGTATAGGAAAGGAAGAAGTGAAATTGTCTGTTTGCTGATGACATAATCTTATATAGAGAAACGCCTAAAGATTTCACTCAAAAACAGTAAAAACTGAAAACTGATTAATAAATCCAGCGAAGCCATAGGTTGTAAAAACAACACAAAAATAAAGTGTTTATATACTCTGACTGACCTAGTTGAGAAGGAAATTATGAAAACAATTTCATTTAAAATAAGATAAAAATTAAAATAAGTAAATTTAATCATTGATATCAAATATCTGTACACTGAAAACTGTAAATCACTGATGACAAGTTGAAGAAGACACCAATAAGTACTGTAAAACACTGATGACAGAAATTGAAGAGGACACAAATAAATGGAAAGATATTCCATGTTCATGGATTGGCTCATTCTCTGTCTCCTGCTTCCTTTCTCAAAATTGCTTTTCTGATATTTTTTCCTTCCTGCTGTTGTTTTTGTTCTTATGTTAGAAGTACTGATTTTTCAAGTAGGGTAGTTTTTCCCCCTCCAGGGAATACTTGGCTGTGCATGGAAATACTTTTTTCTTGTCACAACTTATTGCTGGTGGTACTACTAGCATGTAGTGGGCACAGACCAAGGCTGCTGCTAAACACACTGCAATGTGTGGAAACTCCCTATAACAACCATCTATTCTGGAGTGTCAAAAGTTCTTCAGTTGAGAAATTCTTGCCTTAAAATAACATACTGTTTCTACATCTATTGAAATAATCATAATTTAAGTCTGTTGATGTGGTGAGTTACATATATTGATTTCTGGATGTTGAACCAACCTTGCATCCCTGGGATGAAACCCACTTGATCATGGTGCACTATATTTTAATATGTTTTTGCATGCAATTTGCTAAAATTTTGTTAAGAAATTTTGCATCTGTGTTCATTAGGGATATTGGTCTGAAAGTTTTTTTCCTTGATGTGTCTTCGGATGGTTTTGGCATCAGGGTGATATTAGTTTCATAGATTGAGTTTGGAAGGGTTCCCTCCTCCTCTATTTCATGGAATACTTGAGGAGTATTGGAATGAGCTCTTCTTTGAAGTCTTGTAGAACTCAGCTGAGAATCCATCTGGTCCTGTACTTTTCTTCATTGGTAGGCTTTCGATGACTTCTTCTATTTCATTGCTTGAAATTAATTTATTTAAATTGTGTATGTCGTCCAGATTCAGTTTGGGTGGATCATATGTTTCTAGAAACCTGTTGATGTGTTGGAGATTTTCTGTTTTGTTGCAGAATAGATTTTCAAAATAACTTCTAATTATGTTTTGTATTTCAGTAGTGTCTGTCATGATAATTCCTTTCTCATGATGAATTTTAGTTATGTGAGTTTTTTCTCTCTTTCTCTTCTAAGGGTTTAACAATTTTATTTTTTCAAAGAGCCAACTTTTGTCAATTTTTGAAATTGTTTCTTTTGTTTCAATTTCATTGATTTCATTTCTGATTTAATTATTTCCTGTCTTCTTCTACTTTTGGTGTTGACATGACATGTTCCCCCCCCCAGGGCTGTGAGTAGTAATGTTAGGTCATTTATTTGTTCACTTTTCCTTCTTTTATTGATAAAATACAGTACCCCTTCATGCTGAAAATACTAGAAAAAATAGGGATAGTGGGAACATTCCTTAACATTGTAAAAGCCATCTATGCTAAGCCCATGGCCAGTATCATTCTAAATGGTGAAAAACTGAAAGCATTCCCCCTAAAAACTGGAACAAGGCAGGGATGCCCTCTTTCACCACTTCTATTCAAAATAATCCTTGAAATTCTAGCCAGAGTAATTTGACAGACCAAGGAAATTAAAGGGATATGAATAGGAAAAGAAGAACTCAATCTATCACTATTTGCCAATGACATGATTCTATATTTAGAGGAGCCAACAAATTCCACCAATTTCTAGAACTCATAAATGAATTAAGTAAATAGCAAGATATAAAATCAATGCTTATAAATCTAATGCATTTTTACTCATAAATGATGAATCCTCTGAAAGAGAAATTAGGAAAACTACTCCATTCACAATAGTTTAACAAAAAAAAAAATACTTGGGAATCAATCTAACAAAAGAGATGAAAGACCTCTACAATGAGAACTACAGAATAATAAAGAAAGAACTTAAAGAAAACCTTAGAAGATGGAAAGATCTCCCATGTTCTTAGATAGGCAGAATTAATATTGTCAAAATGACTCTACTACCAAAAGTTCTATACAGATTCAATGCAATTCCAATTAAAATCCCAATGACATAACTCGTAGAAATAGAGCAAGGAATCATGAAATTCATATGGAAGAATAAGAGACCCAGAAAAGCTAAAGCAATCCTTATCAGGAAGAGCGAAGCAGAGGGTATCACAATACCAGACTTTCAGCTATACTACAGAGCAATAGTAACAAAAATGGGATGGTATTGTTACCAAAATAGACAGGTAGATCAGTGGTACAGAATAGAGGACATGGACACAAACCGAAATAAATAGTTTTCTCATACTAGACAAAGGTGCCAAACATACATGGAAAAAAGATAGCCTGTTCAACAAATGGTGCTGGGAAAATTGGACTCCATATGCAGCAGAATGAAATTAAACCCCTATCTCTCACCCTGCACAAAACTCAACTCAAAATGGATCAAGGACCTTGGAATCAGACTAGAGACGCTCTACCAGAATAAAAAGTATGTCCAAATCTTCATCATGTCAGCTTAGGACCAGACTTCCTTAGCATGTCTCCCAAAGCACAAGAAATAAAAGGAGGAATCAGTAATTGGGATAGATTCAAACTTAAAAGCTTTTTCTCAGCAAAGGAAACTACCAACAATGTGAAGAGAGAGCCTAGAGAGTAGGAGAAAATCTTTGTTATGCACTCTTCAGATAGAGAACTAATCTCCAGAATCTATAAGGAACTCAAAAAAATTTAAACCAAGAATATAAATAACCCAATCAATAAATGGGCTAAGGAAATGAGCAGACACTTCACAGAGGAAGATCTACAAGCAATCAACAGATCTATGAAAAGATGTTTAACATCTGTAGTAATAAGAGAAATGAAAATCAAAACTACCCTAACATTTCATCTCACCCCAGTTAGATTGTGTATTATCAATAATACAAGCAACACTAGGTGTTGGCGAGGATGGGGAGAAAGAGATTCACTTAATACATTGCTGGTGGGATTGCAAATTGGTGCAGCTACTCTCGAAAGCAGTGTGGAAATTCCTTAAAAAACATGGAATGGAACCACCATTTGGTCCAGCTATCCCACTCCTTGGCCTATACCCAAAGGGCTTAAAATCAGCATACTACAGTGATGCAGCCACATCATTGTTCATAGCTGATCAATTCACAATAACTAGATCGTGGAACTATCCTAGATTCCCTTCAATAGATAAATGGATGAAGAAACTGTTTATATCTACACAATGGAATTTTATTCAGCCATAAAGAAGAATAAAATTATGGTATTTGCAGGTAAATGGATGGAGTTGGAGAATATCATGCTAATTGAGATAAGCTAACCCCAAGAAACCAAAGGCTGAATGATCTCTCTGATAAGTGGATGATGATACATAACAGGGAGTAGGAGGAAGGCAAGAATGGAGGAAGAGTGGATTGTATAGAGTTAAAAGAGGGGTGGGAGGGTTTGGGGGGAAGGAAAAATAACAGAACGAGACAAATATCATTACCCTATGTACATGTATGATTACATAAATGGTGCGACTCTACTTCGTGTCCAACCAGAGAAACAGCAGTTATACCCCATTTGTGTACAATGAATCAAAATAAAAAAAAAATAACATAACTTTCCATCTCCCTACAAAGTGTGGAAAAGACAAGGAACATCAGAAATAGTGATCAGTTATTTCAAGGAACTCGGATTACTGAGAAATGTTTGGAAAAGGAAGATTACCAAATTCTCAGGTTAGGTTGCCTGCTCTTCCTGTTGTAGAAATTCTTGTTGGTGGGTTGGGAATCAGCTGCCAAAAAAAAAAATACTCTTACTTAGTAGACATTCTTTTGCATTTTCTACCATATATACTCAGATTTCTAATGTATTCTTATGATTTGCATTAAAAGTTTCTCTGATTTTGCCTATTCATCATTAATTTTTTGTCATTTTGTCAGTTTAAAATGGCCAGTGGATCTACCTTTGCCTGAAAGACAGACTTCATTGCTCTTAAGATTGTGAGATATTGAAAGGTTTTATATTTTTGATTGTGGCATGGCTCTAATTATACTAATCTAGCTAGAACTCAGTTCTTGCCTTAATTTTGCCTTGCTTAAACATAAAGCTATTGTCACTTGTACTGTATTATTTATACAGTGTTGTGTCACCTTACCCTAAGATGACTCTGAACTTGTAGGAATCCCTTGATAAGGGATTCACATACAATAAAATACAATAAGTAGTTGCTAATTAAAATTAACATAAAATATGTGAGGTGTTAAGTATTTCCAGTGAATAAGGAAAGACAGGAATAATTTCACAGGAGAAGTAAATGGTTCTAAATCCTTTTCAGAAGTGAACATAATCCAGGAAGTATTCGAAGGAGAATTGTGTAGACTTGTGCTTTATCTTGGCTGTTTTTAAAGAAAATTAAGAAGACGAAACAAACAAAAAGTGTGACAGGGTCTAATATGATTTCATGGGAGATGAAGCCTCAAAAGTTCATTGGTAACTAAAAGAAGAACCTCCAGATTCAAAAACCAAAAAAGGGTAAACCCCCAGAAAAACCTAAAAAGAATTGTTTGCTGTTTCTAAACTATGTTGTATCATAGCCTCCTTTTTCTTTTCACTGTGTAGGTCTCTTATTATTTTTGAAATTTTAGGGGCAGATACTGAAAAGATAGGACAGGAGTTCATAAAATTTCCTGTATAAATTTTAAGATGTATGTATTTAACCAAATATAGTTTTTAAAATTTTAATTCCTTTGTGTTATAGGAAAATTTACCTATATACTTAAAGTGACTGAGTCTTTGACTGTAGTGTATCAAGAAAGTCAAAATGTGAATGTGCTTGAGAAACCACAATAAGCCAAGCAGAATATCAGAACCCTGAGATTTAACAGAAAAGTATTGTTAATGCGTTCTTTTAGTCAACTTGAATTCAAAATACCATGAAACATGTAAGGAAATTTAGTCTTCTCACAAAGTTGAATTGCTGTGGTGTGTGTACCTGTGTACCCTGCTTTGTCTTAATATTCATAACTGAATTTCATGAAGTAGTTTTGACTTTTAGAATTTAAGAAATTAATCTCCTATTTTATTTTCTTTCAGTAAATATCACTTCTGCCAGGCAATTAACCGGATGTAGTCGCTTCAGCCATATTTTTCCTTCATCTACTTACCAGCACATTAAGATGCATAAGAGAATTCTGGGGCACTTATCTTCTGTCTACTGTGTAGCATTTGACCGAAGTGGGAGAAGAATTTTTACAGTGAGTTTAAAATTTTGATATGAAATCGTTATAGACTTAAAACAATTGCAGCTAGATTTCATGGCATTGCATTATGCTTTGTAAGCAGTTCATCCTTTTTAGTCATATTAATACAAGAAAAGATGAGTAGGAATTTAAAATTTTTTCTCATTTTACATAAAGGGTGAACTATAATGTTCACTATCTTTTGGAAATTTAATTTAAAAAGAATTCTTCAGAAGACATCATTTGTAGGAGTGTTTAATCTATGGGAAATGAGTGTGCTCATTTCATTTCAGCAAATATTTATTAAAATGCATTTTCTGTGTGTCATGTGTAATTGCTGACAGTTTTGCTTAATTAATGATTCCATCACCCTTGTGGTTGAGTAGTTCAACTATACAGTAATGAAGAGTAGTTGCTGGGTGTGGCGACACACTCCTCTAATCTCAGCAACCCAGGAGGCAGAGGAAGGAAGATTGCAAGTTCAAAGCCAGCTTTAGTATCTTAACAGTGCCCTGAGCAACTTAGGGAGACCCTGTCTCTAAACAAACAAATAAATAAATAAAATTATAATTATACTCCAAGTTATGATAATGATAAAATGTATTTGTTTAAGTAATGTATTCTTTCACTGACTCATATAAAGAAAAACTTTTTCATAGCAGTCAAAAATATTAGAGTGTGAAAATAATGTTTCTTATTTATAAACTCAGTTGCATACTTTTTCATCTCTATGGACATTTTCCTTCTGCATCAAAACCAGTTTTGTTTCTAAATGAAATCCTAATTTTAAAACTTAGAGACTTACCGTTTTTCTTGCTGAAATCAATAATATATCATAATTTGATATACATCACATTCAGAATCACCAATAGTAATTCAGTAATTTCAGTATGTTGTTGATTTTTATCTATATAGACTTTATTTTACTAAATAAAAAAAATTTTTTTTGGTAAACTTTAAAAAAGTGGATTGCGGAAGCGGCTCAGTGGTTAAGTGCTCCTGGGTTCAATCCCTTATACCAAAAAAAAAAAGAGTAGTTATTTTGTATATCTTTTTTTATGACTGGTTATTTTTAAAATTGACTTTTTATTAACCAAATAATACTGTTTACATTTCTAAGGAATATTAATTTCATTGCTTCATTACTGGTTACTGGTGTAACAGGAGTGTGGTTAATAACATAATTTCTTTTTCTATTTATAGAAGAGGAAGTGGTTTGTATTTTGAGAAGTTATGACTCCTTAGATTTCATTTTGCACTCCTTCCATTGATGACTTCATGTCTCTAAGTATATCACTGAAATATTTGGATGTTAATGATTGCAGTGAGGATGGTGAATGCCATCTTTTTAAAAATATTTTTTGTAGTTGTAATATGGACAGAATGCCTTTATTTTATTTGTCTATTTTTATGTGGTGCTGAGAATCGAACCCAGTGCCTCACACATGCTAGGCAAGCGCTCGACCACTGAGCTACAACCCCAGCCCTGAATGCCATCTTTTAATAGATTACTAAGTATCTGCCACATTACAATAAAATTTCTTTTTAATATACTTAAAACTCTTGAAGTAATAGGAAGTTGGAGATAGTATTTTCACTGAAGATTATTAGTGGCCTCCGGTTTCCTGAGAAATGAAGGAGACTTTAAGTTGAATTTTGAAGTATTTGTAGAAAAAATATTCACACAATTAAGAATAAAGACTGTTAGATCTAAGGAAAAATAATGACAGAAATACTTAATGCCACATCATTTAAAAGTAAGTTTAAAATATTTTGAGTTCTGAGGAGTTTTGCTTAGATGCCAATGCCAGTTTGAACAATGCTTTGTCAGTCTTATCATTTGGACATAGTTTGTATTTGATACTACATCTGAATTATAAATAGAGAAGAAACTCAAAAGCAAAGACTTAGCAGTAACTTTTAAAAATATCACTTTGTCTTTTAGCTTTTTTAGGGGTTGGATGGTAATTTTTTTCATTATGAATCTTCTGTCCTTTTGTGTTACTGTAGGGTTCAGATGACTGTTTGGTGAAAATTTGGGCTACAGATGATGGACGCCTCCTTGCTACACTTCGAGGCCACTCTGCTGAAATTTCTGACATGGCTGTTAACTATGAAAATACTCTTATTGCTGCAGGCAGCTGTGATAAAGTTGTAAGAGTATGGTGTCTTCGAACATGTGCACCAGTTGCTGTCCTTCAGGGACATTCAGCTTCTATTACTTCCATACAGGTAAGAAACATGTTATCTCTAAAGTATGTAGTAAAGGTGAGAATTGTCTCACTTTTTATTACATTGTATGGATAGTAACACAAAAAATGGCATCAGAAAAATGCCCCCATAAGGGTTTTTTTCCTACTCTGGATACAGGTTCTTTTAAAGTTCCCTTTTCATATAAATCAATTCCCTTTAGAAATAAGTAAAAAAGATGATTCAAAAGGTTCTTCAAATATAGTGTGACATGTTTTATTTATCTCACTTGAATTTATGAAGAAGGGAAAATCTTGTAAATGTTTTCTTAGTGCACTGAAACCTGTTAAAATATAAACAGGTTCTAATTGGAATATTGTCATGCTTTGTGCTAATATTTAATGCAAAATGTTTGACAGTCAGATTTAATATGTTTGTGTAGTTTAATCTTAGGCAAATTTTTATTTTTTAGTTTCAGTGATTTCTTGTTTTAATTTGATATTTGTCATAAAATACATTGGCATCTTTTAAATATTTGTCCATATAATGCTTTTACTAGATAATTGTGTTTAAAGACCTGCATGTCCCAATAGACCTTTTATTTAACAAAACTAACCAAGTTTCAGTTTTGTCTTCTTATTTATGTTGAGAACAAAACAAATCCTTCTGAGAGTTTTATACTGTGGTCAAAGATACCACAGAGAAATATAATTTCTACCATTTTTGTGTATTATTTTAATAATAGATCACCTTTTTTAGGGAATTAGCAATAATTGGCTTCAGTGTGTATTGGATTTGAAATTTTTTCATGTCAAAATTTTGATTGGTTAAAATTATTTAATGGATTTTAATTTAAGGTTTTCAGCTCCATGTGTTTCCACCATCATGTCTGGCTTGATTATTGGACATCCTTTCATATAATATAAGATGGCTATCTGATTATATTAAAAATGTTTATGATAGTGTTTGATTTTTTCATAATTTCATTTGCTTTTTTTTTTCTCATTTTGTTTACATCTTGGGGCACCTTGTAGGTTCATGCACTTCTTCTCTAATACATTCTTTCCCTTAGTGATCTCATATAGTCTCATGGCTTTGAATTGCATCTGTAAATTTATAACTTTCAAACATTTCCTGATCTTGGAACTATCGTTTAGCTCTTATACTTGTTTATTCAGCTACATACTTGTCATTATCACATGGATGTTCTCTAGGCATCTGAAATAACATATTCAAAATTGAACTTATCTGCCTTCCTTAGACCTATTCATTCTCAAACTTTTCCTATTTGCATTAACTTTCTGTAAATATAAAATGCCAGAAGAAGACTACTTACAAAGAAAAGGTGGTTTATTTACCTTACAGTTTTGAAAGTTATGTTCTAATGGTATAGTGTAGGCTTGGCAGCTGTACTTTGTCCTACTTCACAGTATAAATAGCAAAGGCAGGAGCATGCTGGAGCAAGCAGTCACATCATGGTGGAGGCACTGTGTATAAGAGCTAACATTATCCAAAAGGAAATCAGAAAGATAGACCGGGGTCCCACAATCCTTTGAGTGGGGTCCCACAAACCCTTGAAGGCACACACTCATTGGCCCTTTAAGAACCTCCCATCAGGCCTTACCTTCCAGTAGAATCACCCAGAGGACTAAATCCTTTAACATATGAATCTTCAAGGAAGCATTCAACATGAAAACCATAGCCCCGTCTAAACAAATGACAATTTCATTTTTCTAATTTTTCAGGGAACTCATCCCTGACTTTTTATCTTTCTCCCAGTGTGCAGCCTATTAGCTAATCATGTTGGCTTACCCTTAAAATATATCTAGAACCTTAAAAATTTTCATCAACTTTTATTATCAGTAATGAGCTATTTTAAGATACTATCATTTGTGGTTTAGATTTTTGAACTAAACTTCTAATTGATCTTGTTTCTTCCCTTCCCTTTCCCCTGCCCCAGTCTAGCCTCTACACAGCAGCCGGTGGCTTTTAAAATGGAAGTTAAATTATGTTACTGGTATTCAGAACATTCAACCACTTCTAGTCTTAGAATTAAAGCCAGTCTACAGTAAACCTTGAGGTCCTACCTTCCAAGCCAGCTCCCTCTCTTTGATCTCATCTCCTAACATTTGCTTCCCTTCTCACTTTGCTTTACCTGCTGTCTTCTTTGCTTTTTTGAATACTCTAGGTTACATTTCTGTCTTTGCTTTTGTTATTATCTCTGGAATGGTCTTCCCTGGATATTAACATGCTTTGTTTTTTCACTTTTTAAGTACTTTATGCAAATGTCATTTTCTCATGGAGACCTGACCACTTTACAGTTGTAACCCACAAGTACTCTGTTATCTCATCTTTTTTGTTTAATTTTTCTTCATAGTAATGATTCCTACTTGGCATTCTTTTTTCATTATTTCTTTACTAACGGTTTACATGAATTCGTGTTATTTTATCTTTTCAGTTTTTCTTCATTTCTATTACTTTTTTAAACACAGCGTAGATAAAATGATCTATTAATAGTGGTTACCCCAAATGGTAAAATTATAAGTTGCTTTTGTCATGTTTCCTAATTTTTCTACAGTTGGTATGTATTTGTAGTCTAGAATACACATTTCTTAAATAATCCCTAATGTAATTTCTTATTTAAAATGATTCTATTAAGGTGTATTAATGGGTCAGATCCCCATTGTGACTGATGAGAAAAGTTAAATGTAATGGAGATGATAAAGGCTTTAGTGAGTGTTCCTTCAAAATTAATAAAATTGTATATTATTTTATAGATAATTTTGTCAATCTTCAAGATCAGGGATTGCAGATTTAGAGGCCAGATGGTAATTACCTTAGACTTTACAGTGCATACAATCTCTGTCACAGTTACTCAACTCTGCTTTTATAGTACAAAAACAACCATACATAATATAAGGTGACCATGTTCCAATAAAACCTTATTTTCAGAAATAGAATGAAAGTTAGATTTGGTATGTGAGCCATAGTTCATGGACTTTTGCTGTAGATTGTGAATTAAATTTTCTATTGTAAGCTTCTCTATCTTAGGAAGGAAAATATGTATAGGCACACTCTCTGAATCCTAATTTCTTTACTGTACTTCAGTAAATGAATAATATTTATTGATAATTTTTTGTTTTAATTTAATTTTTAAAAATTTCTTATTCTTTTTTGTTACACATGACAGTAAAATGTATTTTGACATTATACATATATGGAGTTATGGATAATTTTTGTATTTAACTCTGAAGTCTTTCGAGGTTCTGTGCTTTTGTAAATAAGAAATCTAAATGACTTAATATCTGTACTGATTATTTCCTCTTGATATTAGTTCAGAATGTATTGCAATCCTATATATTTTGATTTGTAATCATAATATTAATGGAAATTTTTTATTATCACTATTTGGGATTTTAAAAACTCACAGGCATACTAGATACTCTGGTCTGATTTTTGAATTTACTCTGTGTCTTAGACATCAAGCCCTGTGGCTCTCCCTTCTCTGAGATTCTCTTGTGAGAGTATATAAAATACTGAAATTCAGAGCCTGAGAAGCTACATGATAAAGGACATGGTCTTTCTAGCACAGTAGTAGTTCTTTAAAAATGGTAACTTACCTTTATTTTTTCCTTGATCTATTTTTCCACAGTGATCTGAACAAAGATTTGATCTATGTAATTTACAAAATTGAAAATGGTTTAAATTTCTTTAAATTTATTTTTATTGTAAACAAATGGGATACATGTTGTTTCTGTGTACATGGAGTAAAGGCACACCATTTGTGTAATCATACATTTACATAGGGAAAATGGTTTAAATTTTTAAAGAACAAAATATACTTCATTGAAGTTGGTCTTTAAAATATTAAAACCCAAATACTTAAATATTAATTTTGTAATCATAAGTTTTTGGTATATTTCTGATGATCCATATCAACTGTAAAAATTCCATAGTTGTTCCTATATAAAAATATATGTAGCACATTTTAATGGTTTAACTAGTAATGACTTAATGAGTATTCTCCTTTGAAAGTTATTAAAATATTATGATTAGAGTATGATGTTAAAAGAGCCCAAGGTAGTTATTTTTCAGGACTGAAATATTTTATCCTATTGTCAATTACTTCTTTTTTATTTTACAGATTTTGGTATTTTAAATATTTATGTTATTTACTATTCTATGAAATTTCATGTCTTGAAACTGAAATTCTTAACTGAATTTAATTACATTATTAAAAAGTGATTATAATCTGAAAACATGCTGTGCTTTAAATTAGTTTGAACATAGAAACTTTATATTTGAATCAGATTTTTCTTTTAAAGTTTTGTCCATCAACTAAAGGCACAACCAGATACCTCACTTCTACTGGTGCTGACGGAACCATCTGTTTTTGGCAATGGCATGTAAAAACAATGAAGTTTAGGTAAGTTTAAAAGAATTTTAGAAATGTTGTGAACAATCAAACATGTTTATTTTTATTACTACCTGTATTATTAATAGTCTATATATTTAAAGATGTCATATGCATGTTTGTATTCATATTCATACCTACTATAATTGATGTTTAGAGATTTTAGATTAAAATTTTAATGAAATCAATGTTGAAGAGACTAACTCATGTAAAATTTTGGTAAGGAGCTTCATTTCTTGGAAAGAAGACTGAAGTTTTCATAATGGTAGTAGTATTAACACGGTAATATTTTAACAAGTAGAAATAATACTGTCATAAATTATATTTCTAAGATTTATTTAATTTTAACCTTAATGATAGTACTTACTGGCCACTTCCCTGTAGTTTTTTTTCTATAATATTGTCACAGTATCCAGCAGCATGTTAAGCTTCTTGTCCATTAAGCCAGGCACAGTGGCATGCATCTGTAGTCTCAGCTACTCTGGAAGCTGAGACGGGGGAGGAATTTGAGATCAGCTCGGGCAACACAGTAAGACCATAATCTCGAACAAAAAAAAACAAAACAGAAAAACACCACAAAGACTCTCACAGATTAAATAAGCAAGATAAACATTTTGTAAAAATCCTGTTTCCTTCAGAGATCGCCCAGTGAAATTTACTGAGAGATCAAGACCTGGAGTTCAGATATCATGTTCATCTTTCAGTTCTGGTATGTATAAAAATTGAATGTTTTGAATGCAGAAAATATTAAAATGTGTTTTTAATTTTATGAAGAATAAGTGTATGTGCTTGTATGTTAAGGGGAAGCATTTTAAAAATATAAACTATATACTAGTTGAATCTTTTTTGACTAATTAACATGTGGTAATGTTTTAGTTATTATCTTATTCATAATTGAATACATTTTATACAAGGTAGGTCTAGTTTGATAAAATGTAACCCCTGCTCCAAATACCCATTAACAAAATATGTAGTGCCTTTCTGCATTTGACACGCATTTGACACACAATGTTGCCCTGACTTTTACAGAAACTGTAATCATTGTGACACAGTGCTTTTTATATTGCAAGGAATCCTATACTTGTTAACCTTTTTTCCTTATTTTTTTGTTATGGTAAAATATACATGACATCAAATTTATCATTGCAGTCATTTATAAGTGTACAGTTTTGTAGCATTATGTGTATTTACATTGTTTTGCATCCATCACTGCATTTAATCTCTAAAAGTGTTTCATTGTTAATAGTTCAGTTTGTATACTCAACTACTATAGCCTCTATAAAGAGAATTATAAGTATAGATCATCTTACAAATAATTTTGAACATTATGCTGTTGCATAAAGTATAAAGAAATTAATTCTTGAAGACTATGAGCTTTAATGTTCTTAATCCATAAGCCTGTATTTAATGTATAGTTGAATTTTGTTGGGTGAATGATATAGGCATTTTAAACATTTCTCTTCTTTTTCTTGAATTTTGTCTTTTTCTCTGAATAATTATTGTATCCTTAATAGTTAGAAGACAAATTTGTGTTTCTTGAAACCCTTCTACTAATTCAAGGTAGCTTAAAACTAAGGAAGCAATGAGAGAATTATAAATCTCCTTGGACTATGTTTTCTTTTTAATCTTCCAGGTGGAATGTTCATTACAACAGGTAGCACAGACCATGTGATTAGAATATATTATTTGGGTTCTGAGATCCCTGAAAAAATTGCTGAATTAGAATCACATACGGTAAGAGCAAAATGTGAAACTTAAATATGTTTTATTTTAGTTTTTAAAACCCCCTGGAAAATTGTTTTATTTCCTCTTTTCAGATCTGACTCTTTTATAATAAAGATAAGTGAAATTCTGAATGTACTATTGTTGTAGTACATGATGTAGGCTCTATTTGTACACAATAAAAAAAGAAATACAATATACACATTTTATATACACAAACACTGAACTAACAATTTGTGAAAATTCTCTTTTTAACCTGTTTTATTAGACGTGCAAGCTGCTTCTTACTTACAATCTGTGGTTTTAATAATGACATATTAAGTATGTCTTAGTAAAAATCATCTTTTTCTTGTACGTGGTGGTGCACGCCTGTAATCCCAGTGGCTTGGGAGGCTGAGGAAGGAGAATCACACATTCAAATTTAGCCTTAGCATCTTAGTGAGGCCCTAAGCAACTTAACAATACCCTGTCTCAAAACCAAAACACAACAAGACAAAACAAAAACAAACAACAACAATGAAAAAATCGGGGATGTGACCCAGTGATTATACACCTCCAGGCTCAATCCCTGGTACATCCCCCCCAATTTTTTTTTTACTGAACTTGGTTTGTTTATCTTAGTATGATTGTTTTTAGATTGTTATCAAAACTTATGGAGTCTAATTCTCCTTGGCAACAATGGTCTAAAATATAAAAAATCAGGTATATTTCATGGGTGAAAGCCATTGGTAGCTGGCACTTGTCCTCTTAGTCTATCTCCACTCTCCAGTGGCTTTTTTTTTTTTTAAAGAAAGTGTTGAGCTATATTATTTAGTTATATCCGTATATAACTTTCTTATATTTCTTCCTTCTCTTTCTTGCCTTACTTCTTTGAACAAGTATTTACTGGGCAGTATGAGGACATTTCTGTTTCAGTTCACAGTACATCTCATGTGCCTCACTATACAAGCTAGTTCACTAAGCAGTAAAAAGCTCTCAGCTTTTCCAAATCTTTTGACACTTCATTTGGAATAGTATTAGTATGCATCAATAATACACACACAATTTCTCTGAAAGGTGATTTAAAAATATTTTGTAACTTGAAGAATCAATTGTTGCTGAAATTTGTGGTAAGATAAACTCCTGTTAGAAACCTTCTCTTGGGAGCTTTTAAAAAAAATCTCTTGCTTTTGGTCCCATCTTTCAAACATAATTGAAATGTTTATGTACTTATGTAGATGTACTGAATCCAGCTGAACTCTTGCCTTGCTGACACTTATTCCTAGATACTAAAATTCTGAAATATTATTTAAATTTTGAAAGAAAAACTTAGGAAACACTTGAAGGTCTCTGAGACATTAAGTAGAAGAAATCTCTGCTAGAGCATGATAAGACGATATCTTTGCAGTTACTACCAAAAGTAGGGTGTGTATACAAGTGTGCTGAAGTATATTGAAAGCTAGGAGAGAATAAATGAATGGGCAAGACTTTAGGGGTAAAGTGATGAGGAAATTTTGATTTAGTAGTTTGATTTGCAGGGGTCCAGATAAGAAAAAAATCTGAAAGTTAAATATAGACTGTTAAAATCGGTGATGGATATTAGTCATAATATGTTCTTTCAGAATATGTCTAATTATTGCACCTGGCACTGAGAATTTAGAACCTATCAGATAAATACCACAGTGAAATCACAAAACAGTATAAATTAGGACTACTTCAGTACATATGAAGAATGTAATTGTTTAAAAATAAAAATAAGTAAAAAGATACTTGACATTTTCTTTGTATTAAAAATTAAGTTCAAATGTAGTTATGGTTTGTGAAAGTGTGTGCAATATTTAAGGGTGCATTTTAGCTGTATTATAAAGGAATAAAGTGAAGAAAATACCAAGTTTTAGCTTACACTTTGAATGTATTGTAAAAGGATTAAGCCACTGGGAACAAAAAAGTGATTTATTTATATTATGAAATCGAAAAATATGTGAGAAATTTCTTTCAGTTCTTATTCAGTCAGATTAATAGTCTCTTGTACAGGACATAGGAAAGGAATACTCAGCACTATATATCTTGATATATTGTTTATAAAGAGATTTGTTTAAAATTATGTTTTATGCTTCATTAATTTATTTTTTTCTTTTTAGAAAAATAGCTTAATGTTAAAGGAAATTATAGCATTACAATCTACTTCATTATACCTTTTTTTTGCATTTATACATTGTCTATTTTAGAAATAAGTACATTTTAACCAGAAATCTGTTCTTTTATCTCTTAGGACAAAGTTGTTGCTGTTCAGTTCTGTAACAATGGAGACAGGTAATTATGTAGTACATATTTGTGTAAAGAAATATTGGACATGTTTTTCTAGTAATCCCTGGGAACCATCTGCCTCTACTGTAGATATCTTATTTCTATCCCATAACATAGATTTAAAAACCCTTATAGGTCCTTAATGGCATTCATACCCATTCCTTACTGATTCTCAACCACATAGTAACCATAGACTCTAAGTTCTTCTTTTCTTTTCTTTTTTTAAATTTATTTTTATTGTAAAGAAATGGAATACATGTTGTTTCTGTTTGTACATGGAGTAACAGCATACCATTTGCATATTCATACATTTACAGAGAGTAATGATGTTTGATTCATTCCATTATTTTTTTCCTTCCCCCCCACCCCTCCCACCTCTCTTTTCCCTCTATACAGTCCCTCCTTCCTCCATTCTTGCCTCCCTCCCACCCCCCATTATGTGTCATCATCCGCTTATCAGTGAGATCATTTGCCTTTTGGATTTTTGAGATTGGCTTATCTCACTTAACATGATATTCTCCAATTTCATCCATTTGCCTGCAAATGCCATAATTTAATTATTCCTTATAGCTGAGTAATATTCCATTGTATATATATATACCACAGTTTCTTTATCCATTCATCAATTGAAGGGCATCTATGTTGGTTCCACAATCTGGCTATTGTGAATTGAGCAGCTATGACATTGATGTGGCTGTATCTCTGTAGTATGCTGATTTTAAGTCCTTTGGGTATAGGCCGAGGAGTGGGATAGCTGGTTCAAATGGTAAAGTTCTTCTTTTCTGAGTAATTTTCTTTTTCATATTTTGCTCTTTCCATTTCTTTGGGCATCAATCTTCCTATCTTAGTGAAGAATTGTGTTATTTTATCTGTCCATCTCTGCCCCAGTCAATATAGTTCTCTTTGGAAATCTTCAGTGTTTCCTTCTTTCTTGCCCATGAAATAGAACTCAAGTGTCACCCAACATTCAGAGCTCCCTAAAACTTTTCTTAGATTTACCTTTGGTTCCTCATCTACTATTTTCCATATGAATTCCTAGATTCAGCCCAGTGGATTTTATACATTATTCCTGTCACATCCTATGTATATTATCTTCCTTTGATTACACTTATCATCACATCCTTCCTAACCCCAAATGTCATTCCCTACCTTCCTCTAACCTTTCTTTTTTTACATCCTACATTTGTTCCTTCTCTATCCCTCTATTTCCCTCTTTTCTCTCTTCTATCCCTGATTTTGACTTATCTAAATCTTATCTCCCTTTTAAGGTTCATGTCCTACCTGAAAGCCTTTCCTGAGTGTTCCAGCTTTTCAATTTATCTTGACTTCCTCTGAACATCTGCATCACTTGTTGCATCTGTTACTCATAATGTATATTCTCTATGTCTGTAAACTCAGAAATTCTACACAGATATCTGTGAACCCTCTAAAGTGATAATCTTTCCTGGTCTAAAATTTAGCCTAGAATGGATTTAAAATTTTAACCTCTTTGCATAAATGTATATCTGTATATGTCTGTTAGGATTTTATGTGGATGACCATGGTTTATTTTTAAATATTTTTAAACAGTGGGTGATTACTGTGATGAATTTGTACAAATTTGTTAAATCCAAGAGTAAGCATGTTCCACAAAGTGATGTCACACATTGGGAATGATAAAATCTTCAAGTAAATTTTAAGGTTAATTTAACTTACTGAGTTAGAACCTTTATGATATGTACACTTAATATTCTTCCAAGCAAAATGTCTGAAATTTTATTTTCTTGCTTGTTTTTAAGGAAAAGCACATTATTTAGTTTTAATTATTTTTGTGGTCAATAAACATATTAAAAGATGTTCAATTTAAACTAAATATAACAGTATCAATCCAAGAAAATATGCTTACATGTGTGAGTATAGAGACTTCTGAATTGCTTTTTCAAAGATAGCCCAACTTTAATTTCAAAGCCTGCCAAACTTTGTGCAAATGAGAAAACTGAGCCCAAATAGATAACCTTATAGTGAATAAAATAACCCTAAATGCTTTAGACTTGATGGTAAATTTCACTTATAGTGAAAAATTCCCCAAAATAACTTCTTGTATTTATTTGTAAAAATAGTTTTATTTTGAGTAAGCAAAATAGAAAAATACCTAGTAAATATCTAAAATTTTGCATGTATGTAAAATTTTTAAAAGTATATGGGGCATGCAGAATATGTAATAAATGTATGCATACATATGAAAATAAAAATATTAATATTTGGTTTCTCTAAGGTAAGAATGTAGGTGATTTCGTTTGTTTATGCTTGAAATTAAAGATAAATAAAAAATACTTCATACTTCAAAAGATTTCCAATTTTACTAATAGTCAAATGCAAATTAAAGTAACAATTTTTTCCTCCAGAATAACAAGATAATGCAAAATTATTATATCCAATATGGTCAGAGGGTTTTTTAATAAAAAGAATGTTTTCCTCGCGGGGTGGGGTAGTATATGCCCACAATCCCAGCAGTGCTGGAGGCTGAGGCAGGAGGATCACAAATTTGAGACCAGCCTCAGCAACTTAGGGAAGCCCTAAGCAATTTAGTGAGACCCTGTCTCAAAAGAAAATATGAAGGGGGCTGAGTATGTGACCCAGTGCTTAAGCACCCCTTGTTTAAATCTCTACTACCTTCCCCAAAATGACACTTTCCTCAGGTTTTCATGAAATTGTGAATTGTTTAAGTAAATAATAAAAAAATACTTTTAGTGCAATAGTTTGGTAGTATGTATCAAAGCTTTAAAAATGTTCCTTTTCAGTTGAGCAAAGATAGTTATAGGGTTGTACAAAGTCAGGTAGAGATGTTCATTACAGCATTAATTGTCATGTTGAAGATGAGAAATGATGTAATTATTAATCATTCAAAGATTGATTACATAAAAATTTTATAATATCCATATAGTTAAGCACTAGTTTTATACTTGTCAACATAGAAATAGATATACAAAATTCAGTTAAGCTACGGAAAACATGTAGTGTAATTTTGTTTCATCTAAGGGAAAATATGTAAGTATACAATCTGTATTTAATAAAGTCTGAAAGAATAGAAATTAAAGTGTTAACAGTAACAGAATTGTAGATGAATAAATATATTATTTTAAATAACATTTTATTGAGATATAATTCACATAATATAGAATTCATTGCTCTTATTTATAGTGTTGTGCAATAATTAGTACAGTTAATTTTAGAACTTTTTCATCATCTCTTAAAGAAAGCCCATACTGTTCAACTGTCAGTCCCAATCCTCCATCCTTTTTTCTACAATTCTGAACATGCATTAATCTACCTTTCATCTCTCTTTATTTGCTTATTCAGGATTAAGCCATGCTGCAATGTTTATCATTACTTCATTCTTTTGCAGTGTTTGACTTATTATGAATAATGCATCCATGAACGTTCATGTACATGTTTTTGTTTGGGCTTAAGTTTTTATTTCTTTTTCAAAGTGTAACTGAGTAGGATTGCTGGGACACATGGTAACTTTTTATGCTTAGCATTTCGAGAAACTGCCAAACTGTTTTCCAAAGAGACTGCACCATTTTACATCCCCCCCAGTAGTGTGTGAGATGAATGTATTACTTTTCTAATAAGAGAAAAAGTGTTTCTCATTTTGGAGAAAAGTAACAAGGTCATTTTAACTTTTTCTTTCCAGCTTAAGATTTGTTAGTGGAAGTAGAGACGGAACAGCAAGAATTTGGCAATATCAGCAACAAGAATGGAAGAGTATAGTGCTAGATATGTCTACTAAAATGAGTGGGTAAGAACAGATATTAGATACTGCAGTGTTTCTTATAAGGCATAGTATATATTTTATATTGACTTTTTTTTTTTGTGGTGCTTGGAATCGAACCCAGGGCCCTGTGCTTGCAAGGCAAGCACTTTACCAACTGAGCTATCTCCCCAGCCCAATATTGACATTTAATAATGAAAATAAAATATTTTATGTTAATAACTACTTTGAAGTTAATTGGTTCACATGAATTTTGCATCCTTATTTTGTCCCCAATATAATTGTCTTTTGTCGATAGATTAGAACATTGCTGACTTATCAAAAATTCTGGTCAGTTGTGACCCTAAGATCTCTGTGCTCTGTTGATGCTCAGAGTCACTCTCTCCCTTATAGTTTTCTACAGGCCACTTTTTAAATATCCATCTTTACTACCTTCTACTATGAGGGTTGTCCCTATTAACCATCATGTTTAGCTTTTTCTCTTAACTTTCTGAATATACCTTTATTATACTTTATAGCACACCAACTTAGTGTTATATGTACATTTAATCAACATGCTGTTTCATCATCTTAACTGTTGATTTGAAGATATATAATTATCTCTTTGGGACAATAAAATTTCTTTAGTGTATGAGCCTGATATTAATTATCTTCTTAATAGTAATGTGGAATTGACTGTAGTCATTGCCAACAATTGTTTTTGCCCCATTCAATTAAATCAAAAGTTATAAGTCAGATGCTATTGTATACTTCTGTAATCCCAGAGTCTCAGGAGACTGAGACAGGAGAACCCCAAGTTTGAGGCCAGCCTCAGGAACTTAATGAGTGACCCTAAGCAACTCAGTGAGGCCATGTTCCAAAATAAAAACTTAAAAGGCTGAGGTGTTGTTCAATGGTAAAGCACTCTTGGGCTAAATTCACAATACAAAAAAAGTTAATGAATTATCTACTGTTTTCGTTATAATAAGGCCTATTAGTTTATTGCTTTTAAGGGGCTGGTTACTGGGGATTGTACCCAGGGTGCTTTACCACTGAACTATATCCCCATTTCTTTTTATTTATTTATTTTTTAACTAGAGACAGTGTTTTACTAAGCTTCTGAGGCCAGCCTGGAACTTGTAATCCTCCTGCTCTAGCCTCCCAAGTCACTGGGATTTTAGGCATGTTTTACCATGCCCAGAAGGACCTATTCATTTTTAAAAAATAATATTGAAGGAAATCCAGTGACCATTATACATTTTCATATTGTCCAATAGTCAATATAACCTTGTATTTTATTTTTCAAGATAGTAATAGATTTCTTCCCTCCCTGAAATAAGCACATGTGTATTTCCTTATGCAGGTATATTTATTTAATCTTTTATTTCATAATATTTAAAGCATAGTTGAGGATTTTTTTTAGTCTAACCAGTTATATATGCCTGGATAATTTGTCATAATTTCCTATTTTGCATGCACCTTTGTTAACAATTTACAAGGTATGAATATTGCAAATTGTTGTTTAGGAATAATTTACCATCAGGAGAAGACAAAGTCACTAAACTGAAGGTGACTATGGTGGCCTGGGATCGTTATGATACCACAGTTATTACTGCAGTGAACAATTTCCTTTTGAAAGTGTGGAATTCTATCACAGGGCAACTTCTTCATACTTTATCTGTGAGTATTTTATTTTTAGAGTCATTAAAATGATCAGGGACTGGGACTGTGTCTCAGTGTTAGAAAGTTTGTCTAGCATGTGCAAAGCCCTAGGCCGGATCCTCAGTAACACCATAAACAAATAAATTAATCAAAAAGGAAATGAAGATTTATTCTTTAAGCCTGGCACCGTGGTGCACAGGTATACTCCCAGTACTCCATAGGCTGAGGCTGGAGGATCCCTTTAGATCAAGACTGATAAGGGCAATATATTGAGGATCCCCATTGCAAAATAATGTTTTTATGGTGCTGGGGATTGAAGCCAGGGCTTTGTGCATGTGAGGCACACACTCTTACCAACTGAGCTGTATCCCCAGCCTGCAAAATAATTTTTAATGGATAAAAGTATATTATTGTAGGAGACATGAAATTTAAGTTGCAATTTCCATTCTATGACTATTAGCCCTTGGAGAAGTAGTTATTCCAGAAACCTTTTAATAGATCAGCAAAATAATGCTGACACATGATATACCACTAAAAACAGGTTTGAAATCTTCTCAAGATCCTAAGTCTAATATTTATTATGGTAAATAGTATGCTTTAAAGGATATGTGTGAATCTGTTTTTAGCAAGGGTTAGGCTTTTTCCCACATTTTTATTGGTATGTTAGAGCTGTACAGATTGATGGGATTTGTTGTTGAATATTTATACATGCATGTAATATAACAATATAATTTGACCAATATCACTCCCTAGCACTCCCTCCCCACGCCTTGCCTATCACACCTTGATCTTTTTCTTCTAATCTCCCTTTGATTTTCATGAGATTTCCCCCCACCTTTATTTTCCTTTTTCCTTTCTAGCTTCCACATATGAAAGAAAACATAGGACCCTTAGCCTTCTGAGTTTTATTTATTTTGCTTAACATGATGGTCTCTTGTTCCATACTTTTTCCTGTAAATGCCATAATTTCATTTTTCTTTATGGTTCGATAAAATGTGTCTCACATTTTCTGTATCCCTTCATCCATCTATGGATACCTAGACTGGTTCTGTAGTTTGGTTATTGTGAATTGTGTGGCTAAAATATGCATGTATTACTGTAATAAGATGACCTTTATTAATTACGGTAAATTCTGAGAAGTGGCATGGGTGGGTCATATGGTGTTTCTGTGCTTACTCTTTAGAGGAGCCTCCATACTGATTTCCGTGGTGGTTGTACTAATTTACAATCACACCAAAAGTATGAAAGTGTTTGTTTTTCTCCTCATCCTCTTCATCATTTATTATTATTTATGATCCTGATGTCTACCATTTGGACCAGGGCAAGAAGGAATCTCAGTATAGTTTTGATTTGCATTTCTGGAATTGTTAATGATGTTTATTTTTAAATATATTTGTTGGAATTTGTATTTCTTTGAGAAGTGTCTGTTTCATTCATTTTCCCATTTATTAATTGGGCTATTTGATTTTTTTGGTGTAAATTTTTGTGAGTTCTTTATATATTTTAGGTATTAATCCTCTGATAGAGATTAGCTAGCAAAGATTTTCTCCCATTCTGTGGGTTTTCTTTTCACATTCCTAATTGTTTCCTTTGCTTTGTAGAAGCTTTTAAGTTTGATGCTATCCCATTCATTAACTCATGGCTTTATTTCCTGAGCTTTAGGTGTCCTACTGAGAATGTTGTTGCCTGTGCCTAAAAGCTGGAGTGTTGACCCTATGTTTTCTTCTTACAGTTGCATAGTTTCTGGTCTAATTCTTAGGTCTTTGATATATTAGGAGCTGATTTTTGTTCACAGTGGATGATGAGTCTAGTTTCTTCCATATATGAATAACATCAGTTTTCCCAGAACCATTTGTAAAAAGACTGTCTTTTCACCAATGTATCTTATTGTAACCTCTGTCAAGGATCAGATGACGGTAGATGTGTGGGTTTGTCTGTGTCTTATCTTCTGTTTCATTGGTCTATGTCTGTTTTTATGCCTGTATCATCCACTTTTTGTCACTATAGCTCTGTAGAATTATTTGAGGTCAGTTATGGTGATGCTTTTGACACTCATTTTTGGCCTAAAATTACTTGGGCTATTGTGGTTCTTTTATTTTTCCAAATGAACTTCAAGACTGTTTTTTCTTATTCTGTGAAGAAGGTCATTGGTATTTTGTTGGGGATTGTATTGAATCTGTATATTGCTTTTGATGATATGACGAGCTTCTGAATCTAGTTACTGAAAGGAGTGAACCAAGGGAACATTAGTAGTTTTCTAAATTGCTTTCTCCAAGCCCTCAAACAACAGTATGACCTATGATGTAATTCATTTTGAAATGGGTCATCTTTCCTCCTCAGTCCTTCTGTGCTCTGGGAATTGTAGTTATTCTGCTCCTAAAAAGTGGTGCTGCTAATACAGGAAAGAAGTCAGCTCTGTCTGGCATTTCAAGACCTGTTCAGAGCACAGTGCTCTCCTAGACAGCACCATCTTTCAAATGGAAGGAATCTTTAATCAGCACTGGAGTATAGGACATCCAGATCGCTCATCCACTAGTACCTCAGTCAGATTCACACCTTGTTTGCTGCCTTCGCTGTTTCAGAGAAACCTCTGAGCAGACTCACTACCGAGTTTCCTCAGATAAATATGTAATAGGAAGTGTCACTCGGGAAGCACTGCTGTTTACACAGGCACAGAGGATGTTGAGCCCCTGGACAGCGGGAGCCCTCCCGGCCTCCGGCTCTTGGCATTTTAAAATATTAATTCTTCCTGCCCATGAACACAGGAGGTCTTTTCATCTTCTGAGGTCTTTTTCAATTTCTTTTTCAGTGTTTTATGTAGTTTTTGTCATAGAGATATTTATCTTCCTTGGTTAGATTTATTCCTAGGTACTTTTAAATGGAATTGTTTCCCTGATTTCTTTCTCAATAGATTTGTTGTTCCTATATAGGAAAGCTGTTGATTTTTGTGTGTTGATTTGGTAACCTGCTACTTTGCCAAATTTGTTAATTAACACTAGCAGTCTTTTAGTGGAATGTTTTGAATCCTCTAGGTATATGATCATGTGATCTAAAGCCAGGTGTGGTGGTGCATGCCTTAATCCCAGCGAATTGGGAGGCTGAGGCAGGAGGATTATGAGTTCAAAGCCAGCCTCAGCAACTTAGCGAGGTCCTAGGCAACTCAGTGAGATCTTGTCTCTAAATAAAATACCAAATGGACTGTGGATGTGACTCAGTGGTTAAGTGCACCTGGGTTCAATCCCTGGTACCAATAAATAAATAAATCATGTCATCTTCAAACAATGGTATTTTGACTTCTTTCCTATTTTCTTATGCTCTGTATTTCTTTCTCTTGTATAATTACTCCAGCTAGAATTTCTAGCACTATGTTAAATAGAATAGTAATGAGTAATGTAAAGATACATCTTTATCTTGTTCCAGATTTTCAAGGAAATGCTTTCAGGTATTCTCCATTTACTATGAGGTTG
The DNA here is from genome assembly GCF_902686455.1 of Sciurus vulgaris. Lineage (NCBI taxonomy): Eukaryota > Metazoa > Chordata > Mammalia > Rodentia > Sciuridae > Sciurus > Sciurus vulgaris. The sequence goes on from NC_136471.1 coordinate 70,961,657, forward strand.
GCTTTGGGGTTTTCATGTATAACCTTCATGATGCTGAGGTAGTTTCCTTCTATAAGTGTTAGGATAATTTATTGTTAATATTTCATGGATATCCTGTATATTCTATATTCAATGATTTGTTTATGCAAAAGGAAGAGGAAATAGAAGGAGAAAAAGGTCCTTTTTCATTTTTCTTTCTAAAACAGTATTTGTCATAGTAATAGTCTGCAGTATTTGGTGTGAAACACTGATACAATTAATAGCAGAAATCTGATGGGTTGTACTGATGTTTGTCAGTTTGTCTTGGTATAGATTGACTTCATATTATATTCAATTTATAAGCCTTATTTCCTGTCTGTTTTAGTTATCAGTTCATAATCATTTAAAGGGGAGAAGAAATGTTTGCTATATGTACAGCAGTAAATGACAGGTTTTAGACTAGAAACTCAATTTTCTTTGTAGTATGCCGTGATATCATCCTTATTTGACTCCTGTGTAACATAATCTTAGTATGAAGCCTCTGATGTTTCTCAAGTTTTAATATTGGAAGGATTTCCAATTTATCTATTGTATACCTCCCAAGTCCCCGTTCCTAAGCAAAGCCCTAATACTGTATTAGTGGAGTTTTAGATTCCTGCTTTTATCTCCTAAGCCAGTGCTTACCTATTTCTGGTTTTCCCTATTCCCTGATATAAGCTTCTATTAATATGCCTGAAAAAAACCTATACTGTTTCCTTGAATCTTTATTAGAAAATGTGTGCCTGTGTCAATAAAGTCCAACAGAAACTTAACATAAATCACATGTCATATTAATTTTTCTAGCAACCACAATAAAAAATAAAAGGAAAGCAATTTTAAAAAATATATTTTATTTAACCCAGTACATTTAAACTACTATCACTTCAACTTCTAATTAATATATAAATTATTATAGAAACATTTTATATTCTTATTTCACTCTAAGTCTCTGAAATCTAGCATGTATTTTATACTTATAGTATAGTAAGTATAGTACTTTATACTTTGAAGATCATTACAATTCAGTCTATCCACATTTCAAATGCTTAACTACAGTATCAACCAGTGCAGATCTGTATCTCCAAAATCACAAATTTAAGGCCATGTTATAGCCATTGGTTTTATAGATAGGTGTAAAATTCTTCCTTACATACCTTAATTTAGATTCTGCTTGATGACAGTCTTCCAATGGGCTGACTCATGATTGATCTCTTTTCACTGAATTTTACTGCAGAAATTGTAGAATTGACTGTTTGTAAATCTGCAGGCACTGGATTAGGTATTAGGTATTAGAACTAGGCATTAGGAAGGAATAAGTGGTAAATTTCAAAGTCCTACCCTGCTTCAGTTTACAGTCTATTAGGAGAGAAAAACTTTTAATTAAATAACTGTTAGGAATGAAAAATGCAAGATAATAATATAAGTTTCTAACAGGGTGACTGAATATGCTCTGGGAGATTCTGAGAAAGTTGCTGAGGAAATGAAATCTGGGTTAAGGTTTGAAACATAAGTATGAACTTCCTAGGTCAAAGCTTAAATGTCATCTCTTTGTTTTGTTTTCCCGGATCAAATAATCTAAGATAGTCTCCCAGTCTTCGTCTTATTATTCCTTGTTTATCTTCATTATTTTTTATCAATAACCGATATTTTCCTCATGTTTATTTATTTGTGGCATCTACATAGTAAGTGGCCAGTACATATTTGGTAAATTACATATGGGAGGTCCTTCCAGGAATTCAAACAGCATGTGTGAAGGTCCTTAGGTGGAGGGGAATGGAAAGGAAGCCAATTTGGAGAGCATACAGAGAGCAGAAACTCTCACCAGGTAAGACTGGAGAAGTAGATAGAGGCCAGACCATTCAGAATCTTGTAACTCTATCCTGAGACCATTAGGAAACCTTTCAAGGGTTTAAAGCAAAAGAATAATATGTGAGTTTTGCTTTTTGAGAAATAACATTGTAATTCTGGATACAGTAGAGAAAATAAATTGAAATTGGGTAAGAATGACTGCAGGTAGACTATAGAAATCTAGGGTAGTAACCAGGATGAGTCATGACAATATAGATTTGTATGCTGGTGGTGGAACTAGAAGTGTTTTAGTAAGTATAAATATGTCAAATGATAAATCTTAAGATAGTATTAATTTTTTTAAACTGGGGATTGAAAAAAGGTATTCTTTACCACTAAACTGTATGCCCAGCCCTTTTTATTTATTTTTATTTTGAGAAAGAGTCTTGATAAATTGCTAGGTTGCTGAGCCTGGCCTTGAACTTGGGATCCTCCTGCCTCACCTGTCCTAGTTGCTGAGATTATAGGCAAGATATTATTGATTTTGATTATATTTTATTCCCCATGAACCATTGACTATAGCCTGTCCTAAGGGATGCGCCCACCAAAGAATATCCCACTTAAGACTTTTCCCCAGTGTACACTGGCATAGTTTTGTCATCATCATGTGAATTTAACAAAGTAATTTTATGGTTTACTGGAAAGGAAATTGAGGAAATATTTTCTGTATCAAATAGATGATCGAATAAAAGATTTTATTATAGAAGGAAGTTTTCAATAGTCACTGGAAGACATTTGGTAAACTTTGAGTTCTAATGGTATTTATTATAAGGAAATTTACCTACTCATATATTAACACTGCATTTTGAGCCAGTCTAGTGGTTTTTAATAAGGTGTAATTTTTCCGTAATAGTAACATGGTTGAATATTATTTTTAATATGATTTTTGAGGATAAATTGTACTTTTGTGGTTCATTGTGTATGATCACTTCTAGAAGCTCCTGATGTATAATGTGTTGGCATATTACCAAGTGAAATGCAGCTTCAGGATGTTCTGTATGCTTTTTTAAGTCTTGGGGGGGTCTCTTGTTCATCTTATGTCCTCTTCCCAGGAGTTAAGTCTAATGAAATGACAATGATATAATTCAACTGTTGGCAAACTTTTCCTTTGCGAAGCCAGATTGTAAATATTTTAGACTTTGTATGTTCCATATCTGCTGCATATTCTTTGCTGCTTTATTTATTTTTGGGGCTTTGTAGAACCTTTTAAAACTGTAAACATTTTTGACTTATTGGCTGTGTGTATAAACATGTCTAGGATCCATTATTTTCCTTTGGATCTAAGGTCTGTATATACTGATATACTTTGATTTGCTTACAGGGAAGCATATAATACCCAGCCTTACTTTTCAAATTCACTTTTCTAAGCAGAAAACTATATTTTTCAGGTAACATCTTAAATGGAACCCCCAGGTTAAAAGTAGACATAGAACAGAATCACTAAGCTTTGCCATTTGAATGTGTGTCATGGGGCCTCCCAAATTACAGTTTGAACATCAGTCATAGAAAATGCTGAGTGAAGAACAATGAATGTTTATCTGTTCCCACTGTGACAGAGTTAGATGTTAATGAAAGATTTTGTTTGCCACTTTTTTTTTTTTTTTTTTTTTTTTTGCCTTTTAAATAGTACATTCCCAGATATCCAAATTTCATTTTAAGGTCCTGTTCAATGAGCGTAAATACTTTCCTGAGTCTTCTGTGTGTTGTATACTTTATAGAATCAGCAGTTACATATATTTTAGGAAGTCAAAGTGAACTGTATTGTTCATGTAGTAGCTATGTAGTAAATGGTATTTATTAAATTGTTATGCATGAATTCATCTGAAGCACATTGAGAGTATGCCCAAGATATTTTGATCAAATATATCAGATACTTGGTGTTGCTTTTAATTTTTAATATTGATTTTTAACACAGGGTCATGATGATGAAGTATTCGTTTTGGAAGCACATCCATTTGATCCAAGGATTATTCTTTCAGCGGGTCATGATGGAAACATATTTATTTGGGACCTTGATCGAGGGACCAAAATTCGGAATTACTTTAACATGGTAAGGGAAATCCGTGTTTATTTTATATTAAAATTGACTGCTTTTATGTCATAACTTGGCAGTTATCCTTAGTTATCTCTTAAAAGAAACCTCTTGTTATCTCTGTTAAAATTGCTAAAGTACTTCAGAAAGTAACTCAAAGCCTTATAAGAAGGCCAGTTGAGAATCAAACCTTTCATAGTGATTCCTTTATCTTGGTGTTAGTATTTTCCAAATTTTGGTTCCCAACTCTAAACTCCTTAAACTCAAATTTGTTAACTTTGTAGTTAACACCTAACCAAGATGACAAAAGTTTTGTTTAATATATGATCCTAATTTATGAATTATACAAGTGACTGTAATATTTGAATTTGCCTCTGGTAACCCTCATATGGCTTAGTTAGCAGTTTGAAAAAAAATAGATCTGCAGATAGGGATGCTCTTAAAATTTATTTCATATAAATCATAGAAAACACTGAAGAGTTACCTCTTTCTACCATATGTATCATATTTAGTGTCCCTTAAGAATAGTTCTGATAAAATTTTTTGTTACAATTAGTTATACATGATAGTTATATAGACAGCATATATGCATTTTGATATATTATACATAAATGAATCATAACTTCTCATTCTGGTTACACATGATGTAGAATCATACCGATTGTGTAGTCATATATATACATAGGGTAATAATGTCCAATTCATTTTACCATGCTTCTTACCCCCACTTTCTCTCCCCTCCCTTCACTCCACTCTGCCTAATCCAAAGTAACCTCTGTTCTTCCCTAGGCACCCCATTATTGTGAATTAGCATCCACATATCAGAGAAAACATTTGGCCATTCATTTTTTTGGGATTGGCTTGGTTTGCTTAGCATGATATTCTCCAGCTCCATCCATTTACTGGAGAATGCCATAATTTCATTATTTGTTAAGGCTAAGTGATACTAGTGTGTATAGGTACCACTTTTTCTTTATCCATTCATCTATTAAGGGCATCTAGGTTGGTTCCACAGCTTAGCCATTTGAGTTGAGCTGCTATAAACATTGATGTGGTTGCGTCACAATAGTATGCTAAAGTCCTTTGGGTATAGGCCAAGGAGTGGGAAAACTGGGTCAAATGGTGGTTCCATTCCAAGTTTTCTGAGGAATCTCCATACTGCTTTCCATAATGGTTTCACCAATTTTCAGTCCTACCAGCAATGTATGAGTGTACCTTTTTCCCCATATCCTTGCCAACATTTATTGTTGCTTTTATTCTTGATAATTGCCATTTTGACTGGAGTGAGATGAAATCTTGGAGTAATTTTTGATTTGCGTTTCTTTAATTGCTAGATATGTTGAACATTTTTTTCATTTATTTGTTGATCAGTTATGTATCTTCTGTGAAGTGTCTGTTCAGTTTCTGAGTCCATTTATCGATTGGGCTATTTGGGCTTTTTGTTTTTACTTTCTACCATATTTTCTGTATTTATTGTCATTTTCTTAAGAACAGTTCTGACAACATTTCTAAACTGTTGATTGGCCTTTGAGCCCACTTGAAAAGACATTATGCAGATGCAGAGCATTAATAGTACCCTGTCTTGTGTTATTAAAATTAATTTGTATGCTTTAATTTTAGGATGGTTAATTTAAGGCTTAATCGAATTTCTCTTAAAATGTGAAGAAAATAGCTGAACTTTTTGAGATAGCACTCATGTCAACTTGGTTACATTTAAGTATTTTAAAAATATCCTTAATCGCCCATTTGGTAATTTCACAGAGTGCACTGTTACTAGCAATGATCATTTCCATCCATTGCAATTTTACTCTCCCTACTTTTTTTCAGTTTTGCTATTTCTCTAGGGTTCTAACCACAGAAGCCAGAGCGTGCATTGTGATGTTAATGCATCACAGCATCCAATGTATTAGCAAAGAGAAATTACCTCCTACTTATTATTTGAGAACAAATCATAAGATGACTTAAAAAGACTCCTCTGAATTTCAGATTGAAGGCCAAGGCCATGGTGCAGTGTTTGATTGTAAATTTTCACCAGACGGAAACCATTTTGCCTGTACAGATTCTCATGGGCATTTGTTGCTTTTTGGTTTTGGTTGCAGTAAATACTATGAAAAGGTCAGTACATTTATTCTTTTTGATAGACTGTAATTCAGGATTGTATCGTTCAGAAATTTTGTTTGAAGTCTTAGTTAATAAAGGTTGTTATGTGTCAATAGATACAAAATAAGGGAATTGTATCTCTTGGTAAATGTTTTTGTCATTGCCAGAACAGTGTGAATCACTATTGAGGTGCAGGGTAGATAAAGAAATTCATTAGGAAAAACTTTTGTTCAGAATGTATTCTGTGTCCAGGCATAATAGGAATAACTCAACCAGATTGTTGTATCATCTGCTTATCATAGAGAAATAAACAGTTGGTGACTGAAAGTTCACTTTCCTGATTGGCTATTTTGCCCATTATTGATCCTATGAAAACACTTAGGAATCTAACTTAATGGTTCTTTATATTTCATCAGCCATGAATTTGGAATAGATAATGGAATCTTCAAGCTGGAAGAGAACTGAGAAACACTGATGTCAGCTCAATATTTGTATCAGCTTTGAGTATCAATAATGTAACATATTTAGCTGTCTTACCATCTATCCCGATTTGAATAAAACTAGAGGATTATATGATTGTATGACTTAAAACAACTATTTACTAGGTTGTCGCTTTACTTTTTCTTATTACAATTAGAGAAATATGATATAGGACCAAAAAGTAATGCAGGTCACAGAATTTGTAGAGAAAAGAATTTCCATATAGCTAATGTGCTTCAGAGGAAACATTTAGCAACACAGAACTACAAGAGAATACAAAAGTTGTCTGACTCAGAATGTGTATGCTCTAGGAATGAAAATAAGTGCCAGATCTTTATATACTCTATGTATGTTAAATACTAAAAATTCAATTATAAGATTCCAGATCAGATGTTCTTCCACACGGATTATCGACCTCTTATCCGTGATGCTAATAACTATGTGTTGGATGAACAAACTCAACAAGCTCCTCACCTCATGCCTCCCCCATTCTTGGTGGATGTTGATGGAAATCCTCATCCCACAAAATTTCAACGGCTAGTACCAGGACGGGAAAATTGTAAAGATGAACAACTTATACCACAGCTGGGATATGTGGCCAATGGTATGTTATCATGATAATTAAATTGGAAATATTTTATAAATGTTATATTTGCTTTTGTTTTTGCTGTGGCATTTGCTCCTCACATTTAATTTCTGAAATAAGTTATTGTATGTTTTGCCTTCTACTTCTGTTAATTTTCACTTGTATAGTACCTTTTACTCTTTTATATAGTACTGCCTTCTAGTAATGATTAAATGTACTAACTTTAGTGTATATAATTGGTGAAATTTCATTGCTCATTGTTTTGGTATTTTAGTTTCAAGGTCTCTAGTTAATGAACCTAAGAAGAGAAAACTTCAGAAACCACAAACTAGGGCTCTGGTTGTAGCTCAGAGGCAGAGTGCTTGCCTAGTAAGGTCCTGGGTTCAATCTTTAGCACTACATAAAAATAAACAAATAAAATAAAGGCATTCAGTCTGTCTACAACTGTGAAAAATTTTTTAAAAACCCACAAACTGGAAAGTAGATATTTACCCATCCTCATACTTAAAATGCAGAAAGTTACTGGATATTGGGGAAGAGGTTGTGATTATTTAAATAACAATCTTGGAAAATATTGGAGAAGCAGTGATAAATGTGATGCACTGTGGGCGAATAATAGAATAAAATATTCTATTCTGTATGAAAGATACTTCATCTCTTCAGATTGGCATATTTCCACTCTGTATACTGCCCTTTCTGCATAGAAAGTCTTCATACCTGTTTGGTACTTACAGGTTTTCTTTAGGTATGGGGTAGTTCATGAGTTTATTGAACTGCAAATGGAATTTAATTTATTTACTAGGGGATTAAGGCTTGTATTTGTCCTTTATAAAGTGTCATACATCCTTTTATGCTTGTCTCATAAAGGTTTGTAAAACAGTGAACTGGTATGACAACTGTGCCAATAGTTAGTCTGATGATGTCGTATTTATTAACCGAGGAGAAAAACTGTGAATGTGAAATAGTGTATAAAACTGGAAACATCTAAATAAATAGTAATTTATCACTCTTCATTTCCTATAAGATCTGATCACTTTATTACTCTATCAGATACCACTTGATCTGACTATAGGAGATGAAAAATAGGGATATCTAAGAGAAAAACATAAGTTTTCATTTAAAGTGAAAAATGAGTTTCAGAGTTTCATAAAAACTGCTCATCAGAACACTGAAATGTTATCAAATGATATGTTTATTTGGGAAACCATAATTATGTCTTTTGAGAAAGCAATTTTCACCAAAATTAGATGTAAAATATTTTAGGTCATTGATTGAACTTGTTTAAATTTTACTCAAATCTTAATTCCTGACTTTTACTTTACAATATAACTCGGAGAAAATTTACTTTTAAAATGAATCATTTAACTTTTATAATAATTCTGCGAGATGTTCCTCATTGTCATCTCTAATTTAGGAGTGTTGATTAAATCAAATATAGAAGCTGACACATCAAAAAATTTAAAAATTATTTATAAATGGTTTGTTTGACATATACTTTATTTTCATTTTGAGCCTATTTTTAATCATTCTCTGAAAATTTATAGGTTGTTTTTACTTGTTTTAGGGTATACTAAATGTAATCAATTTTGTGGCTTTTTATCTTTGATCTCATTAAGGTGATGGCGAGGTGGTAGAACAAGTAATAGGACAGCAAACCAATGATCAGGATGAGAGCATTCTTGATGGTATAATCAGGGAACTACAGAGAGAACAAGATTTGAGACTAATTAATGAAGGAGATGTTCCACATTTTCCACTTAATAGATCATACTCTGTTAATGGTGGTAAGTGTTTATATATTTCTGAAAAGTATATGAGTATACTTTATTCTACTTATACAAAGAAATTACACGTGAGAAAATATTTTATTTACAAATGAAACAATTATTAACTTAGTTATATCAGCTGCTCTACAGAGTTTTAATCTCATTATCATTTGTGACAAAATGACTTGGCATCTCTTAAAAACACAGATGTTATATTTTAATGTACTATTTTCATCTAATTCAGTTTATTTGCACTCTACTTTTTTTTGTAGAAGTATTGCAGTAAGTCCAATTCTTTTGTAGGCCAACCACAAAAACATAAAGTTTTCAAACTTAAAATCACCTTAAGTTTAGAAAATACTACCCCCTAAATTGACCCTTCTTTGCTGTGAGAATAGCATACCATGTCTCCTCTCTTGAATTTACAGAAGTACACTGGAAGACAAGAAGCTTTCTGAATTGACTGTCACAAAAGATTTATTTTACTACCAGTAATAGCTTAAAGTAATCACTTTATTTTAAAAGAATATTCTAACTTATCTTTCTTCACTTGAAGTGAAATATGCTTGTGCATTTGAGTTATATATAAATATTAGCTTTATCAATTGCTTTTATGAGAATTTGGCACATATCTTTTATATTTTTATAATCAAGGTAATTATTTGGCATTTTGTTTTATACATAATTGAATAAATATACATAAATGAATAACTGATTTAAATTCAAGGTGATTCAAACAATATTTTACTTAATTATTGATTTCTTCTATATCTGTAAAGTTAAAATGGTTCTTCATTTTGGGCCATCTGGAGCACTAATGACAAGGTGAGAAACTTTATGCAACCTTGAACAAGATATGTAGACTGTAATCTTGATAGCTCTAAACCCTTTTTTTCTAAGTCATAAAACTCTCTTAGGGCTTTCCCTGATTTAAACATCCATTTATGAAATCAACATTCACCTCTAAATTCAACACTAGGTTTTTGTGGATAGATTTGAAAATCAGTAGGGTTCCTTTGACAATGTTTGTTTGTTTTGACTTTTTTTAGTGTGTAATGGTTGAATATTTCAGTATCCACTAATGTTTTATTTGCAAGTATTAGAAAAATAAATTAAAAAGAACCTATCTAGAGGATTATAAAAAAAAATAAAAGTTCTGTTAATTTTTTTCCTGGTACTGGTGATTGAACCCTGGGGCATTTTAACACTGAAAGACTTCCTCGGCCCCCCTTTTGTTTATTTTGAGTTAGTATCTCACTAAGTTGCTCAGACTGGCCTCAAACTTGTGATCTCCCTGCCTCAGTTCCCAAAGTAGCTGGAATTGTAGGCACATGACAATGTGTCCAGATGCTCATTAGTCTTAAATGAAATTTTAATGTTAAAACCTTTCAATTATACTTGTATTTTTTGTATTAAGAATTGAAATCAGGGACAGTTAACCACTGAGACACATTCCAATCCCTTCTTTGTATTTTATTTAGAGACAAAGGCTCATTGAGTTGCTTAGGTCCTCCATGAGTTGTTTAGGGCCTTGATAAGTTGCTGAGGGTGTCTTTGAACTTGTGATCCTCCTGCCTCAGCCTCCCAAGCCTCTGGGATTATAGACGTGTGCCACCACACCTCACTTGGTTTTTATTCTTATCATACTATTTCTGAAAGCTTTATTGAAGCTTTACTCTGAAATATTTAAATGGATTAAACAAAATGTTTATAATAAAAAGTTGCTTATAAACATTTGTAAATCTCTCAAATCATGTTTGTATTTAGCCCATTTTGTATTTAGTGAGTATTTAGTAGATGGTAGATGTGAAAGTGCTTTGGAAAAAATTATAAAAGAACTGTAGAAGATTTAAAAATTTATTGAGCTTCTTTCCTGATAGCAGTAAAACAAAAAGATGGTACAGAATGTAGAATAAAGGGGTAAGAATACTTCCAGTAGTCCTATTTTTGAATCTCCTATTTTACATAAAGCCATCATCTAAAAGATTGGTGCTATTGTTCAGAAAATTGCATTCTTTGTTTTTGTTTCAGCTCTGAGAAGTCCAAATATGGACATATCTTCTTCCCCAAATATAGGACTTCGTCGTAGTGGTCAAATTGAAGGTGTTCGACAGATGCATAACAATGCCCCTCGAAGCCAGATGGCCACAGAACGAGATCTTATGGCATGGAGCAGAAGAGTGGTGGTCAATGAACTAAATAATGGGGTTAGTAGGTGAGTCAATAAGGCAATATTTCTAAGAAAATTTAGAGTTCTGTGGGACTAGGGTTGTAGCTCAATGGTAGAATGCTTTCCTAGCACATGTGAGGCACTGGGTTCCATGCTCAGCACCACATAAAAAACAAAAATAAATAAAATGAAGGTATGGTGTCCATCTACAATTAAAAAAATAATTTATTTTTTTAGGAAGTAAATTATATTAAGTTGGCCCACTAACTTTGATGTTTTTTAATCTAGTTGAATCATGCATTGGTTTTTCAAGATAACTCCAATTAGTTCACTCCATATCACACAGTTAATCATTGTCAATTTGTTCAGCATATGCTCAATGCTTTGGGGAATATAAAAATGCAAAGAATGATTTCTTTTTTTCAAGTTTTTATAATCAGTGCATTTTAATTATGCATAATAGTGGGATTTGCTGTTATATATTCATGCATGCATGTAATAAAAGCATAATTAGGTTAATTCTTATCACAGTACTTCCCTTTCTTCCCCTCTTCCCTCCCCCTGGTGTATGATTTGTTTTCTGTGACTTATAGTCTAGGTTAGGATAGGAATACAAACATTATTAAGTAAGATCTCATAAGAGGTTATATGTGATTAAACAGGTAAGTCGTATATAGACTCTATGTTCAACGGTGGCTCCAGGAGAGGGCCATGAGCTGGATATTGGAGCAGTTTGGGGGTAAAATATAGATATCTGCTAGACCCTAGTAATTAGGGTATGTTTAGAAATGTCATTTAAATAGACTTTGTTGAAAAATATTTCATTAGAATGAATTTGAAACCTAGAATCTCTGTTCTTTTTTAATAATATTTTATTGGTGCATTATAATTGTACATATTGGTGGTATTCATTGTTATGTATTCACACATGCCCACAATATAACAATATAATTTGGCTGATATCAGTTCCTAGTATTTCCCCATTCCCTCTCTCCACCATTCCCCTGGTCCTGTTCCTCTTCTTTACTGGTCTCCCTTTAATTTTCCTGAGACCCCCTGCTTTTTTTTCCCTTTTGCCTCTGTAGCTTCCACATATGAGAGAAAGCATATGATCTTTGACTATGAGTTTGTCTTAGTTCGCTTGACATAATGTTTTCAAGTTCCCTTCCATTTTCCTGCAAATGACATAACTTCATTCTTTATAGTTCAGTGAAACTCTATTATGTAGAGTTTTCTTAATCCATTCATCCATTGATAGACACCTAAACTGGTTTTGTAGTGTGTGCATGTATCACTATAGTATGCAGACTTCAATTCTTTAGGGCAAATACTGAGGAATGGAATACCTTGATCATATGGTGGGTCCAGGCCTACTTATTTTATGAACCTCCATACTGTTTTCCATAGTAATTGTACTAATTTACAATTCCACCAATGGTATAAAAATGTTCTTTTTTCTCCCCATCTTCTTCCTTATTTATTACTATTTGTATTCTCTTTTAAAAAATTATTTTAGTTGTAGATGGACACAATACCTTTATTTTATTTATTCATTCTTATGTGGTGCTGAGGATCAAATCCAGTGCCTCACACATGGTAGGTAAGTACTCTACTGCTGAGCTACAACCCCAACCCCTACTGTTTGTATTCTTCATGGCTGCCATTCTAACTAGAGTGAGATGAAATCTCAGTGTAGTTATGATTTGTATTTCCGTAATTGCTAATGATTTGTATGCTGGGCTAGGGTTGTAGCTCAATGGTAGAGCACTTGCCTAGCATGTGTGAGGCACTGGGTTCAATCCTGAGCACCACATAAAAATAAATAAATAAATGTATTGTTTCCATCTACAGCTAAAAATTTTTTAAAAAAAATATTTGAATGCTCTTTTACATATTTGTTGGCCATTTGTATTTTTCTTTTGAGAAGTGTCTCTTTAGTTCATTTACCCATTTATTAGGTGGATTGCTTAATTTTTGGTGTTCAGTTTTTTGAGTTCTTTATAAATTCTTTATATTAATCCTGTCAAGAGTACCCTGCGCAAATTTTTCTCTCCCACTCTGTAGGTTCTCTTTTCACATTCTTAATGACTTCCTTTTTTGCACAGAAGCTTTTTAATGTGATGTCATCCTACTTAGTAGTAATTGGTATTAATTCCTTAACTTTAGGAATCCTATTGACAAACTCATTGCCTGTACCTATATTTTGGAGTGTTGATCATACATTTTCTTCAAGCAGTTTCATAGTCTCTGGTCTAATTCCTAGGTCTTTAATCCATTTTAAATTGACTTTTTGCAGGGTAAGGCATAAGGATCTAGTCATATTCTTCATATGATTAATCAAGTTTTCCCAGCATCATTTGTTATAAAGACTGTATTTTCTCCAGTACATTTTTGATATCTTTGTCAAGGATTATATGACTGTCTCAGTGTGGGTTTGTCTCTGTGTCTTATTATGTTTCACTGGTCTATGTGTCTGTTTTTATGCCAGTACCACGCAATTTTTGCTACAATAGTTCTGTAGTATAACTCAAAGTCAGGTGATGTCTCCAGAATTGCTTTGTTGACTTAGAATTACTTTGGCTATTCTGAATCTTTTATTCTTCTAAATGAGTTTTAGAATCCCTATTCTTATTTATAAACCCTAATAATATTTGCTGTAATATCAACCTCAGATAATGCACAGCAACTGGGAATGGATTTTGGAAAGAGAAGAAGGACATTGACAAAGAAAATGTAAAATTTATTTTAATCATGTATCCTCCTAACCCAGCATTGTAGCAGATCAGCCAAGTAGCAAAAGTCATTTTGTTTCAGCTTATCTATCTTCTTTCTGCTGTAAGTTGGGAACATTAATAAGAAAAAGTAGATATAGCTAACTTAGGAACTGACTGCTAAAAACCCTAGCAGTAGAGCAGTTTGAAACAATTTTTACTCAAAACTTTAGAAGTAGAATTGAAAACAGGGAATCGAATAGGTATTTGTACATGAATGTTCATTGCAGCATTATTTACATCTGTCAAATAGTGTAAACAATGCAAGTGCCTGTGAGCAGATGAATGGGTAATCAAATGTGGATCAGGCATGGTGGTGCATGCCTGTAATCCCAGTGGCTGGGAGGCTTAGGCAGGAGGATCATGAGTTCAAAGACAGCCTCCACAACTTAGCGAGAGACCCTGTATCTAAATAAAAAAATATAAAAAGGGATGGGGATGTGCTCAGTGGTTAAACGTCTCTCGGTTCAATCTGTGGTACCCACCCCCCAAAAAAGGAAAGAAAGAAAAAATGGTGTATCAATTCAATGGAAAATTTCACCATAAGAAAAATTTCCAATACCTGCTGCTACAAGAATAAACATTGAAAATGCTAAGTGAAGACATTGAAATTATTCATAGATATAGAATGGATTAGAGGTTATCTCAGGCTGGAAGAATTAAGAATGGGAAGTTATTGCTTTGATAGTTGCAGACTTTATATTTGTATTGATGAAGAGTTTTTGAAATGATACTTTAATGGTTATATAACATTATGAATATAATTAATGCCACTGAAGTAATAACATCTGTAATTGTTAAAATATACTTAGGTATATTTTTACTGTCTGACTTCTTGAGTTTTTTTTAATTTTTTAATTTTTTTTAGTCTGTCTGATTTTTTAACTCTTGGTTTCCTTATTTATGATTTTCTGATCCTTTGTCCTTTGATTTGTTATTAGGGTTCAAGAAGAATGTCGAACTGCAAAAGGTGACATAGAAATTGGTCTTTATACAGTTGAAAAGAAGAAAAAGCCATCTTATACTATCCAAAGGGTAAGTTTAGTTATGCAGTACTTTGAGATATATTATTTGCAAACATTTGCAGATACCACGGGTTTGAAAAGGCAACATTTATGTACTTAAAGACTGTTTTGACAGATGTCTGCTTATAGGGAACCTGTCTTTTGATCCCCAATTGAAATGTATGTTTATTCTTTATATTTATTTATTTTTTTTTTGTGGTAGTGGGGATTGAACCCAGGGCCTGGTGCTTGCCAGGCAAGCACTCTACCAACTGAGCTATCTCCCTAGCCCTGTATGTTTATTCTTAATAAAAATATAGTCACACTGTTCACCCCAAATCTAGGACATGTAGTTAGTGTATGCATAAGATCTTTGTTTTAAAGTACATGTTTTCTTAGTTATATTAGATTTTTTAAAATACTGCCTTATCCCTAATCACAATGTAACGAATTGCTGAGATACCCTAAGCATTAGGTTGGCCCACAGGCCAAATTCTCTTTGCTTCCTATTACTGTTAATTAAATTTTATTGGAACTCACCCACACTTACTTATTCCTATCTTACCAGTGTTTTTTTTTTTTTTTTTTTCATGCTATAAAGACAAAGCTGAGTAGTGGCAATAGAATTTGTTTTCCCTGCAAAGCTAAAAATACTTTTATTCTGACCCTTTATTTAAAAAAAAAAAGTATTGCTGACCCTTGCCCTAGACCCATTGCTGGACTTCAAATCATATGAACAAAATCTGATCTATACATTTGGAAGTACCAGATAGGTTTTTGCAGTAGAATATGCTAAGCAAGGAGTAGGATGTCTATACCCAATTAGGTACATGGTAAGCTCATTGCTAGTACTCTCAAGTTTGCCAGAAAAAGGGCATAAGAATGAATAGTTTTTTTTTTTTCCCTCTCTCTCCTACTTCTGACCATAACTTCAGTAGAGTGATAATTCAGAGTCTGGGATGAGTATAATTTTGTTAAAGAAATCTAGGTAGTAAACTGAATATTAAATATTTTTTCAGTATTGATAAACACAATTTTAGGTATTTATCATATACATATTTCCAAATATTCTTAGGTGATTTTGATGCCTGGTTCAAATTTTTCTATTTTGGTCTTGTTGGGTTATTTGATCTTCTCGAATATGATTAATTTTTAGAGACTTTGAATAAAACTCAGATTAATTATTTTTATTCATTTTTTTTACTGCTAATGTGAATTATCAAATATCAGTCTTATCTGAGACTAATAGATGGGGTGTTCAGGCCTTATGCATTTTTGTATATATTGAAATTGAGAAACAGTTATATATAAGAAACCAGCTCTTGATGCTGATTCGTAATACTTTTAAACTTATTTATTCCCAATGACATATTAGGGGTTGCAGCTGTGCCATTAATTTTTTTACAAATCTTTGTTTTGACCTTTTTACCAAAGGGATATACTGTCAACACTTGTTACCGGAAGTGAATTATCCCTAATGATTCAATTTCTCTTCTCTTACACTGTCCTCAAATAGGAGTAAGCAGTGTGATATGAGTTTAAAACATGCCACGTGTTTTGGGGTGTATGTCTGGGTGGGCCTTCCTGTGTTCCAAAAATGTAATTGTATATTACTTTTTATATATGCATTATATTCACCTTTCATTGGTGTAGTTAACATAAGGTTTATATTATTATTTTTTAAGTAAGTTTCCTATCATTTTTCTGTGAGGGGGTGGAAATTGGGCTAAACTGATTTTAAAGATATTTCCAACTTTTTGAAGAATACTAATCTAGAACAAATAAAAATGTAGAGCATTAATTCTAATTAGATGCTTCAAATTCTCCTAGATTTTTAATGGAATGAAAGATGTACATATTTACATAAATATAATACAGATAACTTTTTTATCCTATAATAATTATGAATAATGTAATATATGTAAATGCTGAATGGGCAAATTCTTACAACTAAGGCTTTCAGCAGCTTTTGATTTGATCACAGTATTTTCAAAATAGGAAGGTGATTGTTATCAGTGGAAAATGGGTCACATATAGGTGTGTGTGTCTTTGAATAATCATTATTGTAGTTACATGTTGGTTTTTCTCTTTGGCAATTTTTCCTCATTCCCTACTCCTTCCCTACCTAATTAATAGATTTACATATTTTCAGTTTTTGTGTGTTTACTGAGATTTTTATTTTAAAAAAATGTGTTTTCCTTTTCTTTTTCAGAATGATTATCCACCTAGCTGTGGGCGCTCTTTACGAAGGACACAACGCAAACGTCAGCATACGTATCAAACACGATCCAACATAGAGCATAATTCACAAGCATCATGTCAAAATTCTGGTGTACAGGAAGATTCAGATAGCTCCTCAGAGGTTAGATAAATTCTTTTTATTTATTCGATATGATGCTTTTGTTTGCTAGATTATAACATCAATTTGGATTTACATTTGAGGGTCACTTTAATAAAAATATTTTAGGAATTTTTTAAAAAGAAGTTTATTCATTACTATGAAATTTAATGAACAAATGTAGACAGTATATTAAATTCTTTTAGATGTCTTCTGATTTATACCTAAGGTACTATCTCGGTTAGGGTATCACAAATGCAAGCAAAAGTTTGACTTTGGGACAATGAGGAAAGACAGTGAGAGAAAATCTTCCTACAATTGGAAAGGTGTGGAATATAAACAGTGGTAATAAGAGTCCCAGAACTTATGGACTGTGTAATCAGCATAATCTACACATTGTCTCTTACTATTGATTTAACCAATCATGGAGATCACTGAGTGTTGATTTTTCTGAGACCTACCTATTTCATGGTAATGAATAAAGAATATATCAGTTCTTTCTACCTGTTCCTGTTCTCCAATCCTTTTGTTCCCTTAACCACATTAGTTGTTAAATGCACAGTAGGGAGTTTAATTGTGCATTGACAGTGTTTGATGCTTCCATTCTCCTGCCATTCACAATTCTTAATCTAATTATTTTCAAAATGTCTTTCTCCCATGAATTTCTTGATCTTAAAAGAATGACAACTTACAGTATAGTTCAAACAATGTTTTTGATATTTAAGAGGATTGCTCTCTATTTAGGCTTAAGGTGTTTTTTAGTCTTTGAAGTAATAGACGTTGTTTTATGTCACTAAGTTGGTATAAGCCACAGATATATAAATACCTGGGAAGCTTACTTGGAAAATATAGATATATAGAGAAAATTAATTATGTATATTTTAGCTAGAAAACTTTTGGGGAAAATAAAAATGTGTTATAGAATAGGTAGTGGTTTACCAATGAATATTATGCTGTCTAGTAATAACCATGTATCTTAATTGTTGGCTCTTCATTGTAGGAAGATGAAACTGTTGGCACAAGTGATGCTTCTGTAGAGGATCCTGTTATTGAATGGCAAAGTGAAAGTTCTTCCAGGTAGTTCTTAATGGTTTTAACTTATAGTCAAAGTTATTCAGCAATTTCAATATGAAATTATGTTCTTGTAGGAATTCGTTAAAACTAGAGTTAAAATAACATTTAAAAATATTTTTAGTTGTAGATTCACACGATAACCTTATTTTATTTACTTATTTTTATGTGGCATTGAGGATTGAACCCAGTGCCTCACATGTACTAGGCAAGCCTTCTACCACTGAGCTATACCTGCAGCCCAAAATATTTTATAAAGAAAGAATACCAAGTTGGAAGTCTAGAGACCTGTGTTTTTTGTTTGTTTGTTCATTTTGGGTACCAGGGGCACTTGAACACTGAGCCACATCCCAGCCCTATTTTGTATTTTATTTAGAGATAGAGTCTCACTGAGTTGCTAGTGCCTTGCTTTTGCAGAGGCTGGCTTTCAACATTGTATATTCCTGCCTCAACATTCTGAGCCACTGGGATTACCAGCATGCAACCCTTGCGCCCAGATTAGAGACCTGTGATTTTTATCCTGGCTCTTCCGATATTGTTTTATGTCCTTTTGAACTTTTTAATGTCATTATTTGTAAAATGAAGTCCCTTTTAATCCTAGATTCTATATCTTGGTAACTATATATATTTATTTCACTTTTAAAACAACCCCATTTGATTATTCCTAGAAATAATATATATCTTTAAGTAAAATATTGTGGTTTACAGAGGGATTTGAAATCTTGTTATAGGAATCTAAGCATTATGCTTTTTCCAAGAAGTATTTCATTAAAATCATGTTATGATCAACATTTTATATTGATACTTTTTTTTTCTTTGTAGCCATGTTACTTACAATTCTATTTGATAGTAAAATGGTCATCGTTCACATATGAGGTAAAACTTGCCTTTTCTATACTAAGTTATTCATAGTTTTGGTTTATTTCCAGTGATTCATCAAGTGAATATTCTGATTGGACAGCTGATGCTGGTATAAATTTGCAACCTCCAAAAAGACAAACCAGACAGGCCACACGGAAAATATGCAGCAGCTCCGAGGAGGAGAATTTGAAATCACTAGAAGAAAGGCAAAAGAAACCTAAACAAACTAGAAAGAAGGTTTGTACTGTGTGGGTTGTTTTGATTTTGATTTTATTGTTATGGTTTGTTTTGTCCTTTGATACTTGACTATTTAACAGTCACATTTACTTTTCTCTGCAAATAACATTCCAACTGAGAAAGCAAGTAAACAAAAGCAATTTATATTATTTTCAAAATGTAAAACATTTTGAGATTTTTGTGTTGTCAGAGATAGAGGCTAGAATGCTTCATCATTATAATATTGATCATTATATGTTAAAATGTAAAAAATGTTCTAAAATAATAATCAAGTATTGTGGAAAAGCATTATTTCAGTGTTAACCAGTCATAAATTTCTATACGTTTTGACTCATAGAATGGAAAAGTATAATTAATTGTGTAGGGCACTTCTTCCTTTCCTTTGGTTTTAATTCATCCTAATAATGGTTTCTTTTTTCCATTGTAATTTCATTTAGGTGACATAAAGAATTAATTCACATAGTCCTTTGAATTTTTTTTTTTTTTTTGCGGTGCTGGGGATTTGAACCCAGGGCCTTAGTGCATGCAAGGCAAGCACTCTACCAACTGAGCTATATCCCTAGCCCTAGTACTTTGAATTTTTTAAGAAGTTTTTATCAACCTATTATATGTCCTGTTGAATTAGTAGATATAATTTTCTTAATTATCACATTCTATTTGTGAAAGTTATTTTCTTACTATTATTTGAATTCAGGTTGTACTATACAAATATGAAGAGTAAAAGTTCTACTTTTTAGATGATACATAGTTTTATCATCTATCAGCTGAATTTAAGTTTTTAATTGATACAAAATCTATGTGTAATTGCTAAGGTGTTTAAAATGTGTTTCAAGTTTTCTTTGAACCTGATATTTTAACATTCTTCCCCTATTTTTCATATTATTATTCATGCATTTGTAAATTATGTATTTTATATATATGTGCTATAAATGTATTTATATTTTAGAAAGGAGGACTGGTTTCTATGGCAGGTGAACCCAATGAAGAATGGTTTGCACCTCAGTGGATCTTGGATACTATACCACGACGTTCCCCATTTGTTCCACAGATGGGAGATGAGGTAGTGTTTTTTTTTTTTTTTTTTTTTGATACATGGGGTATTGCTGTCTCTCAGGCTGATTTTGAACTCCTAGACTGAAGCCATCTTCCCACCCTAGTCTCCCAGTAGCTAGAATTACAGGTGTGCACCACCTTGTCCAGCAAGATGGGTTGGTTGTTACTTGTTAAAACTTTTTTCTCTTGAACCCTCAAGAGCACTAACTTTTTAATGAAACTTAGCACATTTATATTGTTAATTTTATTATAGATAGGATATTTATATTGTAAATTCTATTACATATATAGATAGATGACTATAGATATAAATATATATACATATATACCTACACACAGTGTCTTGTCTGCTATATTTAATCCTATGACTGAATCTTATTACTCTTTGTATCCTTTGCAGAGCATGGCATGGTGTCATCAATACAGTAGAAGCTCAGTGAACACAGAGATAAATTCATTGGCTTGATTTTATCTTAACTGCCACTTAGTAGAATTTAATGCTATTTTGATTTCTCTGATAGAAAATGTACTGAAGGATAATTACCACTTTCCACGAGTACTAAAATGTCCATTTTACAAACTGTGTCATCCTACTGAGCCTATAATTAATACATGTGGCTCTATATTTGTAATTAGTCAAAAATTAATTAAAAATGTCCTGGTGAAAAAATTTTCATTTTCTTGTTGAAGTTATGGTAGCATTGCAATATCGAAGCTGTAGTTGGCTTGTATAATCTCCAATATATTAATCAATTTTTTATTTCTGATAAATGTACACAGTATTTAATTTAAGATGAAGAACAGGAAGGGGGTAATATTGTAAATAATAAAAGTAGGAGAAAAACCTTGCTTTTGTTCTAGAATCTTGATACCAATAAAAATTTCACCAAACTTTTCTGGACTTGCCTCTTACAGAGACCTTATACCAGAGATAGCTATAAAATACCCTTAATAATAAGCTATTAATTGCTGATTAGCATTAGATATAATTGAAATATTTCTTTTAGTGTCTGTCTCTTCCAATAGGTATTAGACTTTTGAGCTATGCTTGTTTACATGGTATGTTTTCAAACATAACTAGTACTGTATTATAAAACTAGAGAATGTTAAAAAGAATTGGCATATCCAGAATCGTGATTTCTTAACCTTCAGTGCCATTTTTTGAGATGAGATATAAAGAGCTTATAAAGGCATAAGTACACTTTTTTTATAACTGATTTCTCAATAACAGCATTATTTTTTGTTACATCTAAATAGTAAACCTTTGGTAGTTTGAGAAGGCAAAAAATATCCCTACCCATAGATGATTGCTTTTCAAATGCTCTTTCTTCCAAGTCTAACTCATATGCCAACTTCTCCTGGATGCTATCCCTATTTTCCATTTGACTGTCCCTTCCTCATGAGCATTCCCATCTAAATTATTTCTCTCTTCTAACACATAATATATTTTACCTTGCATTATAGTTTCATATCTACAAGCGTCAATGTCCTTGAGGGTACAGAATTTGATCTTATGCCTTATCACAACACAAAATTCCTTATACATAGGTATTCTCACACGATTTTGTCGAACAGCAATGAATATAAAATATAGAATATTTTAGCATGCATATTGTTTGCTTTTTAATTAATAATTACTTCATTTACTAATGCATTTTTCATTTTTTACTTAGATATTTAGCAATTAAATGTTCTAATTTAGACAATACTGATTGGTAGAATAGGTCAGTATATTTTTAAATTTCATAATGTAGTATTTTTATGTTACTTTATTCTATTTACTTATCTAAGTCACCACTTTAAATTGTCAAGGAAAAGAAAATTCTCTTAATGTCTGCAAGATAGTGTAGTAAATGTTGTCTTAAAGAGATGCAACAGTCTTACTAAGCATTTGAATTCATTCTTTCCATACTCTGGCAGTTCTAACACAACTCTTGCAGGAAAACACTTTCAGTTTATCTTGAAATCACTCCTTTTAGTAGCTTATGATTTGTACTCTTCATATAAAATGTATAGCTCAGGGATTAAAATGTCAATGTTTAGAACTTCAACTACAAGTTGAAATACAATATTTTAAAATGTAACTAGTTTTGTGTATATCTGTCATGAGTTTTCACCTAAGATATTTGGAGCAGCTCAGAGGAAAAGGACTGTGTATTCAGTATTTATATAAAGAAGTACTTAGCAAAGGTTTACATAGACATGAATGTGAATAAAAGTCATTCAATGGGGAAAAGTAAGTTTTTACAAAACTATGTATTTTCTGGAAACAAAGTAAGATGGTTGTAGAATATATACTGGAATTTATAGAGTTGTTATATAGGATGCTACTAATACCTTATTTTGTGTTTTAGCTTATTTATTTTAGGCAAGGGCATGAAGCTTATGTGCGTGCTGTAAGGAAGTCAAAAATATATAGTGTTAATTTACAGAAACAGCCATGGAATAAAATGGATCTCAGGGTAAGTTTTTCAAATTCATAAACTATGCAATAGATGGGGGTTTGGGATTGTTGCTTTGCCCATAAGATTTTATTCAGTGTAATGCATATTTCACTGTTGATCATGTATCCAATATAAATTGATGCATGCCACTCTTCTAGAACTGACTCTGATGTATAATGTGTTATGTGTTTCCCAAAATTTTTATGGTAATTTCTTTGTTATTTGACCTAATTTTTAAAAGATTTAGATCCTATAGTCTGTACCATTCCATAAATAGAACAAAGTGAGAGTTCCCTACTGTGGATAATTTCCCCATCAACAACTTTATACATTCTGCATACTCAACAAACAGACAGAGTATGTTGACTACAAACAGTCTCAACATTCTGGCAGCTTTGGGATATATTAAATATTAGAAATCACAAGAAGCTTAGAAATATGGGGTGCTGTATGGAATCTCTTTTGATGTAGTGCCCACATAGCTACATGACATTGAATAAATAATATATGTCTATTTATATTGAAGGATTTTCTGTCAATAAATATCCCTTCAGTCATTCATTTATTTTTAAAATTTTTTTATTTGTTAATGGACCTTTATTTCATTCATTTATTTATATGTGGTGCTGAGAATTGAACTCAGTGCCTCACACAAGTGAGGTGAGCATTCTACCACTGAGCCACAACCCTAACTCCAGTCATTCATTTATATATACATACACACAATTAAGACATAGTATAGACATACACACATATAGACATAGGTGAACTTGTACATTATTTCTATTTAGTCTTATGTGTGTTTTGTTCTCTTTTACTTTTCTGATTTGGAGAACAAGAGAGTAAAGGGCAGTTTTACCATGATGTTACTGAAGGGTTGTTATGTTGCTTACCAGGAAGGTTCCAAAATTGAATCTGTATATTTACTCAAGTAAAAATTTAGTTAAGGTATTTGTAGAAAAAATTTGTATTAATGTTCTAAGTTGATAAAATATCAATAAAAATTGAATTTAAAATCAATAGTGACTAAAACATATTTCTTATTTCTAATCTTAACTCCATGGTCCTAGAAAGTTGGAGAAGGCAGCATGTGTAATATAAGGGCCTGGACTTTTAAGCAAGTCTCTGTACACCTGTGGACCAGTTTGTCATCTCTTTAGTGTAACTGATAACATACAGTGTTGTTGTAACATAATATTGTAGGCATTCAAAAATACAAGTCATCTTCTCAAATATAAACATGCCATCTATGAACTTGTATGTTTACATACTATATTTCTGCTAGGGTTGTGATTTTTATCTACACAGAGCTGCATCATCCCATGAGGTGTCTTTTTAGAATATATGACTCAGCTGTATTTCAGACCTATCGAATCAGACTCTGTAAGAGTAGAGTGTGAGAAGATGAATTTTGAACTGTTTTCCCAGAGGATTCTGCTGTTTTTACTTGGTGTAGTGTCTTGCCCTAAACTATTATTAACCTTATTAAGTATTAAGTGTCAACAGCCACGTCTTATTACTTTTAACATTAGTCCGTGTAGTACCTAACATTTGGTGAGTATTCAGATAATTCTTAAATTATTCAAGTAGTAATGAAATATTATGTCAACGTTAGGTAGTTATTTGTATTGAAAATAATAATCCATTGTTATTTTCACGAATAGGAGCAAGAGTTTGTTAAAATTGTAGGAATCAAATATGAGGTTGGACCACCTACACTATGTTGCTTGAAGCTTGCATTTCTTGACCCCATTTCAGGAAAAATGACTGGAGAGTCTTTTTCCATTAAGTAAGTAGCTATCTCTAGTTCTGTGTGTTTATATGTGTGTGTTTTAATATCCATTGTATATTGTGCAGAGTGCAGGACTTGATGAGAGAGGAAATACTATAGCACTACCACAGGTCTTAGAGTTAAAAAGACCAATGTTTAATTCTTGATTGGTTTCTTAATTGTATATATATGAATATGATATACATGTTTTATATACATGTGTGTGTGTGTATATATATATATGAATGGATGGATTCATGAACAGTTTAATCAATTTTGTGTAAAATGAAAATACTAATATGCTAATACTTTCCTCAGGGTTGTTCTGAGGAATCAAAGACTAACTTTCATAGGTTCCTACTGATGAAACATGGTAGTTACTTTTCTTTCTCATAGTAATAGTAGAAACAATAAGTCAGTGGCTCATTTCATGAAGTTGAATTTCAAATCTAAGGAGATGAAAAAACTTCAATTCATACTCTTCTTTAAAAATTTTTAATATGAAATATTTTGTATTAAGCTTTAAAAACCATTGTTGGTATCTTTATGTTATGAAAGCAATATAAGAATAGGCAAAGCAATCCTAAATAGATAAAACCACATGGGATTTAATTTAAGTAAAGGTATGTCCAGGGATTATGAGGTTTGCAAAATTGTTCTTGATGAGTTACAATTAAACATATATCCTTGGACATTTAGTAAGTAATATATACCATTATATCTCTATATTGATTATCATTTTCTATACAGGTATCATGACATGCCAGATGTCATTGATTTTCTTGTGCTACATCAGTTTTATAATGAAGCCAAAGAAAGGAACTGGCAGATTGGTGAGTATAGAATTGGTGTTTAATAACTATTAAGCTTAAAGTAAAATAAGTAAAATTTTAACTCTTAGTTAACAGAAATAAAGTAGTTTAATGTTTACCTGGACAAAGCTGTCAGCGAAACTAGGAAAATTGTTTTTAAATTTCTTTTCCAGTTTAAGTGATTTTATGCATAGTGTATAGTATGTACAGTAGTTCCCCCTTATCTGTAGTTTCACTTGTTGCACTTTCATTTGCCTATGTTCAACTGTGGTGGGCAAATATAAAACAAAATTCAAAAAATATTCTATTTTATAAGTTTTAAATTGTATACAATTCTGGATTATGTGACAAAAAATCATACACATCATATTCCATCCAGCTAAGGATATGAATCATCCCTTGGTCCAGTATATCTATATTATACTACCTACCTGTTAGTCATTTAGTTATGTGATCTGAACTCTTCCTATCATGATGCTTATGTTCAGGTAACTCTTACATAGTAGGCTAAGACTGTATCACAATACCTATATCATTCACCTAACTTCATCTTACCATGTAAGCAGACATTGCATCATCTCCCTCACATCATCATAAGAAGGGTGAGTATAATAAGATTTTTCAAGAAAAAACACATTCACATAAATTTTATTACTGTATATGATAATTCTTGTCTTATTGCTACTCTCTTACTGTGCTTAATT
This sequence comes from Sciurus vulgaris, assembly GCF_902686455.1. Lineage (NCBI taxonomy): Eukaryota > Metazoa > Chordata > Mammalia > Rodentia > Sciuridae > Sciurus > Sciurus vulgaris. The sequence goes on from NC_136471.1 coordinate 70,987,702, forward strand.
TATAAAGTAAATTCTGTCAGGGGTATGTACATTTAGGAAAAAAAATCAAATAAAGCTGGCCCTTTGAATCCATTGTTTCTGCATCTGTGAATTCAATGAACCATGGATCAAATATATTTTTTAAAAAACACATCTGCACGGGCTGGGGAGATAGCTGGTAGAGTGCTTGCCTCACAAGCAGAAGGCCCTGAGGTTGATCCCCAGTACCGCCAAAAAAACAAAAACAAAACAAAAACACATCTGCATTGACCATGTACATTTTTTATCATTATCCCCTAAACAACATAATGTAATAGCAGTTTATATAACATTTTCATTTTAATAGGAATTCTAAGTAATCTAGAAATTATTTAAAGTTTATGGAAGGATTATGTATATTATATTTAAATACTATACCATTTTATATAATGGTCTTAAGCATCTGCATATATAAGTATCTGTGAGAGAAATGTTGAGCCAACTCCTCCCCCCATGTGAACGTACCACTGTGTAGTGTTTCGTGCTGTCTGCAATTTCAGGCATCCACTGGGGGTCTTGGAGAATATCCCCTGTGGAGGAAGGGTACTACTTTAGTCTCTAAACCTTGGGTAAATATCTATTCTATTAATAATACAAATCTGAATTAAAGAAAATTCTCAACTGTCAATTATCCTTTGGGGTATTTTTATATTTGGACTCTTAAATATACCCATTGTCTATTGTGGTTTCCTTTCTTCCTCCCTTCCTTCTCCTTTCTCCCTCCTTCCCATTTCTTCTTTTCTTTCTCCCTCACTCTTCTGCCCTTTCTTTTTCTTTTCTCTGATTAAAAGAAGCATTATAACACAAGTTTGAAGGGTTTTTTTTAAATAAATTAGTTCATAGCTCTATCATTATTAATATAGAACATAAGGACTTTAATACTATTGACATTTTTCACACATTTACATGTTTTTGTCTGTATTTTTGATATATTTTCGTAGTCATAGCAAATACATAATTTTGGGAGGATAAGGCCTCTCAACCTGCCTTGGAATTCTGACTCTGTCACTTAGTAGCTCCTTGATCTTGGGCAAGTTTTCAACGATATATCAACACGATAGGTGTGTAGTAATTAGATTTGAAATTCAGCTTCATGAAATGAGCCACTGACTTATAAAAGGAGTGTTGATATAATCAAGAAGGATATATAATATATAGAAAGCACCTACAATGATTCCTGATATGTACTAAATACCATGCAAATGTTTGCTTATTAGTGTTTTTACATTCTCCAATGTATAAGGAATATTTTTATCCTAGTGGTTTGATTTTTTTTTTTAAATCCTTAGCTATTTAAAGGCAGAACACTAGTGTAGGTTGAGCACCCCTAATCTGAAAATTCAAAATGCTCCAAAAGCAGAAACTTCAGTATTTTCATTTTTATTCACAACAAATTCTTGATTGGAATTGGTGTTTGTTTCATATCTAAATATATCACTCCATCCATTAGTAATTTTTATCTTGCTTACAGTAGCCTGTTTTTCAGCATTATCTTTATTTTTTAATTTGTTGTTTTAAAATATACATGAAAGTAGAATGTATTTTGGCATTATATATACATGGAGTATAACTTAATGTAATTAGAATCCCATTCTTGTGGTTGAACATGATGTGGAGTTACACTGGCCATTTATTCATATATGAACATAGGACACTTATTTCCCATTCATTCTACTGTCCTTTCTATTCCCATCTCCCCTTCCTTCCTTTCATTCTCCTTTGTATAATCCAGTGAACTTCTATCCTCCCTGCTTATTGTGTGTTAGCATCTGCATATCACAGAGAACCAAAATCGAAAACTTTCTAAGAGGAATAGAGTATTTCATATTTTAGGTTTTTGGATTAGGGATGTTCAACCAGTAACATCTTTGCAAATATTCCACAACATGAAAAACTCCAAAATCAGAAACACTTCTCGATCCAAACATTTCGGATAAGATATAGTTAGCCTGGATGAAGAGGTTTTTAAAGGCAAAAGGCTAAAAACAAGAAGAAACAGCTATAGCCTTAGCACTGAAAAAAACAAAGGTAAAGAAACAACATTAACATAAATACCATACACTAAGAAGTATGCATAATGATGACTCCCAGTAATTCATAAGAGTTAAATTATGTTTGTAGTATTTTCTGTGAAGACATAGACACATGTTTATTTCAGAAGAATTCTACAAAATGGAAATTTTAAAATACTTGAAGAGAGTAAAGTGTAAAATTCACTTATCTGGGAAAGTCATGTTGCAATATCTGGTAATACTAGATACAGTGCTACTTCTGTGTAAAATAGCAAGTTACAGTGGGAAGAGAGCTGATATTTTCAAGAGCACCCTTTTTAAAATTTTAAACATTATAGGTGATAGATTCCGCAGTATAATAGATGACGCCTGGTGGTTTGGAACTGTGGAGAGTCAGCAACCTTTTCAACCAGAATATCCTGATAGTTCTTTCCAGTGTTACAGTGTTCAGTAAGTACAGTTATGGTTTTTGTGCCTGAAATAATACTGTTGTATAATACGAACTTTGAATAAACTCTACCACTAATAATAACTTTTCATCCAAATTATAACTCTTTTAATACCTATAAGAAATTAAGCATAGTACCTCTTGGAAAGGAATTTGATGGTAAACCATTTGTCCCACTGTGCATACTAAAACCAAGCAAATATTAAAGGCATTTATACCTCCCTTGTTGTTTACCTTTTCTCTTAAGTATTTCTTCTTTTTATATTTTTGTGGTATTGGGGATTGAACCCAGGAACACTCTACCACTGACCTACATCCCCTTGCCCTTTTGATTTTTCCTCATGCCCTTTGATTTTTCAGGTAAGGTGTTGCTAAGTTTCCAAGGCTGGATTCCAATTTGGAATCCTGCCAATCCTAAATTGCCAGGATTACTCTCATACACCACTATACCTGGCTTAAGTATTTCCTCTTTAAAGAAGAATTGAAATTATTTTTCCGTAGAGAATAGTGAAATTAATTCAGTGTTTAAAATAATTGTTATAGCTGCAATATAATAGTGAATATTAGTATTTAGTCTTTGATTTAATGACATGAATTCTAGGCAGAGTTGATGACATATTTTGAGATACAAGTTTTTACAATATTAGTGTAGTTCTGGAAATCTCAGAGTTGTAAGGTTCCTAATGAATGAGGCTTTTCAAGAATGATAGAAAAATTTTTATTTTGTGAAGATTGAGTTTAAAAAGTCTCTATATTGTAGATCAAAAGAGAATATTAAGATTTTGCCAAAATACTTAAGATTTTGGGATAAATGAATAAGTGTTCCAACAAGACATAGTAGTGCACGCTTACAATCCAAGCTACTTTGGAGGCTGAGGCAGGAAGATTTGCAAGTTTGAGGCCAGCCTGAGCAACATAGTGGAACCCTGATTCAGAGTCAAATAGAAATGGCTGAGAAGGTAGTTCAGTGATAGAATACTTGCCTAGCATGTATGAAGCCCTGGGTTCATACCCTTGTACTGAAGGAAAAAAGAGATCAAGAGAAACAGAGAGAGAAGTGAAAGAAGTGATCCATTTAATCAACTCTTTTCACCTGAAAGATATTTTCCAAAGAAATCTTTGTTTTCTCTTCCCTGGCTTAATAGTGAATATATGCTTGTTTTGAACAAAAACTAAATAAAACTACTAAGAATAGGCTTACTAACCACTAAGTTTCACATTGGTAGACCATGTTTTCTCTATTAGTGGTTTATTATTATCTTTACTTCGGCAGAGTTGAACTTTAACAATCACTATGCCCTTTTCTAAATTTCACCCCCCAAGAAGTCATGCAAATTATACTAGTATATGAAAGTACATACTTGTAAACTTGATTTTATCTCATTGTTTTTCAATAGCTGGGACAATAATGAGAGAGAAAAGATGAGTCCCTGGGATATGGAGCCAATTCCAGAAGGAAGTAAATATGCTTTTAAAAATGAATTATAATTCTTTTAAAAATAAAATAATTGTAACATGATATTAGATACTAATCATTTCTGATTTTTCATCTTAATACCTAGCTGCCTTTCCAGATGAAGTTGGTGCTGGTGTTCCTGTGTCCCAAGAGGAATTGACTGCTTTGCTCTACAAACCCCAGGAAGGAGAGTGGGGGGCTCATTCCAGAGATGAGGAATGTGAAAGAGTTATTCAGGGCATAAACCACCTTCTTTCCCTGGGTATGATGAATGCAAATAAAATATTAAGATAATAGAAGGGAGCTAAACTGAGCAAAATTTTAGGTTCTATAAAAGGAAATGCATTTTCTTACGAATGGTAGTAAATAACATCTTAATATTAAAATCTTAATATTAAGATTTTTTGTGATGGTGGCGATTGAAGCCAGAGCCTCACACATGCCAGGCGAGCACTTTACCACTCAGCTACATCCCCAGCCAAATATTAACATTTTTGTATGCTTGGTCAAAATAATGACTGATAAATATTTTCAGTATTCTGGGGGGTAATATTGAAGGCAGGTGTATAAGTGTCTTTTTCTTTCTTGAGTCATTTCGACTCTCTAGCTATTTCCTGAGCCTGACTTTGGATGGGGTTCCTTGATAAAGACAGTGCGTGAGTAATGTATTTTACCCACATGAACAGTTTCATTTTCTGAAATATATCACTTAAGAAGTTTTGTCATTTTATCTAGGAAAGACATAGAAATCTGAAGTTAAACATGCTGCTACTTTAATTTTGTATTACCTGATTTGAACCAGTGTTTTGTGCATGATTCCTAGATAATATATCAAATTAAAAAAGAAAAGCATAATTGAATCAGCATTGTTTTTGAAATTTAGAATTTTGCCCTTTTTATTTAGGTATGACTGATAACATTAAATATTAGTATCTTTTATAACTTTTTGATTTGGTAATTTTGTAGATTTTGCCAGCCCTTTTGCTGTTCCAGTGGATCTCAGTGCCTACCCCTTGTATTGTACTGTAGTTGCTTATCCAACTGACCTCAATACCATCAGGCGGAGACTTGAAAATCGCTTTTACAGGTTTGTTTAGTTTTATTTATGATAAAATCCATAGCTTCATGTCTCTGACTTGCTTTTTTGAGATCTATATTTTGTGGTATAAAATAATCACCCAGTGACCCACTCTAAAATTTCTTCTTAAACTTTAGAACTCTAATTTCCATTTATTTAATAGATTTTCACTTTTCAGGGTGCAAAGGGAGTGGGGAAGAAAGACAAAGAGGAAAACATAGGAAGCATAATTTGTATGTAAAATGAAAACTGAAGTTAACTCTTTAGGTGTTCTATGGATTCATCATAATTAAGATACCACAGAAAGCCAGGCACAGTGCTGCATTCCTATAACCCAAGCCACTGGGGAAACTGAAATAGGAGTATTACGAGTTCTGGGCCTGCCTGGGCAACTCAGGGAGACCCTGACTGAAAGTTTAAAATAAATAAATAAAAAGGACTGCAGATACAGTTTAGTTGTAGAGTGCTTTCGTGGCATGTTTAAGACTCTGGGTTCAATCCAAAGTACTGAAAGATTGAAAGAAAGAAAAAGGGAGAGAGAGAGTGCAAGAGCAAGCGAGCTAAAGAGAGAGTTATTGAGATTGAGAGAGATTGAGATTGTTCATAGATATAGAGCATGTTTAAATCTTCTTTGGGGCATTAGACAGCAGTTCATTAGATTTAATTAACATCCCTGAAATATATGTAGTAAAAGAACCAAGTTACTTTGTCCTTGGTTTTGGTTTGCTGGGGAATGATTATGGGAGGTCTTTGGAAGACAGTACTTTGTCCCTCTCTGTTTGAAGTCCACTTCACCCTAATCTTAGTATTCCATGAACTGGTTAGTCTATCTTTTAGAATTAAGAATTGAATGTATTTTTATTTATGTTATTCAATATTGAATATAATAAACACAATCTGTCATTCTCTATAATCTGGCTTATTTTTCTTTCTCCTCTTAGATCTTCCTCTGAAAACTAAACATTATTTTGGCTTTATCCCAATATTTTTTGTTTGTTTTTATATCAAATCATTCTTTACCCACAATACCCTGGGTCAGTTCTCTTCCAGTTTTAATAGTCTAGTATTTCAAAATTGCCTCCTATGTTTCAAATCCTGAAACTATATCATACCTGTCTTAGCCTTCATCAATCACACATTTGAGACACATTCATATATTGGATGACCTTTGACATAAGATGATTATGTTCCTCCTTGTTTGTTGCATATTCTTAGAATATAGTTTAAATGTATCAGCCAAGGCTAACATAGGATTTTTTTTTCTTTCATAGGAGAATATCAGCATTAATGTGGGAGGTGCGCTACATTGAACATAATGCTAGGACTTTCAATGAGCCAGACAGTCCTATAGTTAAAGCAGCCAAAATTGTAACTGATGTCTTACTTCGCTTTATTGGGTAAGAAGCAGTTTTTTCTTCCAAGAGACTAACATGACTTTTTAAAAATTATTGAAATGGCTGGGCATGGTGATACACCCCTGTTATCCTAGGGACTCAGGAGGCTGAGGCAGAAGAATTGCAAATTCATATCCAGCCTCAGCAACTTAAGAAGGCCATATGCAACATAGTGAGATCCATTCTCAAAATAAAAAGGAATGGGGAATGTGGTTCAGTGGTTAAGCATCCCTGGGTTCAATCCCTGGTACAATAAATAAATATTGAAATGTATTTTGATTATCTTGTTTCTTAGGGATCAAAGCTGTACTGATATACTGGATACTTACAATAAAATTAAAGCAGAAGAACTAAACAGTACTGATGCAGAGGAGGTAAGAGTCATAGTATGATTAATAGGAATGAATTCATTTTTGGTTTTGTGAAGTACAGTAAGTGTCACATGTAAATGTTAAAATTGACTGTCAGAAATAAAAGGGTTTTGGAAGCTGACTGAATTTCTACATCATTTTATATTAAATGCTTTGACCTATATTCAGATGGGCTGTCCCAAAATGTAATAGTGCTAGAGTGTTTAGTCAAAGACTGTTGGCCAGTCATTCTGTTTAACTCAGTGGGTTTCATTGAGGAGAAATTAATACTTTATTTTCCAACTCTTAAAAAAACAAGACAAAAACAGGAGACAGGTTAGATTTGGCTTGCAGAGCACAGCTTGTCAACCTCTGTTCTAGGATAATACATTTGAATATCTCACTGTTTACGACTGATTAAAAGTCCCAGTGAAGTTACTTATGAACTTGTAGAATTTTATGAGGTAGAGATAAAAACCATTTCCATCCAGTGGAACAGTTATATCCAAATAGCTATGATCTGTTGAATATTGAATACCATTTTATATCTAACAAAGTAATCTTATCCTAATATTCCTGTTAAATTGAAACACAACCCATATGTATTTGTTTATATATTTTCTATGACTGCTTTTACTCTTTAATGGTAGTTTTGAGTAATTGCAAGATGGACCGTATGACCTGGCCTATAATATTTACTTTCTATTCCTTTTAGGAAAAGTTTTTTGACTACTTGTTAAAACAATCCTTAGATAATGAATTTTATACATATTTTGTTAGATTTAATCCATAATATTTCATGGTTTTGATGTTATTAGAAATGATACTGATTTTTAATTTTAAATCTCAAATGCATTGATATTATAATAGGGAATATAGTTAATTTTCATATATAGACTTTATATTATGACCTTGTTAAACTTATTAATTCCAGTATCTTTCTAAAACTGATTCTTGAAAGTTTTATTATACAGATATATGATTTCTGAATAAAAGCAGTTTTGTTTTTTCCAAAAAAAATAAAGACAAAGTATTCAGTATTTTAAAAGAATATATAGTTGATGGAAATTTGAATAAGGATTTTATTTTCTATGCTTTGTATGTAAAATATTAAATTATTTTAAAATGATAGGTCAAAAGTCTAAATATTTAATAGTTTTATGAGGTTGCAGCTTTATTTCTTTTTGTAAATTTCTAAATATAAACTAGTCTTTGCTGAATGAAGTGGAATTCATATTCTCAACAAACTTTCACTTATGTGTTTAATTTACCCATCATTGTCCCTAACTTACATAAAGCCATATTTGACCAGAGGTTATGATAAGAAACTAAAATAAAAGAAGAAATTAGAATAATAATGAAAACTGGTACTTTATATTTTTTATTTGAAAACAATTAATCTCAGGGAGAAACGATTCAATTATGCTAGGTCTTGTTGCAATGGAATGAGATCTTTTACATATTTATTTTGTCCTTATTGTTAATCTCTAGAATGGTAAATCTCCAATGTTGTTTTTTATTATTGTTTTTTGTGTGTGGTATTGGGAATTGAATATAGGACCTTATGCATGCTAAGCAAATGCCTATCCCAGTGCTTTTATTTCTCTTATGAAAGTATCTGACTATAAAGCATGACATTATTGGGGGTTAAATCTCATTTTCATAATAACAACAAAGAAAACTTGATACACGAATTAGATATTAGCCTCTTGAAAACCAAGTAAAGTTTTTCATTATTATTCCCTCTATTCTTTCTGTCCTTTACAGAAATGTTATTTTAACGTAGGATTTTTCAAGAATTTCTTATCAAACTAACACTACTTGGATTAGAATAGATAATTAAAGTAAAATATAATTTAACAGTTTTATTTTGTTAAGTACTGATATCAGTCGTTCATAAGTTACTTTACTACTAGTTTTTACCTATGTGCTTTGCCATCACCAGTGGTATGTAGGACTTGACTACCTGTATTAAAAAAACTATCCCTCAGGGACACAATTAACTGAATCTCTGGCTAAGTTCAAGGATATATTTCCCTATAGAAAAGAGATCTATTCCTTAAAATAGCAAATAACTAATTATGAGTATTTTATATTAATTGAATGTATCATGTATAAGGTTTTATAAGAGATATTAACACAGATATAAAGTTCACCAGTCACTATACCTTTTCCGTCATTTCCTGTTCCAATTTAAAGAGAACCCTTGTTCAGTTCTCCCAATATATTTTTCAAATTGTTCACAGTATATTTGCAAAGTTTCCTTCAGTCTTTTGTTTTGTTGCCTGTTCCATTGTGGGAAAGTTGATTGTGATTATATTTGCCATTTACTTATAAATTTTGAATTTGTAAAACTTTGAGTGTAACTTAATATCTCCTTGTACTTTCCTCATTTAATTTAGGATACAGAAATGGTCGACTTAGATTCAGATGGTCCTGGTACTTCATCTGGAAGAAGGGTAAGGAAACAGGTGAACTGCTGAAAAGAAACATTTTCAGACTTCGTGTGTCAGAGATTCCAAAGAGCAATTCCACATTTGGAGAGTTGCTAGAAGAACTCTCGGTAGTAAGGTTATAGTTTTACTTGTAGCTAAGGTTTTTTACAGTAACCCAATAAGCATACATGTCTAGATCATAGGGGAAAAGACACTGTCAGAGTCTGGAGAAATCCATATGCAGATTTCCATCTGTTCTCTTTCTCCTATGAAGGGTCATTGTCTTAGAAATGAAAATAAAGCAACCTGTATGTTATTAGAGGCTTAGGCCTCAAGGATTTTATTAGGTACTATTTATGTAGGCACTGTCTACTAGCACATACCAAGATTTCAGATTTACAGGAAGAAAGCAGGTATCTAGCACAAATCACATTGTTTATACCACTTTTATAATAAAGGAGATTCCCAACTGTCAGCCATGGGCCAACCTTTTAAGTGAAGCCCCACTGAAGACATTAACCTTGGGCCTCTCATGTTAACACTTCTCTGCATATTTCTTCTCCATGATAATTAGACATGAAAGCTATTCTATAGAAAGAACAACATCCTTTGAAATACTGAAAGAGATCATCCCAGAAGGCATCAAATTATAGGATTAGAATTTATCATGGTCACAGATGATCTAGTTTTAAAAATTTTTCTGAGAAAATTATGGTATCCTTATCAAGTAAACTTGATTACCAAGAAATATTGAATCTATAAATCTGTTAACTTTGTATAGGAAAATCATTTGGTTTTCTGTACTTTGAGGTTCAGGTTTTTCGTGAATGAATATTCAGAATATTTAAATCTTGACATTTCTACAAATGCAATGTCTACTGTTTTTTTTTTTTCCTTTGTTTTTGTTTTTGCCAGTGACAATGGCATGAACTTTTCAATAGCAGCTGCTCTATTTTACACAAATATATTAACACTAGGAATGCATGAAAAAGTAAGTGAAGAGTTGAGGGCATAGTCTTTAGATATAATTATATTAAAAATCTGTAGGTCAAATGCCGAGGCAGAAGACAGTCTTTGAAGTGTAATCCTGATGCTTGGAAAAAACAATGCAAAGAACTTTTGAGCCTCATTTATGAACGGGAAGACTCAGAGCCATTTCGACAGCCAACTGATCCCCTTTCTTTCCCAGTAAGCATGCATTTGTTTAAATAATTGCCAATATGATAATTTTCCATAAATGTCCATGCTAGCATCTAAATAAGAACAATTCCCCCTTTTTTTCTTTCCTACTTTTATCCTTCTATCTTTAAATTGTGATTAGTCATTACTTTTTAAAATGCCTTTCATGTACTTAGTACATAATTTATTATACATTTACAAACCAAATTTGAATACATTTCTTTGCTATTTTTCCTGCTTTTATTTCAGATATTTATTGATTGCTACTTTATGATATACTTCTGTTCACTGTGGATACTCAATTACATATGTCAATCCAATTAGTTTATAATAAATATGGTCTCTAGAGTAGCCAACATACAAATATTACTTTTCAACAAAGATAAAAATATGAGAAATTAGGTTATAGGATGTTTTTGGAATGTATCTTTTTTATGTTTCATTACCTTTTAAATAACAAGTCTGTAACTTTTTTAGTGAAAAATGTAGCAATATTTCAGAAATACATCAGACCATCCAATGATCTTAGCCCATCCATAGTCTTTGTATAAATAGGACTCAGTTTAGAAAGAATATTTAAGGAACAATATTATGTTCAACAAAGCTCATTTTGGTTTTTGTGGAAAGTTTGGGCTGAACATACTAGTCTTATTTTTTATAGCAGAAGATAATGGTGAATGCAGAATTCCTTCACATTAAAGTACAAACAATAAAATATTTTTCTATTTTTGGATTTTTAGCCTTAAGTCTTAGTTGTATTGCAAGACTTGATATTTTTGTAGTGGTGATCTGCAAACAAAATGCATGATCTTTACCCTAATAGGGCCATCAAGAGCAAGAAGGAGAGTCCTCAGAATCAGTTGTTCCGGAAAGACAAGATCCATCTCTTTCTGAGGTAGGCTTATTCACCTTTAAGAGGACATGCATTGTTTTTTTTTTTTTTTTTTTTTAATTTGTTTCTTTTTTTTTATTTTAAAAGAGTATATCTTTTGTAAAATAAATAAAACTAATAAACTTGATAAAACTACCTTCTAATTCAGTTTTCTTCTTTGTTCATTTTTTGGTCATTTGTTTTTTAAATCAACATTTTCTCAAGATTGTTTCTTGTAGTATCCATGTAGATGTTTGTTTATATAGACTAAATTTACTGCAGCAGAGTAGAAAACATCAATTATACAATATGATTTTGTCTGTATTACAGCTAATTGTTCCCACTAGAACTTCATTCAACAGGCAGTCTGAGTCTGGGTTTTAGTAGTATTGCAGAAGTTCCAAAAGTTTTCTCTATAAAAATGTTAGTGTTTCATAAGCCATATTGTGTTAGAATATTCTTTTGGAATTTTTTTCTAATTTAAGAATATGATGATATATTTAGAAGAATTAAGGTATCTCATTCTTTGGAAAATGTTGTCTTCTCTTATTTAGAATACATTTTCTCCACCCTTTCTTCTGGCTCTTTGTATTTCTTCTTTAAGGGAAATGTGATTTTACTTCTTAAGGACTCTAAGTAAAATGAGGGTTCTAATACTGACTGGTTTTTACTCCAAAACTTATATATTGAGGATTGTAGCATATGTATGTAGCTGTAAATATCAAATACAATTCCATGTGATAATTCTAATATTAGGAAGACTTGAAATCGTTTAATTTAATATGGAATCTTCCCTTTCTCCTAGAAATAAATCGAACTAACTTCTTTACCTATAAGAGAACTTCAAATGAAGCAAAAATAACACATTAATTAAAAAATGAAAAAGAGTACAAAGCCCTGGATTCAGTTTCTAGTACCACATACAAACAGACACAGATATCAAAAAGGGGAACCAGAGGTGTTGCTCAGTGTTAGAGAGCTTGCCTAGCATTCACAAGACCCTGGGTTTAATTACCAGGTCCTTAGTACCACCAAAAAGATTAAAAAAAAAAATAGAAACTAACACCCGGAGATTAAATAATGCACTTTTTGAATGATGAATGGATAGCAGAAGAAATCAGGGGAGAAATAAAAACCACTTAGAGGTAAATGAGAATAGTGAAATAACATATCAAAATCTCTGGAACAGTATGAAGGCAGTTCTAAGAAGAAAGTTCATAGCATTGAGCTGATATACTAAAAGAATAGAAAGATAGCAAATAAATAATCTAACCTTACATCTGAAGACCCTGGAAAAAGAAGGATGAAACAACATTAAAATCAGAGATGGTTTTTTGAAAGGATAATCAAAATTGATATACCCTTAGCCAAAATATCAAAAAGAAAGAGGAAAAACTCAAATTATCAAAATCTGAGATGAAAATGGAAGTAGCACTGCAGATACTTGTGAAATCCAAAAGATCATTAGAAACTATTTTGAAAATTTATACTCCAATAAGTTAGAAAATCTTGAAGACATGAACAAATTCATAGAGCCTACCCAGACTGAACCAGGAGGATATAGAAAACTTAAACACATCAATTTCTAGTAATAAAATTGAAGCAGTAGTCAAAAGCCTTCCAACAAAGAAAAGCCCAGGAATGGATGTATACTCAGCCACGTTCTATTAGACCTTCAAAGAAGAACTAATATCAATCCTCCTCAAATTATTTCATGAAATAGAAGAGGGAACTCTTTCAAACTCATTTTATGAACCCAATGTCACCTGAATACTAAAACCAGACAAAGACACATGAATGAAAGAAAACTTCAGACCAATATCCTTGAGGAACATTGATGCAAAAATTCTTAATAAAATATTGGTAAACTGCATAGAAAACACATTAAAAAGATACTACACTGTGATCAAGTGATTTTCATCTTGGGGATTCAAGGTTGGTTCAACTTACAGAAATCAGTAAATGTAATTCACCAGATAAATGATTTAGAAACAAGAATTACATGGTTATCTCCACAAATACAGAAGAAGTATTTGACAAGGTACAGCACCCATTCATGTTTAAAACACTAGAAAAACTAGGGATAGAAGGAATAGACCTCAACATTATAAAAGCTGTATATGACAAACCCAAGGCCAACATTATTCTGAATGGAGAAAAATTGAAAGCATTTCCTCTAAAAAACAGGGACAAGACAAGGATGCCCACTTTTATCACTCCTATTCAATCTAGTCCCTGAAACTCTAGCTAGAGTCATCAGATAAATGAAGGAAATTAAAGAGATATAAATAGGAAAAGAAGAGCTCAAATTATCTCTTCTTTGTCGATGACATGATCTTATACTTAGAAGACACATAAAACTCTACACATAACTCATAAATTCAGAGTAGCACTATATAAGGTCAATGCCCCATGAATCAGTCACATTCTTATACTCCAATGATGAACCTTCTGCAAAAGAAGTTAGGAAAAATATCCCATTCACAATAGCCTCAAAAAAAAAAAATACTTGGGAATCAACCTAACAAAAGAGGTAAAGAACCTCTACAATGAAAATTATAGAACACGAAAGAAAGAAATTGAAGAAGACCTTAGAGGATGGAAAGACCTCCCATGTTCTTGGATGAGCAGAGTTAATATTGTCAAAATGGCCGTACCAACAAAAGTGCTACAGATTCAGTGCAATTCCTATTGAAACTCTGATGATATTTTTCATGGAAATAGATAAGGCACTCATGAAATTTATCTGGAAAAACAAGAAGCCCAGAGTAGCCAAAGCAATCCTTAGCAAGAAAAGTAAAAGTGGAGGAATCAAAACACTGGACTTCAAGTTATAGTACAGAGAGAATAGAAGACACAGAGACAAACCCACATAAATACAGTTATCTGATACTAGACAAAGGTGCTAAAAACATATGCTGGAGAAAATTAGCGTTTTTGACAAATAGTGCTGGGAAAACTGGAAGTCCATATGTAGTAGAATGAAATTTAACCCCTTTCTCTCACCGTATACAAAACTCATAATGGATCACAGACCTAGAAATTAGATCAGAAGAAAATGTAGGACTGACACCTCCAACATGTTGGCTCAGGAATAGATAAGACTCCTAAAGTGCCACAAGTAAAATTAAAAAATAAATGGGATGGCATCAAGTTAAAAAGCTTCTTCACAGCATAGGTAAATAATAAAGAGCATGAAGAGAGAGCCTATAGAATGGGAGAACATCTTTGCCACCTGTTGCTTAGGGCATTAATATGGATATTCAAAGAACACTAAGAAAAAAAAAAAAACAATTAACCTAATCAATAAATGGGCAAAGGAACAAAGTAGACCCTTCTCAAATGAAGAAATATGAGCAATCAACAAATATATGAAAAAATATTCACCATCTCTTGGAATAGGAGAGATAAAAAATAAAGCTACCCTGAGATTTCATCGCTAGTCACAATGGCAATTATCAAGAATACAAGCAACAATAAATGTTGGTGAGGATGTGGGGAAAAGGGTACACTCATACATTGCTGGTTGGATTGCAAATTGGTGCAATCATTTTGGAAAGCATTATGGAAAATCCTCAGAAAACTAATCAGAACAAGTTTAAACAATTGAAAGAAAATAAAGCTGGTCTTTACCTAAAAGAGCCTCATAAATGGAGCCACTATTTGACTCAACTATTGCATCACTCATACTGCTGTTTATATCCAAAGGATTTAAAATCAGTATACTGCAGTGATGCAGACACAGCAATATTTATAGCAACACAATTCACACTAGTTAAGCTATGGAGTCAAACTAGGTGCCCTTCAACAGTTGAATAGATAAAGAAAATGTGGTGTATATACACAATGAAGTTTTATTCAGCCATAAAAATAATATAATCATGTCATTGGCGGGAAATGGATGGATCTGGAGACTTATCATGTTGAATATTTTCTTTGATATGTGAAAGATAACCGAAAATAAGGTGGGGGGAGGAGTTAAAAAAAAAGAATTGGAGAAAGATCAATGGAGTAGACAAAGGGGAATGAAAGGAAGGAAAGATGAATGAAATTGAGAAAGATAGTAGAATGATTCTGGCATAACATTCCTGTGTAATGTATGAATATACCACAGTGGATCACCATCCATACATCCACTAGACTAATTAAAAATAAAAACTGTAAATAGCAGAAAGATAGTAGAGGAAAGGGAACAGAGGGAGGGTAAGGGGAAGTACTAGGGACTGAACAAGAACAGAAGACAAAAAGTACAGAAAAAAAGAAATAAAAAGACCCTCAGTTGCTAATGACTCTCTAAGTAGAATGTCCTCATAGCTGGAAAACTTCGAAATACGTAGCTAATTTGTATAGTGGAACCATTTAATTATTCCCGCAGAACCCTATCTTCTGTAATTCAGCAGTTTGACCGAGTGTTGAAAGTTACATCATCCTTTAAGCAAGAAATTGAATTCCATATTATGGACTTTGTGAAGATAAAGCCAGTGACTGTATATTTTCTATTCTATCCCTTCAGAATAATGTATGATTAATGACTGCAGTGTAAGGACTAAGGCTCTTCTATAGACCCTACATTTTTTAAATTATGATGATTTGGAGCTAGGGGAAGGTAGTTGGCAGATTAAAAAGTAATGTTTATTTCATGGTGGATTACATTGGTATGTAATGCAAATCTCAGTCAAATTATATTATTTACTCTTGTTATATAGTTTGGATATTTATATATAACACATTATTCTTTGTAGGATTATCAAGATGTAGAGACACCTATGGATTTCAGCACTGTGAAAGAAACTTTAGAAGCAGGAAACTATGGTAGTCCTCTGGAATTTTATAAGGATGTTCGCCAAATATTCAGCAACTCCAAAGCTTATACCTCTAATAAAAAATCAAGGGTATGAAAAACACTATTAGATGGGTTAATTAAGCATTTAATTATGTATACAAGAAGCAGTTATCTTTCAACAGTTTTAAAATTGCTAATTAAGCATTTACTATAATTCTGACAAAGTTATTGAGGTTTACTTTTCAGTATCATCTCTGAAATGTGTATTCTTTATTATACATGCATAGATACATTTAGCATAATCATTCTAAAATTAAGCTTATTTTATTTTTCTCATTTGCCTCTTCTTTAGTCTTTAATAATACATCTTCCAGAGAAAAGAGAAGGAAAGGAGAGGTAGAAATTTGAATGCCCTTTAATATATCTTAATTAATAAATCGATAAATATAAAGGTAGTTGGTATTAATTTATATGAAACTTTTTGATTAGCTCTGAATATTTATGTTACCTTTATAACAATCAGTGAACTGCATT
Source organism: Sciurus vulgaris (assembly GCF_902686455.1). Classification (NCBI taxonomy): domain Eukaryota; kingdom Metazoa; phylum Chordata; class Mammalia; order Rodentia; family Sciuridae; genus Sciurus; species Sciurus vulgaris. The sequence goes on from NC_136471.1 coordinate 71,004,260, forward strand.
GGAAATTTTTAACCGTTCATTCATACTCACGTGTAATAAGCCCCTATATTTTGACAGAACTTAAAATGTTTTCTTTAAGTTCTTTTCACTGGTATCTCATTAAATTTTAAATGAATTGCACAGTATATACATTTGCCCACTATACTTCATACAGAATGAATGTTCACTAATTTCTGGAGGTATAGTTTTCTCACATTGTCTTTTTTCCCTTTAATCATGATTGTTAAGAGTGACATACATTTTTTGTAGAAAGTTTGGAAAATATAGAGAAGTACAGAGAATTATGTCAAAATAAATCCTATTGGCATGTATAAGTAAAAAGAACCAATAAAAAATGGAAAAAGAAAACATCAACCACCTGTATAGCCCATTGTTTTTTTATTTACAGTTAATATTTAATATATATACTTACAATATTCCCTATATCCTCACAAGTATATATGTATTTTTAAAACAATAATTTTTATATTTTAAGATCTTTCTGTTACTTACATATTATGACACTTTGAAAAGAAGATTTTCAGTGGTATTCTATTTTGTGTTTATTTTATATTATTTAACCACTGTCCTATTGCTAAAGATATAGGTTTTTCCAGTTTTTCACTTTATGTGAATAATGGCTGTGGCTAACATTTTAAATATCCTTAAACATAATTTTCTGTTCATTTCCATAATATTTTCATAAGACCAATTCTCAGAGGTAAATTTATTAATCAAAGATGGCATACTTTTATGTTTATGGTTCCTCTTGTAAATTTCCTTTAGAATATTATTCTGGATAAAATTTCCTCGATTCATGATTCTTTTTTCTTATTCTTCAGAATAACTAAATATTGTGTTTTTAAAATACATTTGTTTTGTTGTGACAATGTGTCCTGTTTTTATTCTTCAGGAAGAGTTTCTCAAGTAAATAAATGATGAGTTATATTGGTCTACCCTTTTTTTATATATTAATTACTTTAATAGTAATTGGTAAATGAAGACTGATTTCCATCTTTTCAGATCTATAGTATGACACTGCGATTATCTGCCTTATTTGAAAATCATATTAAAAATATCATCTCTGAATATAAGTCAGCAATCCAGAGTCAGAAGAGGAGAAGGCCACGGTACAGAAAACGTCTAAGAAGCAGCAGCAGTTCCTTATCTAGTAGCAGAGCTCCTAGGTATATTCACTGATGCAGCATTCATTTAAGTTTTCAGAGCATTTTATTATATGTATTACCTCATTTCTCAAAGTTTGTAAATAGTTTGAGGAAATCCTAAGAGGTCATTTTTTCCCCCAAAACTCTTGTGCCTGGGTAAGATGGATTTAGTAACCAAAGCATTTTTTTAAATGTGCATTTTATTGTACCGAATCGTTTTTTTTTTTAATGTATTGATCAAAGCTTAAATTTGTCAAATTATCAATTTGAATCATTTCACTTGAATTTTATGACATTTCCTCTTTCATCAGCTTAAGCATTTTTTATCATACTGTATACTATCATTTGTTACTAACAGAAAAAATGTTCATCGTTACGTATTTTCATTTATAGTCCAAAAGGGAAACAGAAACAAATGAAGTTGCAACCTAAAAATGACCAGAATACCTCAGTGACTTATGCCAGGACTAGTTCTCCTTTCTCATCTCCTGGTAAATATGCTTTTTACTTTAGTGTTCTATATCTAAAGTTAATATGGATATTAAAGATATGGAAGAGGTAGCATAGCTTATACTGAAAAGAGGGATAGATTTGGATTTAGAAAAGTTGTGTTTTATTCCTAGTTCTATTTGTTAGCTGTGTGGCCCAGGATAAGACATTAGGCCACAAAACTTGATTTGTTAGACAGATATATTTTAATGTCTCTTAGTTTGGGAATTCTGTGACTATATGATTTTTATTATCTATACTATTTCAGAACACTCATCCAAAATATATTTGCCGACATAAGACTTGAATTCAGTATTTTTGGAGATGGTTTCCTTGGAGAAGGTTTTTCTGATATTTTGTGCTTGACAGAATGATAATTTTTTCTGAAAATATTTATACTTCCTTCTTATAGCAACTTGTAGTTTTTTTAAAGTAAAATAGGAGATATATAGTATTAAAAGCAACCTGTTTAACTTTCCTGGAAACATGAAATTATGGTAAACTAACAACTTTCTTAAAATGCAAGTTTCAGATGCTGCTGAAGGATTTTCATTATATCTGCTTGATGATGAAGTAGATGGACCATTTTCTTCATCGAGCTTCAGTGGATATACCCGAAATGGAAATAGCCATGATCCAGGAAAAGCCAAATCATTTCGAAATAGAGTTTTACCAGTTAAACAAGGTAGGAAAAAATATGGACTAGGACATTCATTTTTTCATTCTCTTACAATGAAAGATGAGTCATTTGAAAGCTGATATCCTAGAGTAGTAAAATCTAGTATGTCCTCATAGATGTTTTTATTTTGTTTATTTTTTGTGGTACCAGGGATTGAACCCAGGGCCTCATGCTTTGCTAGGCAACTTCTTTATTTTATTTTGAGATAGGGTCTTAGGTTGCCTAGGCTGGCCTAAAATTTGGGATCTCTTGCCTGGGCCTCACAAGTAGCTGGGATTACAGAAATGTACCACTGTACCCAACGTGTAGTTAAACTTAATGAACTTAATGATGTTTTTAATTTTGTCAAATTTGAGTCAGATAAGATTTTATAATCATCACTAGGAATACACCATTGGGAGATTTTCAGGAACTATTTTGAAATATATTGGGTTTTTTTTGTTTGTTTGTTTGTTTGTTTTTTTAGTTTTTTGCCTGTGGTACTGGGGATAAAAAGCAGGAACATTTACCCCTGAGCTGCATCCCAGTTCTTTTTATTGTTTTCATTTATAGATAGGGTCTCACTAATTTGCATATGCTAGCTTCAAACTAGTGATTCCCCCTGCCTCAGACTCCCAGGTAGCTAATATTATAGGCATGTGCCACTGCGCCCATCATGTTTTAGTCTTTTTTGTTTTTGTTTGGTACCAGGGATTGAACCCAGGGGCACTTAACCACTGAGACACATCCCCAGCCTTTTTTATTTTTTATTTTGAGAAAGGGTCTTACTAAGTTGAGTTGCTATGGCTGGCTTGAACTTGTAATCTTCATGCCAAAGCCTTCAAAGCCACTAGGAATATAGGAATATGCTACCATGCCTGGCTATGTTTTAGTCTTTTAAAATAAAATCAATAGGAAAAAAATTCTTTAAAGAAGGAATTCTTTCCCCAAGTACTTACGAACCATACTGTTAAACACATTTAGGATTTTTCATGTTGTAAACCATATTAATAAGAAGGGAAAATGTTTCTAAAGTCATCTTGAAATAGGTCTCATATTTTTGTGGACTATTCATTCCAGTTAATCAAGTTGCCCTCAATTGAGAACTGATTCTTCTTTCAGTCAACACCCACTTCTCCTGCCTTCCTATGGTTTTCCAGTTATATAGCTCAGATGTTCTCTCCCTAGGTGCCTGCTATATCACTAAGTCATTGGTTTTCAGATTATGCCCTGCCTATTCCTGGGGATATGTAGAGGTACTTCAGAAATTACCTGAAAAGCCTTATACATTTATGTAGATGAGCTAAGTCATTTTATTATTTCATATAATGAGCTTCCATATAACTTTTTAGTTGAAGAAAATTTTCAGTGTTGACAAAGAAATCATTGACCTAATTAATTTCTATGTGCATCCATCTTAGATCCTTTCAGGAGTATTGATTATTATAAATATTTGAATGTTATTGTTACTAAAATTTTCTTATTATACTTAGCCCTGTGTTATGATCCCTGAACATATTCAAAGGCAGTTCTAGTATGTTCAACTATTTGAAGTTTTAAATAATATTTAGTTTGTTTTTACAAATGCTTTTATTGGAATCTGGATTTTAATTTTATATGCATTTTAATTGAAGATTAATTATTCATTGTTCTAAGCATCAGGTAACTTAAAAATAGACAGTCTCAAGATATAATTTATATTAATGTGAAAAATACCCAAATACCCAATTACTTTTAAATAATGTGCTTTTGTTTTTTCTTCATACCTTTGCTCTCTCCTTTGATTTTTTTTTTTTTTAAACCAGGGTTTGAACCCAAGAGTACTTATCCACTGAGCCACATCCCTAGCCCTTTTAATTTTTATTTTGAGACAGGGTATCACTAAATTGCTAAGGCTAGCTTTGAACTTGTGATCCTCCTGCCTTATCCTTCCAAGCCACTGGGATTACAGGTGTGCACCACCATGCCGGCTCTCCTCTGATCTTTTTTTTTTTCCCTCTCCTCTGATCTTGCTACACTTTGTGAAATCATGCTATTGCCTTCTCCCATTTTGCACTTTCCATCACTGATAAGTTTTTAGAAAGAGTATCCTAGACTTCTTTCATCTGTTTTCTTTCTATCTACATTTTCTTTTACCTTTGTAGTCTAGCTTCTGTCCCATTCACTCTCCAGAATCTGTTCTCAAAATCACCAGTATTATTCAAGGGTCAACCAGTGTCCTTTCCTTAGTCCCTATATTATTTTTCTTTGTACCATTGCACACCGTTGACTACCTCCTCTATGAACTCTACTTCCAGGCTTCTATAATCTTCTGATAGAATTGTATTTCTGCTTCACCTGTGTTTTCTTTCTTTTGACCCTATTTTTTCTCTATTTGCAGAGTTTCCCACTGGTGTTAGTTTGTTTTTGTCCTCTACAAATAAAAGAATCTAATGATTATAACATTTATCTTGATGCCAGTGACTCTCCAAGTGCATATGCCCAGACCAAACAGCTCTTTATTTTACTGGTTTCATTTCTCATTGCTCTCTAAAATAATTTCCTTCAGTGTTTAACATCTTCTTATCTCACGTTCACTTCTTTTTGTGTGTTCATTATTTGAGTTAATGGTACCACCTTCTTCCTCATCATTCAACTTTTCTCACAGTAGTCCTTTGTTTGTTTTTGTTTATAGTCTTTGTGGTGCTGGGGATTATACCCAGGGCCATAGTTCATATTAGGCCAGCATTCTACTACTGAGATACATCCTTGGTCTTCATAATGAATTTGACTCTCCATTTACTCCTCATATCCAGTCAGTAGTCAAATTTGGTTACTACTGCTCTAATAGCACTCTAATGCTCTTAATGGCACTGAAATCTCTTATCTGTTGCTATTACCTTAGTCTCTAGCCAAATATATTAGTCACCTTGGGCTGTGATGACAAGATTCCATAGACTGGGTGACAAACAACAGACTTTTATTATCTCACAATTCTAGAGGTTCTCAGTCCAAGGAATCAAGATGTTTAAGTGTTGGTGTCTGATGAGGACTTTTTTCCTGACTTTGCCACCTTCTCATTGTGTCCTCATGCGACCCTGTATGCAGAAAGGGGGTGGTTTCTGAGTTTCCTCCTCTGCCTATAATGACACTAATCTTCCTAGTGACCCCATCCTTATGACTTAATTTAACCTTAATTACCTACCTCTTTAAAGGCCCTGATTTCCAAATGCGATCTCATTGGGGGTCTAAGCCTCAACATAGAATTTTGAAGGGACATTATTTAGTTCATAACATCTAAATTACTAGATTAATCTTATCATTGTAATCACCATATAGCCCTAGTCTTTCTTCCTTTCAGTCTACTTTTCTGTTTTTTTCTTACCTGTTTCTTCTCAATTATCTTTGCAGGTGGTTCTTTATCTTTAAATGAAACATCCCACATTGCCATCCTTGACCATTTTCTCTCTAATTGTTCTTTCAGTGGGCTCTGCAGTTGCCATGACCCTAAATATTTCTACTGAAAAATTTCAAAAGTTTATCTTCAGCTCCATTCTTTCCCATGAGCTCCAGTTGATAAAACTACCTACTTTGTAAATTTTCTTTTCTTCTGGGGGGTATTGAGAATTGAACCCAGGGCCCTACACATGCTAAGCATGTGTTCTACATGTACATAAACTCCAACACATTTTTTTTCTTCATTGCCTTTTCTTAGACTTATTTTACCATCTCTAGCTGGAAAATTGATTTTTCTCATACCCTGCTCAAACTTGTTCCTCCATAGTATTCCAACTTAGCAAAATATCACTACCATTTACACAGTTGTTCAGGCATTAAAACCTAGGATCAGCATTTATCCTGTGTTTTGACACTTGATGTCTAGTCCCTCACCAAGTCCCATCAGTTCAACCTTTAAAAAAATGGAAGTTTATTTTGGTGTCTCTTCTAGAAGGAAATATTCCAAAGTTGATCAATTTTATCACTTCTATTTGTGCCTCCCTCATTAAGTATTACCTAGAATACTGATATGAAATCCGAACTGGTTTCTGCTTCCAATCTTTTCCACTCTACAATCTGTTCTCTATACGACAATCATGGCTTTTTTTTTTTTAAATGTAAATCAAATGTTTTACTTGAGCATAAAACCTTCTCCTATCAATGATCTACCATCTCATTTTTCTGTTCCCCTCTGTTATCCTGGTTTTCTTTCTGTTTCTTCTACTTCAATATTCTTTCCCCAGATCACAGTTCATTCAGTTCTTTTTTAAAGTCCTTTTTCTAAAGCCTGGGGATACTTCATAGTACCTGCCTAGGATGGTTGAGGCCCTGGTTTCGATTTCTACCATTTGGAAAAAAAATCCTACCACTTCAGAGAAGTCTTCCATGTCTAAAATAACCCCTATACACTCTCACACTTTTTTTTTAACTCTCATTCCTTTTCCTTTATAACATACAGCAATACTTGAAATTGTACTACTTATTCATTCACTTCATTATCTATCAGCATTTTCCCAGTAAAATATAAATTGCTATAATAAGGACTTTGTCTCATTCATCACTATATTATAAGCTCCATGTAATGTCTAACCCATAGTTGAACAAATTAATGAAACAGTTCTGATACATGTTCTCACACAATTCTTCCTAAAGGTTGGCCCTTAAAATTTCTGCTTAGTTATATCACCACCCTCAGTCCACCTCCATATCCTAATGCCCACCCCCAAAAAGCAGTCAGACAAAAATCAAAATTTCAGTATCTTCCATTTCAAACAAATATCCTACTCTACCACCTTCCATGATTTTGCCCCAACTATCTTAGGTCACTAAGTATTTTTGATAGTCTGTTTATTTTACTTGTGAATCTTAAATAATCATCTTATCAATGTCAAAGCTTAACTTTCAAAAATCATTTTGATTTAGATCACTCCCTTGATGGACCTCTTACAAATGGTGATGGCAGAGAGCCCCGGACAGGAATCAAGAGAAAACTACTTAGTGCATCAGAAGAAGATGAAAGCATGGGAGGAGAAGAGAAAGACAAAAAAGAAACAAAAGAGAAATCACATTTATCTTCCTCAGAAAGTGGAGAGTTAGGATCCAGTTTAAGTTCAGAAAGTACCTGTGGTTCTGATTCTGACTCTGAATCAACTTCCAGAACAGATCAAGATTACGTAGATGGAGATCATGACTATAGCAAATTCATACAAACTAGACCTAAAAGAAAACTCAGAAAACAACATGCCAATGGAAAAAGAAACTGGAAGATGAGAGGCACAGGAGGAAGAGGAAGATGGGGAAGATGGGGTAGATGGAGTAGAGGAGGCAGAGGAAGAGGAGGCAGGGGACGAGGGGGTCGAGGAAGAGGGGGCGGTGGCACTAGGGGAAGAGGAAGAGGGAGAGGAGGAAGAGGTGCCTCTAGAGGAGCCACTCGAGCCAAGCGAGCACGTATTGCAGATGATGAGTTTGATACCATGTTTTCGGGACGTTTCAGTAGACTGCCTCGAATCAAAACAAGAAACCAAGGCAGGAGGACTGTTTTATACAATGATGATTCTGATAATGACAATTTTGTGTCCACTGAGGATCCTCTGAATCTTGGTACATCCAGATCAGGCAGAGTGCGTAAAATGACAGAAAAAGCCAGGGTGAGCCATCTCATGGGATGGAATTATTAACAGTTAATAAATTTAGAATAATTAAAAAAATTCAATGGCCTTCTACTGCAGGGAATTTACCAGGAAATTTACAAAGCAAGTTGTGTGGGGACTTCTGCTTCCTTTCACATTGGTGCTTTTCCATTATGCCAGTATATATTTGTTTCAAGACTTTTGATCTCCACACTTCATTTGTTCAAACAAGCCTTACTCATTAGGCCTTAAATTAAAAGAAATTCCGCCCACACACACATAGACAACACACACACGCGCACACACACACACACACACACACACACACAACACAGACACACTACAGATTTACTACATTAAAGGAGCATTCTGCTTCTTAAGAGTAGCACGACATTTTTATCTCAATGGAATATCCCTCTTTTGCTTTTGTATCACAGAAGTATAGCACCTTCTTACAGAGTTTTATATAGTTTGTTTTTGCCATTTTGATTCCTATACCCAGTAATAATAACTTTTGCACAATACACCAATCCTAAAGGCAGCTATTAAATGTTTACAGTTTCTATATTGTAAGAACGATCTGGATTATTTTACTCTTCCCAGGCCAAACTTTCATTAATTGTAGTGAACTGAAGTATATATTTATACTACAGTTTTTGGGGGGTGGGGGGATCTTGATATGCTTTTCATTGATTTGCTTAATTCACGTTAATGGTGAGAAAGGGTTGGTGCCTTGTAAATATGTAGCAAATCTTTGTGGTGTGTCCTGATGTGTGCATTAACTTTATTAAAAGAGAATACTTGAGGTATCAATCTAGACAAGGTGCCAAATGCAAAATTTTCTTGCATCCATTTTCTTTTTCCTATTATATTTTATTGCATTAATAGAATTTGTGTAGCTTAAAGAATAACTTAAACATTTGAAAAATCCTCATCCACAAAGAATAACTTCTTTGAATAGTAGCTCAGCTACCTCTATTAACTATAACTACTGGAAACATTAAGGAAAATAAATGCTGTTACTTATGACTAAGGAGAAGTAGAACAAGCTTGGTAGGAATGAATACTCATAAGATATAAGCTGAGAGGTTGTCAATTACTGTGTTGGCTCTCAGATGAATAGTTGTAATTACAAACTTCCCTAAGTATTGTATGCTCTACCTTAGGCTTTCTTAGAACACATTTGTATAAATAGACTTGGGCTACTGCTTATATATCTCTGCTACCACTTTCTATTTAACAGCTATGCGTTACTGGTTTTCATTTGAATCTTAAAATGTAACAAAGCACCTAGTTTGAGTTGGAATGTGTGGGCTAGCTAATATTTTGAATCAATAGATTCTGATCTTGTCATTCCAAAGGGTTCTTCTGGTCTAGATTTTCAGAAAAGAACCTCATTGCACTGCACACTGATATTTTGAAACATTATTTTATAGATGAAAAAAATCTTTAAAACCCTTATGGTCTTGTTTACAGCAGTAGAGTGCACATGGTTCCATAAGTGAGCTTGAGTCCCAAGATCAATTTTACTCCTCGAATTTGAGATTGCAGAGTTGCAAATTTGTTAGATACTTAAATTTTTGAAGTGAGAGGGATAATATTGATCTTTGTTTTTGTAACAGCAAATTTGTTGCATTTAGATCAAACGTGTGATAAAACAGACTTATTAATGTATACCTAGCTATCTATCCTAGGAAATTTCTTAAGCTCATATGTTTGTCTCATGATTTCAATCATTTCATGCATCTGAAAATCCTTAAGTACAGAGGAAGGAGTACACACATAACTTCGCTTTTTTGGTAGGGTTGGGGGTGGGGATTATTCTTGGACTAACATCTTTAAGCAATTTTCACTTGCAGTAGAAATGATGTTCAGGCTTTAAGAAAGTATTGTTGTGAATTGTTAAATGGCACTAACTTCTGTTACTAGACAATAGACCAAGCTGATATTTTTTGTTGTAGCCTTTTTTTTTTTTTTTTTTAACTAAACCAAAACTACTTCTGGTTATAACTCAGCTGCCATTTTAAAACGTAGTATAGATTCAAAATGTTCCTATTTCAAACTCTACTTTCGATTTTTGCTAAATGTACTACTTCAGTTATTCATCTCTTGGGCATTTAGACTAAATTGTGCCTGTGTTTTCTTGGAAATCAATAATACTTTGGCCTACCCTAATCAAAATAACAGTTCCGTAAATTCCTGGATATACCCAAATGTGTATCATGTGTATCATTTTAGTGTGAATTTTTGTTGTTGACATTCTTCTATGAAGAGCTGACCTCTTGATATGTAGAAGAATTGCCATTTGTGTGATCTTAGCTATCTGGAGCTTTATTTATAATTTATTTTGAATAATAAAAATGCCACACTTATTCCCCAAATGTCAAGATTTTCTAGGTTTAGGTAATTAGAATAATAAGGCTGAAAACCTTTTTAAGCATATTTTATATGTAGTGAAATACTGTGAAGATACTAGTGAACAGCATTTTTGCTGTAATGTTGATTTCAGTTACTAGAATTTAAAGAGTTAGTCACCAGGGTATGTTAGGTGAGTATAGTTATCATTTATTATAAAACAAACAGATAATTTTCTGTTTGCATGCAAATTATTTTGATAAGTGTGAAAATAAAGGTTTGGGAGATATTATTTTTACTTTTTTATCTGGACTTTTCTCCCCATTTATACTTTGCTTTTTTGTAATGCCACCTCCTGTGAATGTGTCATGATTTGTATCACATTGATTATTTTATTATTTTAATTTCTAGAGGCCCTTTAAATCTAAATAAGATCTGGGTTTAGACATAGCAAAGCAAGTAGGAAATGAACTAAGAATTTGCTAAGAAAAATCACTGTTACATTTAGGTCCGTGAAAGCATACACATGTAAAAACCTATTCCTATGTTCGATATGAATAGTCAGTAAGCTGTAATATTCCTCAAAATTCCCAGCATTAAGATCTTAGCATGTGTATATATTTATAAAAACTGAATCATAATGTTTCTTATATGGCTTGCTATGTTTATCTCATCCACCAATAGGATATTTTCCAAAACATTAACTAACCCTCTAGCTTAATGACTAAATTTGTTTTTGTATATGTGTGTGTGTGCGTGCTTGTATGTATGTAGGGTTTTTCCCCCAACTTGACATACCTTATCGCAGACATTAAAAAAGAAAGAATATTTTATAATGGAGGACATTGTCTATCAGTTCTTTGCCTCTGTGTCTGTAGCCTGAGCATTTACTGCTTGATCATCTACTCCATTATGCCTTCTAGATAACCAATCCAGGTTTTGTCATGTATGTGTACCCCTCTGTTTTTTTTTTTTCATTTTATTTGCTCTTCTGCTTGTTTTATTTTCCTTTCCCTCCCCAGAGATCAAGATTTTTCTAAAATTATTCCATACAGCACTTTGTTTAACCCAGAGGCAAATAAACTCAGTAAAATTCATAAATACATTCTGCACATCTGTGTGCTTGGATATATAACTCAGCCTTCCAGTATTTTGAAGTAATTTTGAGTGATGTAAATTTTGTTATTTTTGTTTTGATTCCATAGATTGTCATCAGACAATAACAGAGTGAAAGAGAAAGTTGTGAATGTCACTTCTAACTTTTGATAACACTTTTTGAGCATTTTTCAAACTTTGTATGATTGTGGAAATGATAAACACCTAATTATTCCCTTATACATCTTGGGCATCATTTTATGCACATTTGCCAACTGGTACTTGTCTTCAAATTTGGAATTCTCACATTCACAAAAAGACTGAATGTGTAATTTTAGTATACTTTGATGTCTAGTCTTAATAAGTATAATATTTTGAATCCAAAAATGAATAATTCTGGGGGAAGAGTTGGGACTTTTGATATTTAAAGTCCATTTTTAAAAATTATAGCCCCATCCCCAACATTTTTGTGGTACATGAGGCTAATATTTTCCTGAAAATAGAATATTCTGAGATTTAAATCCAGTTTTGAAAATTAATGGGAAAATATTTTCATGCTATTTTTATGTCTTAGCAATTTCTTTACCAAGTTTTGATTATCAAATTTACCAAGTTTTGATTAATCCAATGTAAATTTAAATTTTTTTTTCATGGTGCTGTATTTTGTGGAATATAAATAGCACTCAGGTTTCTTGATATTGATTTCATATAGAGCCTTATCCTTAATTATTTCCTTTTTTTGTCTTTCCTCTCCTGATTGCTTTTATCCTCTCTTATTTATCTGCAGTAAAGACTGCACCTAATTTAGCATATTCCAACAAGACTGGAAATTTTTTGATTGATTGATGGGGAGATGTACTTTAGAAAGGTCCTGCAGTTTAGAATTAAGGCGTATTTTTAATGTGTATGCCCATCTGTTATTCTTTTACCATCTTAATTAAATCTATTATTTGAGACTTTGACATATAGAAGCATGATAAGTATTTTCTAAAAAAATTATTGATAACATATAGAAATTGCCATTGTTAATTGACTTAAGATCATATACAAATTATTTAGAAACCCAGTTGGGAAATGTGTTTTTACATGTCACCAAATACATATTAGGCAGTACTACAAATGTTAATTCTTTAAATAATACTGTGGTGATGGCAATCAGTAATTTATTTCTTTGTCCTGTAACTTATTCTTGTCTTTTGTAATCCTTTACACAGTATTAACAAAACTGTACTTTGTTTGTTCTTAGTATCCATAAACTTAAAGATGGAAAAATCATTCAGTTAATAGTCAATGTGATGTTGTATATGGGCAAAATGTCCATTAAACTAAAATTCAGTTTTAAAAACAAGGTAAACTAAACTGGCTTGGTTTATAAAAGATGTTTTGTTTGGCAGTTGTCAGTCATTATTAAGCAATTACCTTCAAAGACAAAAAAAAAAAAAAAACGATTAATTTGTTGCCATTCTTTATGGGATGTTTACAATAAAATTCCAAGTTGTTTGGAATCAATTGCACTCTTGCTGCTTTATGCCTTAACTCATGTACCAGAGATAAATTAACAAGAAGAAAGAAATACGGAGTTACCTTTCTATTATCCTGCTTTAGAGATTATAATATGTAACTCTTGAGTCTTTTCTTTCTTGTTTCTTTGTCATAGAATATTTTATTACTATTATTTTTTAATCTGAAAAACTGGGATGATTTCTATACAAGAAAAGATTTTTCCCTTAGTTGTAGCAAATATGCTTTTGGTGACTTTAAGGTAATATATGTGATATACTTTAAATGTGGGCTGCCGGGTGCCTTAAATCACAGCCTACGAATCTGTAGTCAATTTTGTTTTATAGAACTTTTTCAAGTGAATAGATTTCTAACATATTTATGGTTTCTAGGTTTATACATTTTAACAAGTGAGCTATGAATCCCTGGCATTTTTTTATGGTCAAATTGCCTACAAAGCTTAACTATTTTGCAAATGGTGCTTTAATTCCATGTAAGTATAGGAGGGACAGAAATCAGGTGAGACATGATCAGGATCTGAGTGCCCTAATAGGAACATTCATCCAGAGTCTGAATCTGTACAGTTATGTAGACTTTTCCTCCCAAAGTGAAGAATTCCACCAGGTTCAAAAATAAGCTGCCTGAAGACTAGACTGTATTTTTCATACTGTTATATTTGTGTGCTTAGAATCAAGAAGTAAGGTATTTATAAAATCATCTTCTGGCGTCAGATCGAATGACTGTCAAAGTAGCCTGATTTTTCACGATATTTAGAGATTAAGGTGGGAATAAATTGGTATTTTGTTTAGGTGCTTGGTTGGTTAAAGATAGCCCCTCATTTAAGATGTAAAATTTACATGAAAAACTCTGTTCACAGGCTTTCTTGTTTTCTTAACCTAGATTTTTTAAGTAGAAAAATTAAATATTTTTATGACAAAACTTTGTGTTAGTATTCAGAAGATCCATTTTTTCCTAGTTGAAAAGGTCAAGAAAAATGTGCTCCTTTCCCTTTCACTCAATTAGTTGCAACTATTTAAAGATACATTCCGAAAATGCACAAATTAAATCGAAACTAATATATTGAGCCTGTTAGTTGATATTTTTAAAATGGGACTTTAGGTCATATTTTTAAGTCCATATACTTAATATGCTTTCTCAATTCTTTTTAATGCTGCATAATGCTGGTAGACCAAATATAACATTAAATAAAATGAAGATTTTATGGTGTTAATTTTTTTTCCTGAAGTTTTGGGGGAAAAATGTTCCTTTTTCTTTCATTTCTTTGTAACTCTAATAGCTTTTCCTTTGCCAGCTCTGGCAATTATTTTAATAAACTTGCTTCTCACCTGTAGATTACAAATATCTAATAGATATTTAAACAAAGATTATTAAAAGGTTAATATTTAATTTGATATTGAACACTTAAAACTTTCTTATCCTTTTATTCATTTGTAAATTTGAACTGCTAACTTGTCTGCTCAGTGTCCTTACGTTTTTCAATTTGATAATCTTTGTAGTAAATATATTAAGAAATAAAAACATGTCAATTTGCTTAATTTAGGTTATTCATATTAGTTGGTGAGGTTTTTTTGTTCTTAGGACTGTTTTGTGGTTGATTTTTATCTTATTGCAATTCTAATTAAAAGTTGTATAGTAGCAGGTTTATTTATATTAGCAATGTGTCAAGTAATTTAAGGCAGTAAAACTATCTTAAAGTGTTTCTTTTCCCTTTTGACTGTTTACAAATGCTGATATATCATGTTAAAATGAAACTTTCATCCCAGATTGTATAATGGCTGATTTTTAGAGGAACGTTTTGTTACCTTTGGGTATTATTCATCTAAAATACTAATAATGAAGTAGTTAGTTCTGAATTATTTCCTTATGTTAAATTTTAATTTACAAATTAAGCCAATCTCATGTATAAAAATGTGTTAATTGTTTCATGTCTAACCCTGTAGATCAGAAAATATGCCCTTGACATTCCCGTAGTCACTAAATTACCAAATTCTTTCCAGTTCGGAGGTTGGCCATTTGTATTTTAAATGTGGTTTGTAGTTCTCACAGGAAAGAAAAGTAGTTATTAAGGCAAAAAAGTAGTTCAAACTTGTGGTGGATATGTTTTTGCTTTCCAGTTGCTTCACAAATTTAAGACTGTAAATATCATGAGTTTTCAACACTAAAATACTAGTCTTTTATTACTTTGATTATAATTTTTCAAGCAGAAATTGTCAGAAGTCTGAAATGAGTTGAACTTGGCTTACAGTTATTCAGGCAGATGTTGTCAGTAGTCTGAAATGAGTTGTTGTTTCTCTAGATTTGTATGGTGATCTTCATTGAAGATTTTTACTTCAGGATACTCTTCTATGTATTCTATATTAGTGATAAGAAATGGCTAAAGTATTTCTTCCCATACTCATTCATTTGTGTATTCTTTATTCAACATTTACTGAGTACTTTCTATGTGCCAAGAACTGTAATTATCTAAAGAGCAGGGCAGTCACAAAGTTCATGTCCTAATCATAGGTTCAGTCACCAGAATGACACAATTATTAGTCATCTCCCATGTTCAGATGAGAAAAATGAGTTTCGGTAATATCAAATAATTTGCCTAATGCCATGTGGTTATTAAATAGAACAGTCTTGATTCTTCAGGATGTCTACTTCTAGGTTTCTAGTTTTAGTTTTATATCCCATTAATAGGGATAATATTTGATTCTATTTTCCTTCTTCCCAATTTCTATGAAACAGACTGGTGAGTCATGCATGTGTGTCCTGGAAATCACACTTCCTTGTGCTTCTGGCTTAAATAATTTAATATAAGAGAACTTCATAGGGTGAATCTTAATGCCACTTACTACTGGGAGGTGGTAGAGGCCATACTTTTATAAAGATTCTAGGTTTGGAAGTAGAAAAATGAATTAACCACTTACAGTGTGTTTTAACACATACTTGTACAAGAATGAACATCCAAGAAAAGTGTAGAGAATGTACTATTATAGCGAAGAATAATTCTGCTGATAACCAACACAAGTGTGCTTTACAGTGTGTAATACAAAATGGATCAATTATTGCAACTTTCCATATTGTGCTCCATTGCCAGTGTAAAATTCAGAACATTTTTTCCCATCTGAGAGAAAATATGCTTCAAACACACTTCTCAGTGAATGCACCAAGTTTCCTGACTTCATCCCTGGGTTTAATTTAGTTTTGTTTTTGCTGTTTTATACTGATGATGGAACCCAATGGCTCCTGCATACAAGACAAATGCTCTACCACTGAGCTACATTCCCAACCCTTTTTAGTTTTATTTATTTATTTATTTTTTAGTTTACATGGAGAGAATACCTTTGTTTTATTTATTTACTTTCATGTGTTGCTGAGGATTAAACTCAAGTTTCTCACATGTGCTAGGCAAACACTATCACTGAGCTGCAACCCCAGTCTCCCTTTTTATTTATTTATTTATTTATTTTGAGATGGTGTCTGAACAAATTGCCCAGGATGGTCTAGAATTTAGGATCCTCCTGTCACAGTCTCTGGGATAAATAGGATTACAGACATGCACCACCCATCCAGGCTTGGGGGATCATTCCCCCACCTCCATCCCTGCCCCTGGGACTGGGGTTAGAACCCTGGACCTTGTGCACATTGTGCAAGCACTCTACCTCTGAGCTACATTCCAACCCTTTTTTTCACCATATATATTTATTGGAGCATTATAGTCGTACATATTTGTACATGCACACAATATTGTAGTATAATTTTGACCAATAACATTCCCATTTCTCTTTCCCTTTCCTCCTCCCTCCCCTGAACCCTTTACTGATCTCTCTTTGATTTTCATGAGATTCCCCTGTACCCGTCTTTTTGCCTTTTTCCTCTCTAAATTCCACATGTGAAAGGAAACATACAACCCTTGACCTTCTGAGTTTGACTGACTTTGCTTAACAATGTTCTTGGGTTCCATCAATTTTTCTACAAATGACATCATTTAAGTTTTCTTTATGGCCAAATAATTGTTTTATTTTGAGATAGGTTCTCACTAAATTGTCCAGGCTGGCCTTAGACTTGGATCAGCCTCCCAAGTAGCTAAGATTACAGGTGTGCACCAGAGACCCCAGCTCCTTGGGATTGTCTGTATTGTGTGTATATGTGCATATCTTTGAACTACCTCTGAATTTTACATATCTAATTTCACTCCATCTTTGCACCCTCATTTAATTATTTTTTAGTTCTAGATCCAAAAAAAGACATTTGCTATCTCAACTTCCATATTCAATCCTTTGGAATAATTTTAATGACTTTTTTCCCAATTAAGACTGGAACAGGGTGGTGGTTGGTGAGGGTTTGATTAGGCTTATAGATGGAACCGTTGATTTGAATTTTATAATTCTATCAAAGCATATATTATTATGAGGAGAAATTAAACTAATTTAAGGACATGTGTTCACTGTTCATTCTGAAGGAACAAGGTTTTCCAAGTCATTAGGTGTGCTTAACTTGCACTTGGTTCATGACATTTCCAGTGATCTCATTCATATTTCATAATGCCACTTTTTCTTCTCAACACTTTATTCCGAACCTTATACAAGGTAAAGAAGTATTGGTTTCCAGAAGATAGATTATTCAGTTATTTGGTATAGAAATGTTGCTATAAAAATCAAAAAGGGGATAGAAAAAAATTTATAAATTTTCTCAGGGCTTACTGATTTTGTAGTTCTGGTTTCTTTTAGTCTTCAAAATAGAGCACAGCAGAGTTGGCTCCCTGATTATATTTATTTGAGGAAAATACAAAGTAGAAATCGAGATAAGAGATTTTTTCTATAGTTAGATACTATTCTGTGACCTGGTCTTGTATGGCTGGTCTTTAGATGGTAGTAGACTGACCTAGTTAAGTACCATGGTTTTGGTGAGGCATAGGAAAGGTCACCAAAGAGAAACACTTGGTATCTTTCTAAGATTGATCTTAACTAGAAAAGAGAGGAAAATGGGGAATGGAGGGTTAATGAGGAATAAAAATTTTGAGTGTGCTGTGTTTGGGTATAAATGCCTTCAAACCCAGAAACTTCAGTTCCACGTCAGTGGAAATGAATGAAAAACAGATTTTTGCTTTTTGGGAGGAGTTTACAGAAAGATTATTAGTGGTGATGATGGCAACTTAATTTCAGAATTTTATTACTAAGTGTTCCCTGAGGAACATTATTAATGTTAACCCCATTTTACCGATGAAGAAACTGAGGTGCAGAAATGCAAAGGTCCTATTGCTACTAAATGTCAGGGTTTTTGTTCAGATCTGTTTCCAAAGCCTATGTGCCTAAATGTTATATATACTACTACCCACTGGACTACTTTTAGTTCTAGCTGTGTCAGAAATTTGCTAAGTGACTCTGACTAAGTCCCTCATTTTCCCTTGGTATCACTTGTCTTTAACTGTGCAAGACTGAAATTGAACATTAAATTACTTCTAAAGGACTCAGGGTTCTATGCTTTCAAAGTTCTTGCTTATCCCTTACATATCTTCCTAATCTCCAAAACATTTTTATTGAAAGCTCAATTTTCTTAGAATCTTGATAAGCCCTCTATCCTACTGGTAAAAATTACTTATTTGAATGCAAATATCCCATATGATATGCCTTAGAAGGCTTCAGCTTTAATAAGGTAAGACTTAACAGCTTAGGAAGTGTAAAATGTGATTGAAAAAACTGACTAATGGTATGACAGTGTGAGGAGTTCCAATGACTCACTTCTCAGTAAAACTGGTGGAAAGTAGTTTTTACAACCACTTGTGGCCTTTGGAAATGGTCCAAAGGGCAAACATTAAACCGAAAAAAAAAAAACATCTATTCAAGAAAATGTATGAAAACTCGCTAAGAAAGGTGAGAATCTGGTATTTGAGCAAGACAGTTCTTTCCTACCCCTTCTGTCCCAGATTTCACTATGTACTGCTACTGTAGAGAACAGAACAACTACTTCCCTTGGGTCCAAGGCCAAGGGCTTTCTTCCTGATAGGTGTTCATCAGCATTTTTCATACTTCTTCCCCAAGATAGTGTTGCTGAAGCTAAGGTCCAATGATTGAGGTTGACAGATGGGACCATCTGTTGTTCTTTTCAGTCTTCGTTCTTGGAATTAAAATGTTCTTCTTTGGTGCTTCAGGCTCAGATGGCAAGCCCTAATCATGAAATAGTGGTACAATGCCAGAAGACTTCAGGCTGCTGTGCTCACCCCACTAACTACTCAATTCCTAAAATTGGGGTTGTGTCAGAAAATTGCCATTGTCCTCATCACCTATCCCTACCTTGGCTCAAGATACTTTGCCTGTGGAAAGATGCAAATCGTGAAAAAGTTTCCCAAAGAAAATGATTTCATTTACAACAGGCCTAAGAATGCTCTTAAGAACAGTAGAGATTGTAGGGAAAGGTCAGTCAATAGGGGTTTCAAGATGCATGCTAAATTGCAGACAGGCTAGTTTGCAGGGAAGTACTGGGGAATAAGATAGTTGGGAGATGCTTTCCAAGGGTCAGGAAAAACAAACACGGACATCAATGACTTCTTTAAATGGAACCGAATTTGATGGGATTCATTTATAATTTTGTGCCACAGGGTGGTGTTGCATACAGTTGAAAAATCATGCTGTAATTAATAGATTCCAAAAGGTGGGTGTGGTCAGAAAAATAACTCTACCCAAACCACTGACCTCCCTGGGTGACTGGGCATACCAGAAGTTGAGTCTCTATGAGGAACAATATTAGTCTCTCACCAACTTGGAGGGAAAAAAGATTTTTTAAAAAATCCAGTTAATCATAAAATACGTAAACAACCAAATAAAAGTATCAGGACCCCAAGTGGGGGTTATCAGTACCCAGAGTTGCTATGATGCATTATCTAAAAGTCCAGATTCCAAAAAAATAGTCATAAGATAAAATGAAATGAAAACATGGCAGAGTAGAATCAACCATATAAATAATAACATCAAATATGAATGAATTAAGTAAATCCATCACAATGAAGATTTTAACAATCCTAAAACCAAAATCCAACTATATACTATTAAATGAGATATTTTAGTTTAAAAGATATAAATAGGTGAAAAGTATAAGGACTGCAAAAAACAATGCAAGATGCAAAGATAAATAGAGAGGGTCAAATAGAATAAGCAATTTTGACTTTAAGACAAAAAAGTTTGAGAGGTATATTTTATAAAAATAAAAGGGTCAATCTCAGGGAGATAAAAAATTATGAATATATATGCACCTAACAAAAGAGAGTTCTCAATATGTGCATCAAAAAGTGATAGAGTTGAAGGGAAAATAATATTTTGAGACTCGATATCTCACTTTCAATAATGGACAGAATTACTAAGAGGTAAAACAATGATACAAAAGGTGTGAACATTATACTCCCCATTAGACAGACATATAAAGAATGTTTCACTCCCAAAAGAGCAGATGCACCACTTTTTCAAGTGCACATAGTATATTTTCTAGAAGTATTTTCTATAATATTTTCTGTACTATGTGCAATCATTTAAAAAAGTTTTGATAGGTTTAAAATTATTGGAATCATACAAAGTATGGTCTCTTGCATCAGTGGAATGAAATTAGAAACCAATAACAGGAGGAAGTGGGGAAATTTTACAAATATGAAGAATTTCAGTGACATACTCCTTGAGTAAGAAATCAAAGAATAAATCATAAGTGAAATTATACATTGAGATGAATAAAAATGAAAACACACCAACAATTCTGGGATCAGCAAAAGCAGGCAGTGTTCAGAAGGAAGTTTAAAATTAAAAATACTTCTATATAAAAACTTCTCAAAACAATAATGCAACTTTTCAGCTTAGTAAATTAGAAAAAAAAATTAGGAACAAACACAAGAAGGAAATAATGAAGAGGAGAGCTGAAATAAAATAAGGAACACAAAAGCAACAAAATATTAATGAAACTAAAATTGGCTCCATGAAAAAATCAACAAAATGAACAAAACTTCAGCTACACTCATGAAAACAATGAAGACAGAGAGACTCAAATTATTAAAATCAGGATTTTAAGAACATAATTACCTACCTCATAAATCAAAAGGATTATTAGGGTTTCTTTTCTATGGATGATCATTGGAAAATAGTTTGAAAATTTTTATTCCAATAATTATAAAATATACAAGATACTGATAAATTTCTAGACACATATGACCTACTCAAATTGAACCAAGAAGATACAGAAAACCCATACAAACCAATAGCAAGCACTGAGACTGAAGCATCAAAATGAAGAGTTCCTACAAAGAAAACCCTGGGACTGGATGGATTCTCAGCTGAGTTTTATCAGACCTTTAAAGAAGAACTAATGCCAATCTTCTTCAAATTATTCCCTGAAATAGAAAGGGAAGGAACACTCCAAAATTCACTCTTCTGAACCCAGAGTCATCCTGATACCAAAACCAAAGCATCAAGGAGCAGGGTGTAGTGGTAGAGCCTTGAACTTGTGATTCTCGTGCTTCAACCTCATGAGTTACTGTGATTATAGGCATGAGTCACAGCATTCAGCTTGGTTTTCCTCCTCTTCTACTCTGAATGTCTTTCCCCCTTTTCTTAACTAACTACCCATGGTATGACCTCCAAGACAATGCTGAATAGAAGTAGAGCAGAAATTCTTACAGGGATGCCCTGATCATAAGGGGAAAGCACTGGATAATTACATGTAAATATGATTTCAGCTATAGAATTTTCATAGGTATTCATTATGACATTTATTGAAGAAGTACTCATCAACATGTAGTTTGCTCAAAGTTTCATCATGAATGGTGTTGAATTCTGTGAAATGTTTTGTTCTGATTCTAATTACATGATCATGTGGTTTTTATTATGTTACTCTGATGTATTACACTAATTTTTAGATACAAACCAACCTGCTTTTCTAGGCCAAATCTCACCTGCTTATGATGTGTGTATGTGTGTGTGTGTGTGAACTTGATCTGCGTTGCTAGTATTTTTGGTCTGTAGTTTTCTTGTGAAGTCTTCATGAGATTTTGTATCAGCGTAATACTAGCTTCTTAGAACGAACTGGGAATTTTTTCTTTCTTTTCTATTTTCTGCAATAGTTTATGAAGGATTAGTGTTAGTTTTTTCTTTTAATATTTGGTAGATTTCACTAGTGAAGCCATCTATGACTGGTATTTTCTTTGGGGAAATTTTTCAATTACTAATTCAATCTCTTTACTTGTTATAGGTCTATCCAGATTTTTTTATGAATTTCAGTCAGTTTTGGTAGTTTATGTCATTCCAGTAATTTGTTCATTTCATGTAAGTTATGTAATTTGTATCTGTTCGTTATAGACTGAATTCTGTCTTCCCCTAATTTCATACTGAATATTGACTCTAAACTCCAGTGTGACTATCATTTAGTGGTAGGGTCTTTAAGGAGCAAATTAAGGGTAAATGAAGTCACAAAAGTGACACTCTATTCCCACATGATTGGTGTTGGGATCCTTATAAGATATGCCACCCTCCTACCATGCCCTTGACATCTACCAAATAAGTAGAGAGGACTTATGAAAAACCAATCTCTTAGGAGTTCTGATCTTAGACTTTTAGCCTCTAGAACTATGAGTAAAGAAATTTCTGTGTTTAAGCTACCAAACTTGTGGTATTTTGTTATAAGAGCCCTACCAGAGTCTTAGTATTCCCTAATAATCTTTTGATTGCTGAGATGTATGTAATTATGTCCTGTCTTACATTATTTTGTTTTGTTTTGTTTTTTTATTTTTTATTGTAAACAAATGGGATACATGTTGTTTCTCTGTTTGTGCATGGCGTAAAGGCATACCATTCTTGATTTTAATCATTTGATTCTATTTCTGTTCACTTTCTTCCATTAGTGTAGCTAAATGTTGTCAATTTTGTTATCTTTTCATAGAGTTGATTTTTGGTTTCATTAATATTCTCTATTGCTTTTTTGGTCCTTATTTTATTTATTTTAGCTTTCCTCTCCATTATTTCCTTCCTTGTGTTTGCTCTTAGTTTGTTCTTTTTTAATTTTCTAAACTCAAAAGTTATGTTACTTACAGGTTTCAGAAATGTCAAACATTTCCCCTAATGGAAGAGTTAGTTGGCAGAGATTTTTTTCCATTCCATAGGCTGTCTCTTCATGTCCTTAATGCTTTCCTTTGCTGTGCAAAAACTTTAATTTGAAGTCATCCCATTTATTATTTGTTTTCTTTCTTGAACTTTGGGAGCTTTATATAGGAAGCCAATGCCTATACTGACATGCTGGAGTGTTTCCCTATGTTTTCTCCTAGCAGTCACAGTGTTTCTGCTCTAATTCCTAGGTCTTTCATCCACTTTGAGTTGATTTGAGTCTTTTTTCTCCTTCTTTTGGTTAATTTGGTCAAGATTTTATCAATCATGTTCATCATTTCAAAGAGCACAATTCTGTAAATAAACTGAAAACCATTGAAATGTACATATTAAAAATGAACTTTATGTAAATTGTATCTCAATAAAGGTATTAAAATGTATAATGCTTTGAATAAGGATAAACCAATAAAATCAGATTTCCTTTAAAGTTAAAATAGGTTTTGATTAAGTTTAGCATTTATTTCAGCATCTTTTAAATATTTTACTCTAAATATGCCTGCACTTGAAAAATTCAAAACAAAACAAAAATGACAACTTAGAGGAATGCCCTTTTCTTCTAATAATTTTTTACCATCACCCTTCATTCACACCTTTACCAGATCTCAGTCAACCATCAATAAGTGTGAAAGAATTATTAATCATATCCAGAAATAAATGTGTGCAAAATAGAAATAAGAACCTAGCTACTGCAAATAATTTACTGAAATATTTTCCCCTGCATGTTCAAATTCAGGACAAAATGACTTGGTGTTTGAGATATTAACCCAGGGATGTCATCATTTGGTTTCAATATGGAGGCCTAGTACCAAAACTGGAAGGTCATCCTGAGCTGTGGAGTGAACTGGAACATTTCCATCTCTAATTTTCAGAGGAGTATATCAGAGTCATTATCTGCAGTAACAACAATGCATTCTTAGATGGTTTGCTCTTATAGCCCCACCTTTGGAAATATGGGTGGGAAGGGTTGTTCCTCATTCATCATGTAATATAGCAATGTGAGATTATGTGGCAGTTCTTCAAGGCCTACATACTGTCATTATTCCAGTGGCTATTAGGAACTCATGTGTTCCCTCCACCCAGGGTCACATTATGAACTTCTAACACTCATTGTTTGTTCCTTTCTGCTAAAGCAGAAAAAGAACCTGACTTGGGTAAAGGATTGAATAAGGGGCCATAAGATGACTGTCCTGATAATTTTCTGACTCCAACAATAGTTTGTTCCAAGAAATAAGTATCTCCTGAAACATGCTGAGGCCTCTATCTTTGTACTACCATTCATAAATAGTATATTATCTCTCCCTGAACCATAGTTCCTAAGGCTTTACCTCTAAAACTATAAACAAGTGTTTTCTTTGATTTTTTAAATTTATTTTTTTGCAGTACTGGGAATTGAAGTTGGGGACATTCTATCACTGAGCTACATCCACAGCCTGTTTTATTTTTATTTCATTTATTTTTTGATACTTGGCATTAATCCAGGGGAGCTTTACCACTGAGCTACATCCCCAGCCTTTTTTATCTTGTATTTCAAGATAAGGTTTTGATAACTTAAGGCCTTACTAAATTGCTGAGGTTGGCCTCATTCTTGTGATTCTCCTGCTTTAGCCTCCTGACTCACTGGGATTAAAGTCATGCACCACCATGCCCAGAAAAACTGTGTATTTACAACAAAAATAATAAATCAAATTCTGTTCTCCTATTGCAATATTCTTATGTTTTGGATATGTGGTATCCCTCTAAAGCTCATGCAAAATTTTTCACAGATGAGAAAATTAGATTATGAGAGCTGTAACCTAATATGATATGGAATAAGTGGACAGTAAATATAGGCAGGTATAATGTGGCTCAGGAGGTAGGTCATTGGGGATGTGACTTTGGGGTTTCTCTTTTGTTCGTGGTGAGCAGAACTCTCTGCTTCCTTGTTGTCCTGACCTAAGCTGCTTTCCTCCACCATGCCCTTCTGACTCATCTCAGACCCAAAGCTTTGGAATTGGCAATCTATGGATTTAGACTTCTGAAACTTTGAGCCAAGATAAACGTTTCCTTCTTATAATTTTTCCTGTCAAGTCTTTTATTCATAATGAATCAAATGTTGACTAAAACAAACATATTTCTTTGGTAAGCATCATAAACTTTTTCCCTCCGTTACATCAGTAGTGTCTGAAGTTATTATTCCAATCCTAAATTTGTAGAAAAAGAAGATATGGAGAATGATCAGTTTACTTGTTTCCAATGGATTGTGCTCCCTCATAAGAGTAAGGAAGTTTTAAATTACAATTTAGGACCTTTCACAATTTAACTGTATTGATACAATGAAATGAGGACAAAATCTGTACTTCTTTCCATGACTTACAGGATTTGACATGATCTGGTCTCTACTGACCTTTCATCTTTTACCTTATGACATTTATACTGTTTCTTCCCTTTTGCTTGGATCATATTTGTGTGGTTACCTCCTATCTGTTATTCAGGTGTCATCTCAAATGTAGTCTCTTCAGAAAGGTCTTCCCTAGTCATTCTATTAAAAAAATGACCCTCCCTACCTAGTACTTATCAATATTAGAAATGATCTTTACTTATTTGTGCATTGTCTATTTCCCTGCACTAGATTGGAAGCTACATGAAAATGAAGATTGTGTCTGTCTTGTTAACCTAGAAGATTGCAACATAATAGGTTTTCAGGTAGATATTTGGTTAAATTCTTGAGCATGTCAGTATATTGTTAGTATTATCATTTAGAGAGAATGCATCTCTGAAAACTTCATTCAAGCAAATTTATTTATGTCATACTAATAGCAGCAATACAACCAATCCTAGTTGACTTGATTTTACATTATGAATTTGCTAGATGGATTCTTTTCACATTTGGCACTGAAGGTGAAAAATAAAGGGCACATCTTATCTGTACCAGAGTTACTTTAGTTAAAAGAGATATTGGGATATAATACTATAAGTTGGTTGCTTGCTTTCATTTCTTATGTGAAAAAAATTTTGTGGGGAGGTACCAGGAATTTAACTCAGGGGCACTGAATATTGAGTCACATCCTCAGTCCTATTTTGTATTTTATTTACAGACAGGGTCTCACTGAGTTGCTTAGCACCTTGCTTTTACTGAGGCTGGCTTTGAACTCACAATCCTTCTGCTCAGCCTCCCCAGCCACTTGGGATTACAGGCCGTGTCCACTTAAGTGAAAAATTTTAGATGTTAAAAATATTCTTCAGGAAATATGAGGACTTAATGCTGAAGAGGGAACATTCAATTTCTCAGGGGTGACCTCAAGAAAATAGCGGGGTAAATTAATCTCTTCTTCAATTTTGGGGGATCAAATGTCAGGAGTGCTATTAGAACATGACCTTACCACAAGAATAGGAAGTTATACTTCATGTGTATATAACATGTCAAAATACATCCTACTGTCATGTATAACTAAAAAGAACAAATTAAAAAAAGGCCTTGTCAAAATAAGGGAAAATTAGACAAGAGATTCCAAAGAAGTATGCCTTCAGAGCAAATACAAGACTTCTAAATCTCAGCATTAACTGTTTATTAGCAAGAGCTTCAACTTATAACTATATGAAGAGTAAGCAAATCTTCAGTATAAGCAGGGATAAAAACCACCTTCATGTTCTTGATTAAAAACGTTATATAAAATTTTTAATATATATGGAAAATCATTACATAGAAATATGTTGTCTGAATTTATAATCGTATATCTTTAAAAAGAATTACGTGTTACAGAAAGCAGTTTTGTGTTTCCTCAAAAAGTTAAATTGAGCCAGGTATGGTTGATGTACCTCTATAATCCCAGTCACTCAGGAGGCAAGGAAGGAAGGTAGAATTTTGAGCCCAGCCTTGGCATTTTAGAGAAACCCTGTCTCAAAATAAGAAATAAAAAGGACTGGGGATGTATTTCAGTGATAGAGTGCTTACCTAGCATGTGCAAGTCCTTGAGTTCAATCCCCAGTGACATACACACAAAAGAAAAGAATGAATGAATGAATGAAAGGGAAAGAAAAAGAAAGGGAAAGAAAAAGAAAGAAAGAAAGAGAAAGAAAGAAAGAAAGAAAGAAAGAAAGAAAGAAAGAAAGAAAGAAAGAAAGAGAAAGAAAGAAACAGAAATAAAGAAAGTCCATATGATCTAGACATTCCATCCTGTGGTATTATTTCAAAAGAATCAAAAGTAGTGACTCAATTGGATATTTGTACACTGATCTTCATAGAAGCATTATTCACAATGGACAAATGGTGGAAACAACTCAAATGTTCATCAATGGATGATTGAATAGGCAAAATGTGGTATGTATGTATAATAGAATATTATTCAGCCTTATAAATGAAAGGGATTCTGAAACATGTTACAACATGGATGAGCATTGAAGACATTATTTAAATGAAATAAGTCAGTCACAAAATACCAAATGTGTTATGATTTTACTTAAATGGTGTGAGGGGCTCAGTGGAAGGGAGAATAGAGAATTATTGTTTAATGGGTATGAATTTTCTGTTTGAGATGATTAAAAGTTCTAGAAATAGTAACTGTAGTTACATAACATTGTAAATAATGTCACTGAGTTACATACGTAAAATGGCTAAAATAGTAAATTACACATCATATATTCTTGAAAGTCTTGTTTTCTAGGGTGAACTTTCAATGGATTGAATTGTCTGAATTTAATTTCTTTCATTATTAGCATTTCGATAGCCTGAGTACCAACTTGATCCTTGAAATAAGGCAGACATAGGTTCTTCTCCTTGTTCTGCTTACTGTGTGACTTTTGACTCATGATTAAATCTTTCTGAGCTTCAATTTTCTCATTTGTAAAATAGATTCTTAATATTTTTTAATTATAAATTTATAGTTACACATAGTAGTTGGGTTTATCTTGACAAACTCATTCAAGCATGAAAATCGATTTCAGTTCATGACTCCTCCTTTTCCCTCCCCCCTTTTACTTCTGTTCTCCCTCACCTCTCCCTTTCTCCTTCCTCTCTTTGACTTGCTTTTGCTCACCTATTAATTTATATATTATTAGTTTTTATATTATCCTATCCTATAAAAAGGGGGAGGGAAAAGGAGGAGTCATGAACTGAAATCGATTTCCATGCTTGACACATATGAGAATGAAAGTATGACATTTACTGATATATGGGTGGAAATGGAGACTATCATGCTAAGTTAAATAAGTCAAAATCAAACTCAGAGGTCAAATGCTTTCTCTCATGGGATATCTTCCCATCTTCTATGGTCTTCTTTAATGTTATTCTTCAGTGTTCTGTAATTTTCTTTGTAGAGCTCTTTTATGTCCTTAGTTAGATTAGTTCCCAAGTATTTAATTTTTTTTGAGGTTATTGTGAATGGGATGGTTTTCCTGATTTTTCCCTCAGCTGAATCACTTTTGGAGTATAGGAAAGCTATTGATTTATGGGTGTTGCTCTTGTATCGTGACACTTTGTTGAACTCATTTATAAGCTCTAGAAATCTTCTGGTGGAGATTTTTGGGTCTTCTAGACATAGGATCATATTGGTAAACAGTTTGACTTCTTCATTTCCTATTTGTATCCCATCGATTTAATTTTCTTGCCTGATTTCTCTGGCTAATGTTGAGGACTATATTAAATAGGAGTGGTGAGATGGAACAGCTTTTCCTTGTGCCTGATTTTAGAGGGAACGTTTGTAATTTTTCTCCATTTAGAATTATGTTGGCTTTGGATATGTCATAAATGGTCCTTATGATTTTAAGATAAATTCCTTCAATCCCTTGCTTCTCCAGCGTTTTTAATGTGAATGGTGTTAGATTCTCAACTTTTAGGAGTAGAATGTTTACTTGGGACAAACTTGAGACAGAAAAAAAAATCTTATATAGGACCCAAGTAGAAATACATAAAAGCAATAAAATGTGCTCTAGATAAAGAAGGTATGTATATATGGTGAGGAAGGGATGGGAGGTGCGGGTGTGATGTTGAAGAATTCCCATTACCTTTACCCCTGCTCTCAAATCACTTCCTTGGAATCCTCTAGGACTGAAAATACCATGGTTTGAGAACAACTGGCATAGATGTGCTATAATTTAATTTACAATTCTGACATTCTATGATTATTTGCCTTAGAAAACTTTTAGTCACTGGATCATCAAACACTGCAATAAGGAACAATCTTCTGGAGTGGTGTGTGAAAGTACTTACTCCATTGCAAGGACCATCACAGATGGGAGCTACAGTTGTCATGATTGTGTCCTATTTGATACTAAATATGGTGAATTAGAACATTGGACAAGAAAATTAGAATATCCATATCCCTTCATGCAGTGGCATTTAGAGATATAGAAAGATGCATGTTAATGCTAAAAAGCAAACACAAACAATTCAGACAGAACACTAGATGGCAGCAGCATAAATAGATTGAACTACAGAAACAAGAGGTCTTGATACCCCTCTTTCTCTTTTTTTCCCACTTCTTGAGGTAAACATTTCTGTCTTTTTGTCATTTAAAATGATATTCATTATCAGAATATCCATTAATTTTCAGATCTAAATTTTTTCATATTTAAGCAACACTAATTTAATAACCTCTATTTTATAATGAGAAGAAATGAATGAAGACTAAAACATAGGTCCAAAACTCTTTTTGAAAGTACTAAGACCCAGCTACTTTTCAGTACTGATAAGATCCTTATCAACATACTTAATTATTTTTGGCACTCAAGGAAGTTAACTGAATTCTCTGTAGCTAGTTGAAGAGTAGCAATGGGCTAAGATTAATATGTGCCACACTAATATATACAGTAAAGTTGGAAGTGTAACTGATAGTTGGCCAGAGGTCTTGAACTGCATGCATATTCATTTTTTCCCGTTCAGAGTACTGTTTGCAATAGTATGTTACAAATAAAGCTAAAGTTGCAGGTTAAATTTGTTTTCTTTTCTTCTTAACATGTTGAATGCCTAGTATGTTTAGGTGCCATCATAAATAAGACATAAATAGGCCAATCCTCAAGGAAGAAGACGAAAGATATTTTCAACACAATAAGATACATATTACTAAAGGTAAATACAGAGTGTTGAGAAATTCCTCTCCCGATTAACAGGAGACGTCAAGTAAGGGAGGACTGAAACTGAATCTCGGGACATTAAAAAAGTATCACCCCAAAGAGGAAATAAATTAATCCTACACACAGAGACAAGCACAAATCTCTAGAGAAAGTCATCTTCAATTTAAATCCTTATCCTCTCACAGATAAAGATGAATAGAATATGAACTCACAAGAGAAGGTCACCAAATACACAGAGACAAAACCATTATGAATGAGTACTAACAGATACAAACAAAGTAGAGATTTAGACTCCAATTCACTTCCTTCCATTATTAGAATAATCAGATACAGATTATGAAAATGTACAAAATGTTTTATGAAATAGAAAAATGAACTCTGAAAAATCATTAAAATATGTATAGTATATGTATATATAAAATCAAATGAAAATAACATTGAAAAAAATCACTATTTATAAAAATTAATGTATGTATATGCTAAATGAATTACAAGGACTTAAATAAAATATTAGCAAACTAAAAAGGCATGTCCAAGGCTTGGGGGATATAACTCAATGACAGAGTGTGAGCTCAGCATGCATGAGACTATGGTTTAATTCTCAATACAATAAGAGAGAAAAAATATGTTTTCTAGATATTTGGTGACATTCTCAAAACAAAGAGAAATGTTTTTGTGGTACGGGAGATTGAACCTAGGGACATTCTACACTGAGTTACACCCCCACCCCTTTTTATTCTTTATTTTGAGATGGGATTTCACTAAATTGCTGAGAGTCTACCTAAGTTGCTGAAGCTAACCTTGAACTTGTGATCTTCTTGCCTCAGCTTCCAAAGTTGCTGGGATTACAGGTATATACTGCCCTGCCTGGAAATAAACTCTGAAAAGAAACTAGAAGGGAAAAATAGATCACGTACAATGATAAACTAACAGCCTACATATTAAAGCAATAATGAAAGACAGAAGAAAAGTTTATATTTGAAATTCTATTACTTTGGTGATTGAATCCAGGGCCTCACACATGCCAGGTAAATGCTCTACCACTGAACCACAACCCCAACTCATATTTATGAAGTTCTATGAGAAAATAACTTTCAACCTAGAAATATGTAGTCAACAAATTATCTGTTGAGGACAAGTGTGAAATAAAGAACTCTCAATAATTTATGCTAATAAGACCTTTACTAAATGAACTTCCAAAGGCTATAGCCGAGGTCAAAAGAAAGTAAATCCAGAAGAAATGTCAATGACACAAGAGGAAATGAGGATTAAGGAATCCAGTAATATTTAGATGGATATAAATAAGTAATTTGTAAAATTAGGAGTAATGTCTACTATACATAGTAAAAATTCAAGGATCCTATATTTGGATATGGTTTAAATGTGTCCCTCAGAGGTTCATATGCTGGAAAATTGATCCCTATGATACTGGTCTTGAAAATCAGGATTGGTTCCTTATTCCCTCTATTTTGAAAATTAAATAACTGAGAAATGCTGAGGCAAGTGCAGAAAATAAAATATGTTTTATTTAAAGGATAGAACAGAAATAGGTTTCTCCTGTGGGCAAAAAGGGACCCAGAGCTGGTATCCATGGGAGTGGGGGTATCTTGCCCCTTTATAGATTTTAGGTTTTCTTTCTTATCATGCTCCCTTCTCCTTTTATCTTGACTATGTGACCAAAAGGGAGAAAGAAGCCTCCCACCAGGCACTCATTAACAATCCCTTGCATTGGGAGAAGCAACTCTCTCTGCTCATTCTGCATGGTTAATTCACTTTCTGCTTCTTCACCATGTGTTATACCAATGGTCCCTCCCCAGGTTGTCAGTGCCTTACTGTGTGGACCTTCCAGCCAACAGGATCATGATCCAAATAAACCTCTTTACTTTATAGATTACCCATTCTCAGGTAATTTTTACAGAAACACAAAATAGACTAATATAAATGACATAACAAAAATAGAGTGCACATAATTTAAAACAAAGAAAGAAAACTTATCAGACTTCAGAAAATTGGAAAGCTGGGCAGTAGTGGACTCTTTCTGGTCAATGTAGGTTATTGATCATATAATTTCCTAGCTTATAAACAGTAAAGTACCAATGGCTCAGTTATGACTCTGTAGTAGACAAAAATGATGCTTAAACAACTCCAATTATAGAAAGTGCTGACTGCTTTGCAACATATAAGTAATCTGATACTGGTTCTCTATAAAGAGCCAAGTAAATAAGACCAGAATGCCTTGGACCATTCTCATTCACAGAGTTAAGCTGCAAGTAGAATAAAAGATTATGTAGTACTACAGATAACCTTCAAACAAATGAAGTAATGCCCCCAAACCAGGAGGGATTTTCTTGCACTCTTAGTGTCCTCTGAGATTCACCTCTGCTTCTTCTGCTGTTCCATTTAGATCAATGATTATCAAACCTGACTGGTCTTGAATCACCTGGAGAGTGTGATTCCATTTAAACTGGAATCTGGTGGTGGAGCAAGCAGGCTTTCCTATCCCCATTCTCAACCACTGAAAATACTACAAAATTGCCTACCTCCCTTTTCCATGTTCTTCCATAAGGATAGGGGGTTCCATTATCCACCAAAGCCTGCCCTTCTTCTATTTATTTATTTTTTGGTCTGAACACGATACCATCTCATTTAAGCTTACCCATTTGTCATTCCATTTACTCAGAACTGATGAATCTTAAGTACTGAATCACAACAAAGTATTCATGGACGAGAATGGCTTAGCATGTTAACTCAGGAGAAAGAAGATGAACATATAGTTTATAAGGGCAGGGGAATAACAATAACAGATAATTTGAGTTCAGAAGATTCAATCTGGAAAGTTGTAATTCTAGGCATTTTATCATGCATACAAGGAAGATAATTGGGCATAAAATTCATATCAGAACTCTTTACCTGGAGGTAGTTACATTTTTATGCCTGTGTATAATTTGAGCTGTGAGTCTGAACTTTTTCATTTGGGAGTAGAGAGATACATCTTATAAACAAAATGGAATGGGTTATAGAAGAACAGTGAAAAGATAGCAAAAGATAATAAATGGTTGCTTATGGACTCCCAAATTGCAGAGATATTCCAGCTAGTTTTCCTACTCAGTTGATCAATTCATGTGGATGCATTTTTGCTGGGGGAAGGGAGACGCTTTAATTTTATTCTTGCTCTCTCAGAATAATCATTAAAAGAGAAACAAAATGATATATATTGTTCTTGGCCTGGAGCCAATACATTCTAACAACGTATTTGTGTGGATTCTTGTCTTGTGAAGTCTCTCTTGTTTTCCAAAAGACTCAGCAAATGGACACCTGGTATAATGAAAGTGTACTAAAAACATTTCCACTTGATGCAACAAATATAAGTTGGGCATATAAATTGGCAAAGTTGACATGGAGAGAAAAAAGAAAAGAACCTGTGTTCTCTACCTAGGCTATATTTATCCTGATGGCTTAATCCCTTAGATAATAGGGTTCCTCACTTTATCTGTTTCTGTTAGAAATTGATTTGCATTGCTAGCCTGGGACAAAACTTAATTCTAAAACTATCACAGTGATCTCAGATTATTCTAATTACAGGCTGGCTGTAACATATGGGCTTATTTTACTCAAAGTGAAACACAAAAATTGTGAGTACCATTAAATTTAAATTATCTCTATTAACAGCGAACAAAAAAAATGTAGCTACTTGCAAACCACAGTTAATCCAGAACTCCTTCCCAAATGAACTATTGTTCTAAAGTGGCTAAAACAAGTGGGTGCCTGGCTTCGTATTTGCCTGCTTTTTCTGACCCATATTTAATACAGGTTAACAGGAAGCTACTCAATTAGGTAATAACAGGCAGATGACCTGGAAAATTAAAGTCCTTCTGACACTGACTTCATGGTGAAGGTTCAGCTAAAATATTTATGAAGGAGTAAAGGATCAATCTATTCTCAAACATCAGAAGTAGTTGTTGTCATGCACTCTGAGAAGTATTGCATATCTCTAATTTACAGAAACACTTTCAATGGATTGATTTTTCCAGTGGTCACTAGGGTGAAATAGTAACTGACTGTAAATGTGGCACATTTTCCATTTAATGTGAATATGAAAGGAATTCCAAAACTACCTTTATACCATTATCACTTTTGAATGCCTCCTGTCATGAGTTCATGAACAAATGCAACCGAGAGCTTTGGCTACAAAAATTCAATTGTCTTACTCTGAAAGATCTGACTGATGCCCATTCATCTCCACCCTAAATGGGAAAATAATGAGTCAGTATGAATGAAATAAGGACAAGGGTTTATTGGGATTCCTAGGACAAAATTAGCCTTATTTGTATATTTTTTGAATTAATTATATTGTAAGGATAGGGGAAGGTGGAGAAATTTTCTTAATTTGGAAAAAATAAAATGTTCACAACTTAATTGAAATAAAAAATTAAAGACAAAAGAACTATTGAACTGTGAAGTTTTTATGGGGTCTCCATGTTTTGTCATTTGGGTGTTTATTTTATAATCCCATTGATTTTCTTTTTTTTTTAGTTTGTAGGGTCTGTAAACACAAATTAGTCACAGTTTAAACATCAGTATGTATAATAAAGATGGTGAAAGAATACATTTAAATGAAAAAGTTTACAAATTGAGAAAAAATATTTGAGTACAACAATGGAAATATTCTTTTTTATTTGTTCTTTTTAGATATACATCACAGTAGAATGTATTTGGACAAATTATATATACATGGAGTATAACTTATTTTATTTAGGATCCAATTCTGGTGGTTGAGCATGATATGGGGTTACACTGGTGGTGTATTCATATATGAAAATAGGACAGTTATGTCTGATTCTTTCTTCTTTCTACCCATTTTCCTATTCCCATCCCACACCCTTTCATCCATTCCCCTTTGTTTAATTCAATGAACTTCTATTCTTCCCCCAGCCCCCTTATTGTGTTAGCAATCATATATCAGATAGAATGTATGGCCTTTGGGTTTGGGAGGATTGGCTTATTTCACTTAGCATGATATTCTCCAGTTCCATCCATTTATCTGCAAATATCATAATTTCATTCATTTTTAAGGCTGAGTAATATTCCACTGTGTATATATACCACATTTTCTTTATTCATTCATCAGTTGAAGGGCACTAATGTTGATTCCATAGCTTAGCTATTGTGAATTCAACTGCTATAAACATTGATTTGATTGTGTCACTCTGGTATGCTGATTTTAAGTCCTTTGGGTATATACCAAGGAGTGGGATACCTGGGTCAAATGGTGGTTCCATTCCAAATTTTCTGAGAAATCTCCATACTGCTTTTCCAGAGTGGCTGCACTAATTTGCAGTCCCATCAATAAAGTATGAATGTACCTTTCCCCCTACATCCTCACCAGCATTTATTGTACTTGTATTCATGATAATTGCCATTCTGACTGGAGTGAGATGGAATCTGACTGCTTTTTTTTTTTAAGTCATAGATGTACACAATACCCTTATTTTATTGACTTATTTTTATGTGGTGCTGTGGATCAAACCCAAGTCTCACATGTGCTAGGCAAGTGCTCTACAATTGAGCTATAACCACAGGACTCAGTGTGGTTTTAATTTGCATTTCTCTTATTTCTAGAGTTTTTTTTTTCATATATTTGTTGACCATTTGAATTTCTTCTTCTGTGAAGAGCCTTTTTGTTCCTTTGCCCATTTATTAATTTTTTTTTTGTGTGTGTGTGTGTGTGTAAGTTTTTTGGGTTCTTTATATTCCTGGAGATTAATGCTCTGAGGTACAGGTGACAAAGTTTTTCTCCCATTCCTTAGGTTCTCTTTTCATGTAATTGTTTCCTTTGCTGTGACAATGTTTTTAGTTTGATACCATCCCATTTATTTATTCTTGATTTTACTTCTTGCACCTTAGGGGTCATGTTCAGTCAGTCAGTTCCTAAGCCAACATCATGGAGAATTGGGCGTATATGTTCTTCTAGTACTCACGGGTTATATGATCTAATGCCTAGGTCCTTAACCAACTTTGAGTTAAATTTTATGCAGGGTGAGAGGGGTCTAATTTCATCATGCCACATATAAATTTCCAGTTTTCCCAGCACCAGTTGTTGAAGAGGCTATCTATTCTCCAATGTATATTTATGATGCCTTTGTCTCTTATGAGATAGGCATATTCATGTGGGTTTGACTCTGTGTCTTCTATTCTGTTCCATTGGTCTTCATGTCTGTCTTTATGCCAATACCATGTTAGTTTTGTTACTATAGCTCTGTAGTATCATTTAAGATCTGGTATTACGATGCCTTCTGCATCACCTTTCTCACTAAGGATTGCTTTGTCTATTCTGGGCCTCTTATTTTTTCAATTGAATTTCATGACTGCTTTTTCTATTTCTGTGAAGAACGTCATTGAGATTTTAACAAGATGGCCATTTTGACAGTATTAACTCTGCCTATCTAAGAACATGGAAGACCTTTCCATCTTCTAAGGTCTTCAATTTCTTTCTTTAGAGTTCTGTAGTTTTCATTGTAGAGGTCTTTCACCTCTTTTGTTAGGTTGATTCCCAAATATTTTATTTTTTGAGGATATTATAAATGGGATAATTTTCCTAATCTGTTTCAATTGATTCATCACTGATGTGTAGGAACACAACTGATCTATGTGTTAATTTTATATCCTGCTACTTTCTTGAATTCATTTATGAGTTCTAGAAGATTTGTAGTGGAGATTTTACATATAGAATCATGTCATCAGCAAATAGGGATAGTTTGAGCTCTTCTTTTACTATCCATATCTTTCAAATTTCTTTCTTTTGCCTAATTGCTATGGTATGGGATTCAAGGACTATGTTAAATAGAAGCAGCAAAGAGATCGTTCCTGTCTTGTTTCAGCTTTTGGAGGGAATGCTTTCAATTTTTCTCCATTTAGAATGATCTAGAACTTAGGTTTTACAATGTTGAGGTATGTTCCTACTATCCCTAGTTTTTCTGGTCTTTTGAACATGAATGGATGCTGAATTTTGTTGAATGCTTTTTCTGCATCTATTGAGGTAATTATGTGGTCATGTCTTTATGTCTTTGATGTGATGACCTAGGTTTATTGATTTCCATATGTTGAACCAACCTCACATCTCTGGGATGAAATCCACTTGATCATGGTGCACTATCTTTTTTATATGTTTTGTATGTGATTTGCCAGTATTTCAGTAAGAATTTTTTCATCTATGTTCATCAGGGATATTCATCTGAAATTTTCTTTCCTTGATGTGTGTTTGTCTGATTTTGGTATCAGGGTGATACTAGCTTCATAGAATGAGTTTGGAAGGGTTCTCTCCTTTTCTATTTCATGGAATAATTTGAGGAGGATTGTTGTTATTTCTTCTTTGAAGGTCTGGTAGAACTCAGCTGAGAATTCTTGTGGTCTTGGGCTTTTCTTTGTTGGTAGGCTTTTGACGGAGTCTTCAATTTTATTGCTTGAAATTGAACTGTTTAAATTTTCTATGTCCTCCTGATTCAATTTGGGTAGGACATGTGTCTCTAGAAATTCATAGGTGCCTTCTTGATTTTCAATTTTATTGGTGTATAAGTTTTCAAAATAGTTTCTGACTTTTGTCCATGTTTCAGTAGTGTCTGTCATGATACTTCCTTTTTCAGCATGAATTTTAGTAATTTGAGTTTTCTCTTTCTCTTCATTAGCTTGCCTAGGGGTTTATCAATTTTATTTACTTTTATAAATGTGAACATTTTGTTCCATTCTTCAATTTTATTTTTAATTTCACCTCTGATTTTAATTACTCCCTGTGTTCTACTGCTTTTGGTACTGATTTATTATTCTTTTTCTAGGGCTTTGAAAAGTAACTTTAGGTTATTTATTTGGTGACTTAATATTTTTAATGAATGAGTTCAATGCAATGAACTTGCTTCTTAGAACTGCCTTCATAATGTCCAAGAGAGTTTGATAAATTTTGTCACAATTTTTTTACAACTATTTTTTATATCATCCCTAATTTTTCTGCTGTCCAGTGTTCATTCAATTGTGTATTATAAATTCTCCAGATGTTAGATTAGCTTCTATTCTTTATCATTGATTTCTAATTTCATTCTATTATCATCTGATAGAAGACAATGTATTATCTCTACATTTTGTATTTCTTAAGAGTTGTTTTTGTGGCCTAAGATATGGTTTATTTTAGATAAGGTTTCATGTGCTGTTGAGAAGAAAGTGTTTTTCAGTCATCAATGGATGAAATATTGTCTATATGTCTGTTAAGTATAAACTATTAATTGTAATTTTTAGTTCTATAATTTCATTTTTTAGGTTTGTTTGGAGGATGTAACCAATTTGTAGGGTGACATGTTAAATTCTCCCAGTATTATTTTGATGTGGTCTCCTTAATTCTTGAAGTTGAGAAGAGTTTGTTTGATGTACACAGATGCTCTACTGTTTTGGACATAAATATTTACTATTGTTATGTCTTGATGTATAATTCACTTAAGCAGTATGAAATGACCTTATTGATTCCTTCTGATTAACTTAGATTAGAAGACCACTTTATCTGATATGAGGATAGAAATCCCTGCTTGTTTATGAGATCAATGTGAATGATATGGTTTTTTTGCCATCCTTTTAATCTCAGTCTGTGGATTTTTTTGCCTATGAGGTGAGTCTTGTGGAGACAGCATATATTTGGATCTTGTTTTTTATCCAATCGGCCTGTCTATGTATTTTGTTTGATAAGTTTAGGTTATTTACATTCAATGTTATGGAATAATTTTTATTTCCTGTCATTTTGATTCATTTCTGTTTTTAAAATTTGAATTATTTTCTCTTTTGATTGACTTTTCTACTAGTATATTTCCTCCCTTTTCTGGTTTTAACTTTTATTTTTCATTTCTTATTTATGAAATATTTTATTGAGTATGATTTGTACAGCAAGCTTTCTAATTGTGAATTCTTTTAGCTTTTGTTTCTCACGGAAGGTTTTTAATTAATCATCAATTCTGATGCTTAATTTTGCTGGGTATAGAATTCTTGGCTGGCATCCATTTTAATTACAAGCTTGATAAATATTATTCTAAGACCACCTAGCTTTGAGGGTCTGGGTCAAGAAATGTGCTGAGATCTGGATTTGTTTTCCTCTAAATATGACCTGTTATTTTTCTCTGGCAGCCTTTAAAATTCCATCATTATTCTGCATGTTAGGCATTTTCATAATAATGTGACTTGGTGTGGGTCTGTTTTAATTTCCTATATTTGGGGTCCTATAAGTCTTCTGTATTTGATTTTCCATTTCATTCTTAAAGTTTGGAAATTTTCTGATATATTATATTGGTAAGATTAAGTATTCCTTTGGTTATATCTCTGAGGCTTCATGTACCATGATGATTCTTAAATGTGGTCTTTTCATATTATCCCATATTTCTTGGAGGTTCTATTTATGGTTTCATAACATCTTTTCTCCATGGTCATCATTATTTTCAACATTATATGTTTTGTCTTTATTGCCTGAAACTGTCTTCCAAGTGGTCTAGTCTGGTGGTGATGGTTTTTGCTGAATTGTTGATTTGGCTTATTGATTCATTCATTTCAAGGATTTCCAACTGATTATTCTTCAGTATCTCTAACTCTTTATTGAAGTGTTCTTTCACTTCCTGTGTTTTCTCTGGTTTCACTCCTTATATCATCCTTTATCTTGAAGATCAGGTTAACTATGAACATTTTAAACTCCTCCTCTAGTTATTCGACTGGAGTGTTGGTGGATTTTGGTTTTGAAGTAATTTGGTTTGTTTGGGGTGATTTATTTCCTTGCTTTTTCATGTTGTTTGGGTGTCTACACACCTAACAGTATGTATCTGAGGCGGTAGAGTTTTTACCCTGTGGATTTATAATGTCCCTGAAGGTTTCCAGGTCCTCATTCTTTAGGGGGAGATAAATAATAACAACCAGTGCAAACAATATACAGCATTAAACCAAATATTCCCAGCTATGAAGTCTAAAATGTTTATTGTCGCAATAAACAGAAATTATGTGATCAGATATCAGCCACAATAATAACCTTAAGCTTGCAAAAGGTTTACAGTTTTGAATGGTGGACAGGGAAAGAAGAGAAGTGATGTAGGATGTGATGATGATGAGAGAATAGGAAATGAAATTAAAAACTAAAGGAAGAGAGGAAGAGAAAACAATAGATACTACTGTTAGCAGAAGAAAATAGAGAAAGAGAATCAATGGAAACATAAGTGAGAGAAGAAATATATAAAGAAAAATTTTAAAAATAAATGAAAACAATATTTTTAAAAATTCAAAAGAAAACCAAAATATACTAATCAAACTCCTAGTCCCTAAAAACTCATCCACAAAGAGTAGCTGCCTTCAAAAATTCTAGAAATACAAGAAGTAAACTCAATAATCAATAAATGGGATGGAATCAAGGTAAAAGATTCTTTACAGCAAAGGAAACAATAACATGAGGAGAATGGAGAACATCCTTACCATGTGCACCTCAC
This sequence comes from Sciurus vulgaris, assembly GCF_902686455.1. Classification (NCBI taxonomy): domain Eukaryota; kingdom Metazoa; phylum Chordata; class Mammalia; order Rodentia; family Sciuridae; genus Sciurus; species Sciurus vulgaris. The sequence goes on from NC_136471.1 coordinate 71,044,787, forward strand.
AGCATGAATCTCCAGGATATAGAAATAACTCAAAAAACTTAATAACCCCACCAAAATAATAACCAAATCAATAAATGGGCTAAAGGCTGTAGCTTAGTGCCAGAGTGCTTGCCTAGCATGTATGAGGCATTGGGTTCTATCCTCAGCACCACATAAAAATAAACAAACAAAATAAAGGCATTCTGTCCATCTACAACAACAGAAAGATATTAAAAAATAAATAAATGGGCTAAGGAACACAGCAGATACTTCACAAAAGAAGAAATATAATCAATCAACAAAAACATAAAAAAAGTCCAAAATCTCTAGCAATTAGAAAAATGAAATCAAAACTACCCTGTAATTGCATCTCACTAGTCAGAAAGGCAATTATGAAGAACACAAGCAACAGGATCCAAGATGGTGGACTAGAGGGTGACTGCATCTCCAGTCGCTCCAGAAACCAGGATTCAAGAAGGGGAGGCATTGAGAGACTCGGACTAAAATATAACCATGGGGTGAGTCTTCCACACCCAATGAAGCTCGGCCCAGGCGGCAGGCCCAGATTCGGGCAGCTTATTAGAGTAGGGGAGGGCAGCTAGAGTCTTCCCCAGGCAGCCCTGGGCACTCCAGTGGTGGGTTCCTTCCACACGACCAGCTTCTTGGAGCAGGCCCCCTGGTGAGAGCCTTTCCACATAGAGCCAGCTCCAAGCCCTGGAACCAGTAGCACTCTAGGGGCAGCTTTCTTTGGAAGCACTGCATTATCAAGTTGCTCCAAGACTTCAGGCTACTGAAGGCTGGGAGGTGATCCACTGGAAATTTACAGGGACACCATAAGCAAATAGAGGAAATCTGCAATATCACAGAGTCCCACTGACATCTGACCAATATGAGAAAACAAAGGAAGAAAATGTCTGAAACAAACCTAGATACTATATCAATAAAACCCAATGACAGCACAGCAGAAGAAATGTCAGAAAGGGAGTTCAGAATGTACATAATTAAAACAATCAGGGAAGCAAACGAGGAGATGAAAGAGCAAATGCAGGCATTGAAGGAGGAGATGAAAGACCAAATGCAGGCATTAAATGATCGCACCAATCAACAGTTAAAAGAGCAAATACAGTAAGCAAGAGATCATTTCAATAAAGAGTTAGAGATACTGAAAAAAAAACAAACAGAAATCCTTGAAATGAAGGAAACAAAAAAACCAAGTTAAAAACTCCATAGAAAGCATAACCAATAAGATAGAACACCTCAAAGACAGAACCTCAGATGTTGAGGACAAAATATTTAATCTTGACAACAAAGTTGACCAAACAGAGAAGATGGTAAGAAATCATGAACAGAATCTACAAGAACTATGGGATATCATGAAAAGGCCAAATTTAAGAATTATTGGGATTGAGGAAGGCTTAGAGAAGCAAACCAAAGGAATGAACAATCTATTCAATGAAATAATATCAGAAAATTTCCCAAATCTGAAGAATGAAATGGAAAATCAAGTACAAGAGGCTGATAGGACTCCAAATACACAAAATTACAACAAACCCACACCAAGGCACATTACAATGAAAATACCTAACGTACAAAATAAAGACAGAATTTTAAAGGCTGTGAGAGAAAAGAACCAAATTACATTCAGGGGGAAACCAATACGGATATCAGCAGATTTTTCAATCCAGACCCTAAAAGCTAGAAGGGCCTGGAACAACATTTTTCAAGCCCTGAAAGAAAATGGATGCCAACTAAGAATCTTATACCCAGCAAAACTTACCTTCAAATTTGATGATGAAATAAAATCCTTCCATGATAAACAAAAGCTAAAAGAATTTACAAAAAGAAAGCCAGCATTACAGAACATTCTCAGCACAATATTCCATGAGGAAGAGATGAAAAACAACGATGCAAATCAGCAATGGATGGAACTAGCCTAAAGGAATAGCCAAATAAAGGAGAAAACAAATCATGCCAAAAAAAACTAAAATGAGTCAAATGACTGGGAATACAAATCATATCACAATAATAGCCCTGAATGTTAATGGCCTGAACTCATCAATCAAAAGACATAGACTGGCAGATTGAATTAAAAAGAAAAATCCAATAATATGCTGCCTGCAAGAGACTCATCTCATAGAAAGAGATATCCATAGACTAAAGGTGAAAGGATGGGAAAAAACATACCATGCACATGGACACAGCAAAAAAGCTGTAGTATCCATCCTCATTTCAGATAATGTGAACTTCAAGCCAAAACTAGTCAGAAGAGATAAAGAAGGACATTACATACTGCTTAAGGGAAGCATAAATCAGCAAGACATAACAATCATAAACATCTATGCCCCGAACATTGGCTCATCCATGTACGTCAAACAAATCCTTCTCAATTCCAGAAATCAAATAGACCACAACACAATAATACTAGGTGATTTTAACACACCTCTCTCACCACTGGATAGATCGTCCAAACAAAAATTGAATGAAGAAACCATAGATCTCAATAACACAATCAACAATTTAGACTTAACTGACTTATATGGAATATACCATCCAACAAAGAAAGAATACACTTTCTTCTCAGTAGTACATGGATCCTTCTCTAAAATAGACCATGTTTTATGCCACAAAGCTACTGTTAGCAAATACAAGAAGATAGAGATACTACCTTGTACTCTATCAGATCATAAAGGATTGAAGTTAGAAATAAATGACAGAATAAAAAACAGAAACTTCTCCAATACTTGGAGATTAAATAATACACTATTATATGATGAATGGATAACAGAAGACATCAGGAGGGAAATTCAAAAATTCTTAGAAGTAAATGAGAACAAAGACACATCACATCAAAACCTCTGGGACACTATGTAAGCAGTACTTAGAGGAAGATTTATTTCATGGGGTGCATTCAACAAAAGAAGTAGAAATCAACAAATAAACGACTTACCAATACAGCTCAAAGCCCTAGAAAAAGAAGAGCAGACCAACACCAAAAATAGTAGAAGACAGAAAATTGTTAAAATCTGAGCCAAAACCAATGAAATTGAAACAAAAGAAACAATCGGAAAAATTAACAAAATAAATAGTTGGTTCTTTGAAAAAATAAACAAAATTGATAAACCTGAAAGAGGGAGAAAACTCAAATTACTAAAATTCGGAATGAACAAGGAAATATCACAATAGACACGAGTGAAATACAAAACATAATTAGAAGTTATTTTGAAAATCTATACTCCAATGAAACAGAAAACCTCGAAGACATCAACAAGTTTCTAGAGACATATGAATTATCAAATTGAACAAGGAGGACATACACAACTTAAATAAATCAATTTCAAGCAATGAAATATAAGAGGTTATCAAAAGCCTACCAACAAAGAAAAGTCAGGGACGAGATGGGTTCTCAGTCGAGTTCTACAAAACCTTTAAAGTAGAGCTCATTCCAATACTTCTCAAAGTATTATATAAAATAGAAGAGGAGGGAACCCTCCAAAACTCATTCTATGAAGCCAATATCACCCTGATACCTAAACCAGAAAGAGACACATCGAGGAAAGAAAATTCAGACGAATATCCTTAATGAACATCGATGCAAAAATTCTCAAAAAAATTTTAGCAAATCATATACAAAAATATATTAAAAAGATAGTGCACCACGATCAAGTGGGTTTTATCCCAGGGATGCAAGGTTGGTTCAACATCTGGAAATCAATAAATGTCATTCACCATATCAACACACTAAAATTTAAGAATCACATGATTATTTCAATAGATGTAGAAGAAGCATTCAATAAAATACAGCATCCCTTCATGCTCAAAACACTAGAAAAAATCAGGCTAGTGGGAACATTCCGTAACATTGTAAAGGCCATCTATGCTAAGCCCATGGCTAACATCATTCTAAATGGTGAAAAACTGAAAGCATTCCCTCTAAAAACTGGAACAAGGCAGGGATGCGCGCTTTCACCACTTCTATTCAACATCATTCTTGAGACTCTAGCCAGAGCAATTAGACAAACCAAAGAAATTAAAGGGATACGAATTGGAAAAGAGGAACTCAAACTATCCCTGTTCGCTGATAACATAATTACATATTTAGAGGAACCTGGATATTCCACCAGAAAACTCTTAGAACTCATAAGTGAATTCAGTAAAGTAGCAGGTTACAAGATCAACGCTCATAAATCCAATGCATTTTTCTACATAAGTGATGAATCTTCAGAAAGAGAAGTTAGGAAAACTACCCCATTCACAATAGCATTGAAAAAAATAAAATACTTGGGAATCAATCTCACAAAAGAGGTGAAAGACCTCTACAATGAGAACTACAGTACACTAAAGAAAGAAATTAAAGAAAATATTAGAAGATGGAAAGATCTCCCATGTTCTTGGATAGGCAGAATTAATATTGTCAAAATGGCCATACTACCAAAAGTGCTATACAGATTCAGTGCAATTCCAATTAAATTCCCAATGATGTATGTTTCAGAAATAGAGGAAGCAATTATGAAATTCATCTGGAAGAATAAAAATCCCAGAATAGCTAAAGCAATCCTCAGTAGAAAGAGTGAAGCAGGGGTATCACAATACCAGATCTTTAACTCTATTACAAAGCAAGTGTAACAAAAACTGCATGGTATTGGTACTAAAATAGACAGGTAGATCAATGGTACAGAATAGAGGACATGGACACAAACCCAAATAAATACAATTTTCTCATACTAGACAAAGATGCCAAAAATATGCAATGGAGAAAAGATAGCCTCTTCAACAAATGGTGCTGGGAAAACTGGAAAACCATATGCAACACAATGAAATTAAACCCCTATCTCTCACTCTGCACAAAACTCAACACAAAATGGATCAAGGACCTCAGAATCAGACCAGAGACCCTGCATCTTATAGAAGAAAATGTAGGTCCAAAACTTCAACTTGTTGGCTTAGAATCAGACTTCCTTAACAGGACTCCCATAGCCCAAGAAATAAAAGCAAGAATCAACAACTGGAATAGACTCAAACTAAAAAGCTTTCTGTCAGCAAAGGCAACTATCAGTAATGTGAAGAGAGAGCCTACAGAGTGGGAGAATATCTTTGCCACTCATACTTCAGATACAGTGCTATTTTCCAGAATCCATAAAGAACTCAAAAAACTCTACACCAAGAATACAAATAATCCAATCAACAAATGGGCTAAGGAAATGAACAGACACTTCACAGAAGAAGATATACAAGCAATGAAGAGATATATGAAAGAATGTTCAACATCTCTAATAATAAGAGAAATGCAAATCAAAACTACCCTAAGATTTCATCTCACCCCAATTAGAATGGTGACTATCAAGAACACAAGCAACAATAGGTGTTGGCGAGGATGTGTGGGAAAAGGTACACTCATACATTGCTGGGGGGGGGGGGGGTTGCAAATTAGTGCAGCCACTCTGGAAAGCAGTATGAGATTCCTCAGAAAGCTTGGAATGGAACCACCATTTGACCCAGCTATCCCACTCCTTGGCCTATACCCAAAAGACTTAAAATGAGCATACTACAGAGATACAGCCACATCAATGTTCATAGCTGCTCAATTCACCATAGCCAGGTTGTGGAACCAACCTAGATGCCCTTCAGTTGATGAATAGATAAAGAAACTGTGGTGCATATATACAATGGAATATTACTCTGCCATGAAGAATGATAAAATTATGGCATTTGCAGGCAAATGGATGAAATTGGAGAATATCATGCTAAGTGAGATAAGCCAATCTCAAAAAACTAAAGGATGAATGATCTCGCTGATAAGCAGATGAGGACTAATAATGGGGGTAGGAGGGTTTAGCGTTAGGGTTAGGGTTAGGTTTAGGGTTGGAGATAAGGAGGGTGGTAAGAATGGAGGAAGGAAGGACTGTATAGAGGGAAAAGAGGGGTGGGAGGGGTGGGGGGGGAAGGGAAAAATTAACAGAATGAATCAAAAAACATTGCCCTATGTAAATTTATGATTTTTAATAAAAAAAAAAGAATACAAGCTACAATAAATTTGGTGAGAATTTGGGGAAAAAGGTACACTCATCCATTGCTGGTGGGAATATAAATTAGTAAAACCATTATGGAAAGCAGTATGGAGATTCCTCAGAAAACTTTGAAAGGTACCACCATTTGACTCAGTTATAGCACTCCTTTATTTATACCCAAAGGACTTAATGTGAACATATTTAGCATGTTATATTAGTCACGTCAATGTTTGTAGCAGCTCATTTCACAGTAGTTAAACTATACAACCCCACTTGGTGCCTTTCAACAGATGAATGGATTAAGAAATTATGGTATATATACATAATGGAAATATTACTCAGTCTTAAAGAATGAAATTGCATTTGCAGGTAAATGGATAGAACTGGAGAATATCATGCTAAGCAAATCAGTCAATCTCAAAGAACCAAAGGCTGATATTTGAATGCTTATACACATTAATTGGGGGGTGGGGCTAGGGAAGAATAGTGGTACTTTGGATTAGAAAGAGAGGAGAGTGGTTATGGGGGTAGTAACAATAGTAGGATGAATCAGACATTATTACCCTATGTGCATATATGATTACACAACCAGTGTAACACTATATCATGTACAAGCATAAAAATAAGAAGTCACACTCCATTTGTGTATGATGTGTCAAAATACATTCTACTCTTGTGTAACTAGAACAAATAAAAATGCTAGAAATAAGAAAAAAAATATGTGTTAAGTATTCATTAACCATTTAGGTCACAATTAAACAGAAAAAAAAGTTTTAAAAATTAAAATTAAAATATTAGGTTTTGATGAAAAGTTACAGAATTTTTTCCACTGGAGTCCAAATGATTCCTAGTTTCCCCTCTCTGCAGTGTTCAGTGGTGTGGCCTGAAGTGTAATGCCTGCTGCATCCTCAGCATGGGGTTGCTGGAGTGTAAGAGGAAATCTCATTGGTTGAACTTCTGGTGGCAAGCTTTAGGCTTAGGTAGTCTCTAGATTTTTCATTGAATGGTGATTTGTCTGAAAATTTTAAATAAACATACCTCCAAGCCCCAGAAGTTGCCAGTCTTGGAAGTTGGAATACTTGACTCTTGGGGTATCCCCTGGGTTCCACTCTTGTGGTGGAGGAGCCAGTTCTTATTCTATTCTGTCACCTGTGAACTTCACATTCTGGTGTCTTGGGTTCAGTCTTCAAACCCAATCTCTCCTTCCTCTTTTGAATTCCCAGCCAGATGTGTCTCTCCCGGTTGGTCTTGCAAGTGGCAGGAAGGGAATGGGGGAATCTGGGTGGGTTTCCACAAACAGCATTTCCCTGTGAAAACCCAACTCCATGTTTGGTTTTATCTTGATCACTTAGGCACACTCTATGTTGTGCAGTGTGGGTTTACCAGGTCTGTATTTTGCAATAGCCCTGGGTTTGCCAGGACTCAGCTCCCCCAGCTGCCACTCTGTGGCTGTAGAATGGTTCCTTCTTCTGTCCTCTGCATGTGGTTGGGAAGGATGTGGTTTCTTTCCTGCACAAGGCTATTGTACAGCATGCCTTTCAGTTTAGTTAAGCAGTGTCTTTTATCTCTGATCTCTCTGTACCCAGACATACCTCAGCCCTCCTAAAGATGTGGGTTCCTTTAATTCCCTTATCTCTCTACTGTGCTCATGGCCTGACCACTTTGGCTATTGCCTCCAGTTATGGTGACAGTGGTGGCGCTGGGGATTTCTTTTTTATTTTATTATATACAACCTCCTGAGTCCCTGATCTGCTTTGAATGTCCAGTATTACATCCCAATAATGGTGCTCCATTTGTTTTCTTCCACCTTGCTGAGAAGCTGCCATTCTGCTTTCTTAATTTCACATCACAGAACAGCCGTGAAAGCAAACTTCTCTATTCTGCCATCTGGAAAAATCTCAACAATGGAAATATTCTTAAGAAAACACCAATCATGGGTTTTTCAAGATGGCAGACTAGAGGGTGGCTGCATTTCATGTAGCTCCAGGACTCAGTATTCAAAAAAGGAGATATTGAGAGACTTGGGACTAACTCAAAGCAGCCGGGTGAGTCTCTCCCGTTGGGGAGGCGTCCTGGATGGGGTGGTAGTCCCGGAACGCAGGGAACTTTGTGAAGTAGTGTTGCCCGGCGAGACACCCCTCCCCCCACTGGAGCAGTGAATTCGGACAACTGGGAGCATCGTAGAGGAGGCCGCTCAGCACAGCGCTGGGACTCGGAGCAACCACTGGGGCTCCGGGTGGCAGCCCCGAGGAGGGGCTGGGAGGAGAGCTGTTTGGACTCAGAGCGACCACCCCTGAACACCGGGGACCTGTCCAGAGGAGGAGGAGGAGGAGGAGGAGGAGGAGCGCAGTGGGTCGCTTGGACTTGAGTGACTGTGTTGGAGCTCCAGGCAGCTGCTCAGAGGAGGAGGCGAGTGGTGAGTTGTTTGGACTCAAAGCAACCGCTCCTGAACACTGGGGGGGCTGCCTGGAGGAGGAGCACGGTGGGTTGCTTGGTCTCGAGCGGCTGCACCAGAGCTCTGGGGGGCTGCCCAGAGGAGGCGTGCAGCGGGTCACGTGGACTCAGAGCGACTCAGAGTGACCACTCCTGAACACCTGGGTGGCTACCTGGAGGAGGAGGAGGAACGGGGCGGGTCACTTGGACTCAGAGTGACTGCCCAGGGCTACAGGCGGTTGGTGGGAGGAGGAGGCACGCAGTGAGTTGCTTGGACTTCTAGCGACTGCATCGGAACACCGGGTGGCTGTTTGGAGGAAGAGGTGTGCGGCGGGTCACTGGGACTCAGAGCAATTGTACGGGGCTCCAGGTGGCTGCTCAGAGGAGGGGCCGCATAGCCAGGCGATTAGGTGCAGAGCAGGTCCCAGGATCTAGGAGGCTTCTGGGTGGAAGAGCTGCACAGAGACACACTTAGGGGTGGAGCGAAGGTTCCAGGACTGTGGGCAGATTCTCTGAGGAGAGGCAGTCTAAGGAGACTCGTCTGTGAAGGGTGAGGCTCCCAGGCCCAGGAGGTAGGTCCGGGCCCCTGGGAACATTGCAGAGGAAGGCAGCCCAGCCCAGACGGTAGCTGTAGATTGAGGGGAACCTCTAGAAGGGGAACTGCCCAGTGAGACCTCCACACCAGGTGAGTCTTCCCTGCCGGGTGAGGTTTTCCCACAAGGACAGTAAAACCAGAGACACAGGCCCAAACAGGCCTTGCCTCAGCCCACAGCCTAGTTCCCCTTTGGATGACCATTGGTCAACAAGTGGAGACACCTCTGCCCACTAGCAGGGAATATACCCCACCTGAAGGCCACCACTCCTAGAGAGGCAGCTTCCTTGTGGAACACCGCATTATCAACTTCCTCCAAGACTCCAGCCTACTGAAGGCTAAGAGGGGATATACTAGAAATCTCCAGGGACATTATAAGTCAATAGAGGAAATCCGCAATATCTCAGGGGTTCACTGATACCTGAACAACATGAGAAAACAAGGGAAGGAAATGCCCCAAACAAATCTAGATGTTACAGCAATAAAACCCAATGACAGCATGGCAGAAGAAATGACAGAAAAGGAGTTCAGAATGTACATAATTAAAATGATCAGAGAAGCAAACGATGAGATGAAAGAGCAAATGCAGGCACTGAATGATCACACCAATCGACAGTTAAAAGAGCAAATACAGGAAGCAAAAGATCATTTCAATAAATAGTTAGAGATATTGAAAAAAAAAAGAAACAGAAATCCTTGAAATGAAGGAAACAATAAACCAGATTAAGAACTCCACAGAAAGCATATCCAATAGGATAGAACACCTGGAAGACAGAACCTCAGACATTGAAGAAAAAATATTTAACCTTGAAAACAAAGTTGACCAAATAGAGAAGATGGTAAGAAATCATGAACAGAATCTACAAGAACTATGGGATATCATGAAAAGGCCAAATTTAAGAATTATTGGGATTGAGGAAGGCTTAGAGAAGCAAACCAAAGGAATGAACAATCTATTCAATGAAATAATATCAGAAAATTTCCCAAATCTGAAGAATGAAATGGAAAATCAAGTACAAGAGGCTGATAGGACTCCAAATACACAAAATTACAACAAACCCACACCAAGGCACATTACAATGAAAATACCTAACGTACAAAATAAAGACAGAATTTTAAAGGCTGTGAGAGAAAAGAACCAAATGACATTCAGGGGGAAACCAATACGGATATCAGCAGATTTTTCAATCCAGACCCTAAAAGCTAGAAGGGCCTGGAACAACATTTTTCAAGCCCTGAAAGAAGATGGATGCCAACTAAGAATCTTGTACCCAGCAAAACTTACCTTCAAATTTGATGATGAAATAAACAAAAGCTAAGAGAATTTACAAAAAGAAAGCCAGCATTACAGAACATTCTCAGCACAATATTCCATGAGGAAGAGATGAAAAACAAAGAAGCAAATCAGCAAAGGGAGGAATTATCCTAAAGGAATTGTCAAATAAAGGAGGAACCAAGTCGTGTCAAATAAATAAATAAATAAACTTTAAAAAATGAACCAAATGACCGGGAAACCAAATCATATCTCAATAATAACCCTGAATGTTAATGACCTGAATTCATCAATCAAAAGAGATAGACTGGCAGATTGGATTAAAAAGAAAGATCCAACAATATGTTGCCTGCAAGAAACTCACCTCATAGAAAAAGATACTCATAGACTAAAGGTGAAAGGATGGGGAAAAACATACCATGCACATGGACTCAGCAAAAAAGCTGGAGTATCCATCCTCATTTCAGATAATGTGGACTTTCAGCCAAAGTTAGTCAGAAGGGACAAAGAAGGACATTTCATACAGCTTAAGGGAAGCATAAATCAGCAAGATATAACAATCATAAACATCTATGACCCAAACAGTGCTGCATCCATGTATGTCAAACAAATCCTTCTCAATTTCAGAAACCAAATAGACCATAACACAATAATACTAGGTGATTTTAACACGCCTCTCTCACCACTGGACAGATCTTCCAAACAAAAATTGAACAAAGAAACCATAGATCTCAATAACACAATCAATAATTTAGACTTAATGGACATTTATAGAATATACCATCCATCTAAGAGCAAATACACTTTCTTCTCAGCAGCACATGGATCCTTCTCTAAAATAGACCATATATTATGCCACAAAGCTAATGTTAGCAAATACAAGAAGATAGAGACACTACCTTGTATTCTATCAGATCATAATGGATTGAAGTTAGAAATAAATGAAAGAGTAAAAAACAGAAACTATTCCAATACCTGGAGATTAAACAATATGCTATTATATGATGAATGGATAACGGAAGACATTAGGAAGAAAATTAAAAATTCTTAGAGGTAAATGAGAACAAAGAAACATCATATCAAAATCTCTGGGACATTATGAAAGCAGTACTTAGAGGGATATTTATTTCATGGAGCACATTTAATAAAAGAAGTAAAACTCAAGAAATAAACGACCTAACAGTACAGCTCAAAGTCCTACAAAAAGAAGAACAGACCAGCACCAAAAGTAGTAGAAGACAGGAAATAGTTAAATTCAGAGCTGAAATCAACGAAATTGGAACAAAAGAAACAATACAAAAAATTGACAAAATAAATAGTTGGTTCTTTGAAAAAATAAACAAAACTGATAAACCTTTAGCCACACTAACAAAGAGAAGACGAGAGAAAACCGAAATCACTAAAATTCGGAATGAACAAGGAAATATCACAACAGACACGAGTGAAATACAAAACATAATTAGAAGCTATTTTGAAAATCTATACTCCAACAAAATAGAAAATTTTGAAGACATCAACAGGTTTCTAGAGACATATAAGTTGCCTAAACCGAACGAGGAGGAAATACACAATTTAAATAGACCAATTTGAAGTAATGAAATAGAAGAGGTCATCAAAAGCCTACCAACAAAGAAAAGTCGGGGACGAGATGGGTTCTCAGCCGAGTTCTACAAATCCTGTAAAGAAGAGCTCATTCCAATACTTCTCAAAGTATTCCATAAAATAGAAGAGGAGGGATCCCTCCAAAACTCATTCTATGAAGCCAATATCACCCTGATACCTAAACCAGACAGAGACACATCGAAGAAAGAAAATTTCAGACCAATATCCTTAATGAACATCGATGCAAAAATTCTCAACAAAATTTTAGCAAATCGCATACAAAAATATATTAAAAAGATAGTGTACCATGATCAAGTGGGTTTCATCCCAGGGATGCAAGGTTGGTTCAACATCAGGAAATCTATAAATGTAATTCACCATATAAATAGACTTAAAGTCAAGAATCACCTGATTATTTCAATAGATGCAGAAAAAGCATTTGATAAAATACAGCACCCCTTCATGCTCAAAACACTAGAAAAAATGGGAATAGTGGGAACATTCCTTAACATTGTAAAGGCCATTTATGCTAAGCCAATGACTAATATCCTTCTAAATGGTGAAAAACTGAAAGCATTCCCCCTAAAAACTGGAACAAGGCAGGGATGACCTCTTTCACCACTTCTATTCAGTATCGTCCTTGAAACTCTAGCCAGAGCAATTAGACAGACCAAAGAAATTAAAGGGATATGAATAGGAAAAGAAGAACTCAAACTATCCCTATTTGCTGATGATATGATTATATACTTAGAGGAACCAGGAAATTCCACCAGAAAACTTGTAGAACTAATAAGTGAATTCAGTAAAGTAGCAGGATATAAGATCAGTGCACATAAATCGAATGCATTTTTATACATAAGTGATGAATCTTTGTAAAGAACAATCAGGAAAACTACCCCATTCACAATAGCCTCGAAAAAAATAAGATACTTGGGAATCAATCTCACAAAAGCGGTGAAAGACCTCTACAATGAGAACTATACAACACTAAAGAAAGAAATTAAAGAAAAACTTGGAAGATGGAAAGATCTCCCATGTTCTTGGATAGGCAGAATTAATAATGTCAAAATGGCCATACTACCTAAAGTGCTATACAGATTCAATGCAATTCCAATTAAAATCCCAATGACGTACCTTACAGAAATAGTGCAAGCAATTATGAAATTCATCTGGAAGAATAAGAAACCCAGAATAGCTAAAGCAATCCTTAGCAGGAAGAGTGAAACAGGGGGTATCGCAATACCAGATCTTCAACTCTACTACAAAGCAATAGTAACAAAAACGGCATGGTATTGGTACCAAAATAGAAAGGTAGATCAATGGTACAGAATAGAAGACACGGACACAAACCCAAATAAATACAATTTTCTCATACTAGACAAAGGTGCCAAAAATATGCAATGGAGAAAAGATAGCCTCTTCAACAAATGGTGCTGGGAGAATTGGAAATCCATATGCAACAGAATGAAACTAAACCCATATCTCTCACCATGCACGAAACTAAACTCAAAATGGATTACGGACCTCGGAATCAGACCAGAGACCCTGCATCTTATAGAAGAAAAAGTAGGTCCACATCTTCAACATGTCGGCTTAGGACCAGACTTCTCAGCAGGACTCCCACAGCACAAGAAATAAAAGCAAGAATCAATAACTGGGATAGATTCAAACTAAAAAGCTTTCTCTCAGCAAAGGAAGCTATCAGCAATGCTAAGAAAGAGCCTACAGAGTGGGAGAAAATCTTTGCCAATCATACTTCAGATAGAGCACTAATTTCCAGAATATATAAAGAACTCAAAAACCTCTACACCAAGAATACAAATGATCCAATCAACAAATGGGCTAAGAAATGAACAGACACTTCACAGAACCAGATGTACAAGCAATCAACAAACATATGGAAAAATGTTCAACATCTCTAGTAATAAGAGAAATGCAAATCAAAACCACCCTAATATTCCATCTAACCCAAATTAGAATGGCGATTATCAAGAATACAAGCAACAACAGGTGTTGGCGAGGATGTGGGGAGAAAGGTACACTCATACATTGCTGATGGGGCTGCAAATTAGTGCAGCCACTCTGGAAAGCAGTATGGAGATTCCTCAGAAAGCTTGGAATGGAACCACCATTTGACCCAGCTATCCCACTCCTTGGCCTATACCCAAAGGACTTAAAATCAGCATACTATAGAGATGTAGGCACATCAATGTTCATCGCTGCTCAATTCACAATAGCCAGATTGTGGAACCAACCTAGATGCCCTTCAATTGATGAATGGATAAAGAAACTGTGGTATATATATACAATGAAATATTACTCAGCCATAAATGATGATAAAATTATGGCACATGCAGGTAAATGGATGAAATTGGAGAATATCTTGCTAAGTGAGATAATCCAATCTCAAAAAACCAAAGGTTGAATGATATCGCTAATAAATGGATGAGGACACATAATGGGGGGAGGGAGGTGTTAGTGTTAGGGTTAGAGTTAGGGTTAGGGAGGGGGGCAAGAATGGAGGAAGGAAGGTCTGTATAGAGGGAAAAGAGGGGTGGGAGGGGTGGGGGGAAGGGAAAAAGTAACAGAATGAATCAAACAACAATACCCTATGTAAATTTATGATTGCACAAATGGTATGCCTTTATGCCATGTACAAACAGAGAAACAACATGTATCCCATTTGTTTACAATAAAACAAAACAAAAAAAGAAAACACCAATCACTTAGGAGAGACAACCTGAAGAATAAAACGTAAAGAGATGATCAGTGTGCAAATAATTCCATTCTAGTGCTACTACACAATACAATAATAGCAAACATTAAATGTCATTTTTCAGAGCTCTCAGTATAGTTCTAAGTAATCTAAATATACTTATTCACAATTATAATGTTGAAAGAGGTTGTATGGTTATTATGACCAATTTATAGGTGAGGATAAGAAAGATGAGACATACACTGGTAATTTTAACAAGTTCACACAACCAGAAAGTCGAAAAGTTTAAATTTTTATCTGATTCCAGACCAGATGTTCTTCATTTCTGTGTTATAATGTTAGTAACCAGCTTCGTACTTATATTACAAACAACCAATTTTTTTTTTTGCGTGGTGTTGTGAATTGAACTCAGGAGCACCTTACAACTGAGGTACATTCCCTTCCTTTTTAAAAATTTTAATTTTGTTTGTTTTAAGGCAGTGTCATTCTAAATTTCTGAGAATGTCCTTGAACTTTCAATCTTCTGCCTCAGCATCCTGAGTTGCTGGGATTTCATGTCACCAGCACATCTGGCTCCAAGGACCTCTATTATTTAAATAATAAATAAAATCAAACATGCATATTAACGGGGTGCTGTGATGTTTTGACATGTGTATACATTATGTAATGTTTAAATCAGATTATAAATGTTTAAGTCTTCAAATATTCTTGTTTCTTCACAGTGAAAGTAGTCAAAATTATTTTTTCAGCATTTTGAAGTAATAAATGATTGTTATCTATAGTCACCCTACTGTTCAATAGCACAACAAATCTTCTTTCTTGTAACTGTAACTTAATACCCATTTATCAACTTTTCACCATTCCTCTTTCCTTGATAATTTTC
Organism: Sciurus vulgaris; assembly: GCF_902686455.1. Classification (NCBI taxonomy): domain Eukaryota; kingdom Metazoa; phylum Chordata; class Mammalia; order Rodentia; family Sciuridae; genus Sciurus; species Sciurus vulgaris. The sequence goes on from NC_136471.1 coordinate 71,060,270, forward strand.
CTATACTCTTGTAACCATTATTCTACTCTCAACTTCTATGAGGTCAGCTCTTTTAGATTCTTCACATGAATGAGATCATGAGGTACTTGTGATTCTGTACTGGAATTATTTCATGTAACATAATGATACCCAGTTCTGTCCATGTTACCACAAATAACAGGATTTCATTATTTTTTGTGGCTGAAGAGTATTCCATTTTATGCCACTTTTTCTTTATTCACTCATCTGTTGATGGGCACATAGGTTGTTTTCATTTCTTGGCAATTGTAGATAGAACTGCAATGAATGTGGGAATGCAGATTCTCTTTGACATACTGAACTAATTTTCTTTAGCTATATACCCAGGGGTGGGATTGTCAGATCATGTGATCATTCTATTTTTATTATTGTTATTATTATTTTTGCAGCACTGGGGGGTTGTGGAACCCAGGGACATTCTACTACTGAGTTATACCCCAGATCTTTTATTTATTTATTTATCTTATTTTAAGACAGGATCTTGCTAAGTTGCCCTGGCTGGCCTCAAACTTTTAATCCGTTTCAGCATCTACAGTTGCTGGGATTATGGTCAGGCACCACCACATGTGACTCTATTTTTAACTTTTTGAAGAATCCTCTTAATGTTTTCCGTAAGGGCTGCATTAATTGATATTTCCAGCAAGTGTTCAAGGTTACCTTCTTTTTCTAAATCTTCACTAGCATTTGCTTTTTTAAGTCTTTTTGTAAGAGTGATTCTTACTGGGGTGAAATGATATTCAATTTTTTGTGATTTGCATTTGATTTGATTAGTGATTTTGAACTTTTTTTCACGAACCTGTTTGCAATTTATATGCCTTCTTTTGAGAAATATCTATTTAAGTTCTATTATCCATTTGTTAATCTGGTTGTTTCGGGGCTATTGAGTGTTGGAAGTTCCTTATATATTCTGGATAACAGCTCCTTGTCAAATGTATACTATGCAAATATTTTCTTCCATTATGTTGGTAGCCTCTGCATCTATTGATTGTTTCATTTACTGTAAAGAAACATTTTTAGTTGTTTGTAATACCATTAGTCTGCTTTTGCTTTTGTTTCTTTTGCTTTTGGGATTTTGTACCAAAAAAAAAAAAAAAAAAAAACCTTGCCCATTTCAGTTTCAGAATGTCCTCTCCTATGTTTACTTCTAGTGGTTTCATAGTATCAAGTCTTAAAGTATTTAATCCATTTAGAGTATATTTTCATAACTGGTGAGAGACAGGACATAATTTCATGCTTCTTGCATGTGGATTTCCAATTTTCTCAGCAAAGTTTATGGGAAAGACTGACATTTCCCCAATGTGTGCTCTTAGTATTCTTGTCAAAAATCAGTTTGCAGTACAGATTTGTGTTTATTTCTTGGTTTTCTATTCTAATTATCTGTATGTGTGCATTTATACTAATAATCGTGATATTTTAATTAATATAGCTTTGTGTTGTACTTCGAAGTCAGGCAGTGTAATGCCTCCTGCTTTGTTTCTTGTTCTCAAGATGGCTTTGACCTTTCTGTGGATCTATACAATTTTTAAGATTTGTTTCTTGTGAGGAATATCATTGATATTTCGTTAGAGATCACATTAAATCTATAGATTTATTTTAATAGGAAGATATTTTAACAATATTGATTTTTCTGATCTCTGATCATGAGATATATTTCCATTTCTGTGTCCTTTCCAATTACTTTCATGAATGTTTCACTTATTTTTAAAATTCTATTTCATAATGTTTTTACTAGTGAATTTTAATTATACAGAAAAATGGTTTTCATTATGGCATATTCATACAGCATGTAAAGAATATATTTTGATCATATTCACCTCGTTATCCTTCCTTATCATTACCTCTCCTCTCCCCCAACTCCCCTCCTCTTCTCAAATTGTTTCTTGTTACTTTCTATTGTTTTTTTCTTCTAGATTCCATACCTGTGGGAAAACATGATAACTGAGTTTCTAAATCTGACTTATTTCACTTGACATTATGATCTCTAGTTACATTCATTTTTCTAAAACTACATGATTTTTTCCTCCTTTATGGCTGAATAATTTTCCATTATATATATGTGCCACATTATCTTTATCCATTCATCCATTAATAGGCATATTGCTTGATTCTTTGATTTGGCTCTTGTGTATTGTGACATAATAAACTTGGGTATACAGGTACCTCTGTATTCTGACTTTAGGAATATACACAGAAGTGGTAGAGTTGAATTATATGGTAGTTATGTTTTTAGTTTTTTGAGGAAACTCTGCACTGGTTTCCATAGTGATTGAACTCACGTTCCCACCAACAGTGTATTAAGATTGCTTTTTCCCATGATTCTTGCCACCATTTATTTGTGTATTTATTTTTCTTAATAATAGTCATTCTGGCTAGCATGAGATGAAATCTCAATGTAGATTTAATTTGCATTTCCCAATGGCTAGAGATGTTGCACTTTTTTTCAATATAATTATTGCCCACTTGTCCAACTTCTTTAAGAAACCTTTGCTCAGTTTATTTTCCCATTTATTGATTGAGTAAAATTTAGCTATAAATCAGTCTACAACTGGGCATTTCTTTGCTGGTAGACTTTTTATTCCTACTTCAATCTTTTTGCTTGTCATTGATCTGCTTCTGTTTTTATATATTCTTGGTTCAATTTTGGTAAGTTGTGTCTAAAACTTTATCCATTTCTTCTAGATTTCCTAATTTATTGATAAATAATTTTCAAAGTTAGTCCCTAATGATTCTCTGAAATTCAGTGGTATCTATTCTAATATCTTCCTTTTCATCTTTAACTTTATAAAATTGTCTTCTCTTTATTTCTGTTAGTTTGACTAAGAGTTTATCAATCTTGTTTATTTTTTCAACCAACTATTTAATTGATATTTTGTAGTGTTCCTTTTGTCTCTATATCATCTCTGATATTTATTATTTATTTCCTTCTACTGGATTTGAGTTTGTTGTATTCTTATATTTCTAAGACATTGAGATATATCTTATTGTTAATGTTTGCATTTATAGTTATAAAACCTCCTTTTAAAATTGACATTCCAATATCCACAGATTTTGGTTTAGAAATTTAAAAATTTCTCTCCGTTTCTTCCATGAACCAATGATCATTACAAAGTGTCTAGTTCAATAGCCAAGTGTTATTTTGTTTCTGTACATTTTCTTTTTATTTCTAGTTTTATTACATTATTGTCTGATAAGCTACAAGAAGTTGACTTTTTGTGCTTGTTAAAGCTTGCTTTATGGCTTGAGCTATGATACACTTTGGAGAAAGTTCCAGTAGCTGCTAAAAAGATTGTGTATGCTGATCATATTGAAAGGAATATTCTGTATATGATTTAAAAATTTTTTTACTTGTCTTTTTCAGTTATATATAAGAGTAGAATGTATTTTGACATACATACATGGAATATAACTGCCAATTTTGTGGTTGCACATGATGTGGAGTTACACTGGTCATGTATTCATATATGAACATAGGAAAGTTATGTCTGCTTCATTCTACTGTCTTCCCTATTCCAAACCCCCATCCTTTTCCCCACTGCCTCCTGTTGAATCCAGTGAAACACCCCTCACCTATTGTGAGTCAGCATCCATACATCAGAGAAAATATTTGGCATTTTTTTTTTTTTTTTTGGAATTGGCTTATTTCACTTAGCTCGATAGTCTCCAGTTCCATTGATTTACCTGCAAATGTCATAATTTCATTCCTCTTTTTGGCTGAGTAATATTCCATTGTGTATATGTACCACATCTTCTTTATCCATCCATCTGTTGAAGGGGCACTAAGGTTGGTTCCATAGCTTAGCTATTGTGAATTGAGCTGTTATGAACATTCATGTGTCTGCATGTATATAATATGCTGATTTTATGTCCTTGCAGTATATACCAAGGAGTGGAATAATTGGTTCAAATGGTGGCACCATTCCAAGTTTTCGGAGGAATTTCCGTAAAGTTTTCCAGAGTGGTTGCATCAATTCACACTCCCACCAGTAATGTATGAGTGTACCTTTTTTCCACATCCTCACTAACATATATTGTTGCTTCTATTCTTGATAATTGCTGTTCTGACTGGAGTGAAATAGAATTGCAGGGCAGTTTTATTTCCATTTTTCTAATTGCTAGTGATGTTGAACATTTTTCAACATATTTGTTGACCAATCATATTTTTTTTTTTTGATGCAAACCGCAAGAGGTGTTTATTCCAGTGCGCTGGGACCCAACACGAGGAGTCGAGTCCCTAGCAGAAAATCTTGTAGGTTTATAAAGGCAGAAACCACACATCGGGGTCACACATGAAAGGGAAAAGGGGAACAAAGCTGCCGGGAAATTTCAAAGGGGGTCCGGGTTTGCTGATAACATACAACATGTTTCACAATGTTTTACAACAGGGCGTAGACTCTGGTCAATAGTTTCTGGTAATCCTACTGTTTGAGCACTATCTGGCTATGTAGCTCAATTTACTCTTTTACTCTCTGTTTGGGGCTGATTCCTGGAACAGCTTTAGGGGCTTTGTTCCCATTACTGGGAGGGTGACCTTAGGGAGTTGAGACAATGGGAGGGAGACCTTAGGGAGTTGAGATAACTGGGAGGGTGACCTTAGGGAGTTAAGATAAAACAGACAGCTTAAAAAAACGTCCATTCTTTCATTTCCCCATTTTCTTTTCTGGTAAGTTCTAATCATGGAACTTCTGTCTCTATATACTCTTCTCCAAAGCTATTTCCTTGGCGGAGGGACTGGTATTGTTGCCTGAGCATTAGTACCTGTACAGCACTTACTCTTTCCCTGATGAAGGTGACTAGGCGATTTCAGGCAGGCAAGAGCCCAGGGGGCACCAATTAGCAGCCCCTTGTTTGTAGTCCTTGATAAACAGTCCTTGATAAAGGCAGGTAAATTTGGTAATCAATGGCCTCTGGAGATCCTTGACATTCCATTCTTCCAGGGGCAGTCTCCAACTTCCAGAGGCAGATGGCTTCATGGCTTCATTTGCTCGAATTGACCCGATCCCCTATTTCTACACTAACTACCTGTTCCCAATTCTGGCTTCATTCCCCCCTTTAGCTTTAGGAACCCATAACTGCTTGTTAAGGAAATGAAAAGGGGCGTCGGTCATTCTGGCAGCTTCGAAGCTGAATGGGGGCAGCGAGGGGCAAGCAGTTTGGAGTTCCTTTTTTTTAAAATATCGGGTCAATCAAGGGGTCCCAGGAAGAAGCCTGGTTGGGGAAGAGCAGGTTATAAAGTCATCTGGGGGTTGTTAAAGACATGAGTACTGAAATGAGATTAGTACAAAGTAAATGTTGCAGCATCTGAAACATGCCACTGAGTATCATGAAAATGACAGAAGTTAATCTCTCACCAGGAGGTGGAAGAACTGAGAAATTGTTCCCATAACTAGGCCTAGCAAAGGCTGGAGAGGACAAGGCCTTTATTTGGGGACTTTAACATTGTCCAGGTTATCAGGAATGTAAACACAACATTTAACTCTTAATGTCATAGATGTCCCCAGAAAAAATAGTTAAGCTACTTAATGTCATCTGATTTTGTAAAATATCCCTTTATTGGTATAACCTGTGTTTAATAGAAATTTCTATACTTCTGTTACTTAGGAATAGATAATCATACTAGCAAACATAGATTAAGTCTACCTGTGTAGCTCAGGAAGGTCTGCAGGCCTTAAACTGACTAAAAACTTCTGACTGTGGCAGTTTCTCTTGATAGTTATCAGGCACATTTGCTGAAGAATCTTTCTTTCATTTGTAGCTTCCAGCCTTTATTCTAGTGGGCTAATACAAGTGTACATCTTAAGTTACATTTAACTATTATTTCCTTTAAATGCCCAAGAATGGCTATATTTTGGTTTTAACTGTTTTGCTGGGTATCTAAGATCAAGCTGGTCAAATTGACCTGGTTCCTGTCTTGTTAAAGAGTCAGCTGAGTTCCCACAGGGGTCAATTGTACAGAACTTAAGAGAGGCTCCTTAGCTCCACCAGTGACTTTGATTAGGCAGGGTCTCTTGATGAGGTGACTTCCTTTAGAAGCATCAAGGGATGTTTCCCTTTTTCCATGACCCTCCTCTGCAGCAGATGCACTGGGTGATTTTTCATCCTCTAGTCTCAACACTCTCCTTGATCAGGAGGTTTTGTGACCCAGAGTTGCAATGCTCCTTAGAGAAGGTCTCTTATTCCCTGGGTTCAGGCTGACGTTGAGGGCAAGACCCAAATATGGACTTTTCTTGACCTCTGTATTTAACTCCAATCTCTAAGTTTGATCTTAATTATCCAGCAAGCCAGTCTCACCAGTCATACAGTAAGAGTACTGGGCTTTAACTTCAATGTCTATAACTTTACAGTTATTTACCCCTTTATCTAACTGGAGTCTGTATTAGTACTGGAAGTTACCACTATCTATTCTATAGGTGAAGGCTCATTATCACAAGTTACCTAGGTTGTGTGTTCTTGAAGCAGCTACTTCTGCAAAACATTGACAGGTAACAGTTTTACAAAATGAAATTAGCAAGAGTAAAAATATATTCAGCTTGTATAATAGCTATCTTGAATTTTGATTGAGAACTACATTCTATCCCCTATTTGAGATCACAGTACTTTTACAACAAGAACCAATCTTTTGACTATAACTTTAAATAAGCTGAAGTCTGGCTTATTTTGCAGTCACTCTAACATGCAGTAAGGTGGGAGGCAGAGCCTTATCTCAGGTAAGGCAGGGCTCTTTACAGATCTTAAGTGTTCTAATTCTGATGTTGATCTTTGCTTCTTCCTTAAATATCATTAAGTAGTTTACATATACTGTTTCCTGAGTCTATATAAACTTTATAATTAACACAATTTAACACAGTATCTAAAACATGAATCACAGAAAGGCTGAGAGAGCTTTTAACTTTCCTTTTGTGATTAAGTGGCAAAATGTTTTCATGTTTCTTTCATGTTTCACAATATTAACCTTTAAACAAATTAGACTCTAATGTTTAGAAATACATTTACATTTGAAATTCTTTATCTCAGTGTAAAAAGTAACAAATTTTACACATACCCTATTGATAGCAGGTCCTATAATAGAACATTAAATGATAGAAATAAATCCCCAATAATATTTGCTCTTTATAAGTTTAAGATTACCATTACAGACAAGTTTAATCTGGAGAATAGCAGAGCTTGATAAATTCCCTGCTTTAAAAACTTGTGGTCCTGAAAAATATGAACACATTTAATATACAACTAGTGACCATTTCACAATTACCTTGACACTTTTATTTTACCAAATTTAGTTTTTAAAGAAAAATGTAGACTCTGTAACATAGTACAATACTCTATAACAGTTGTTTAACCATAATTGTATACACCCCAATTTTTAAGACAAATTGTTCTAAAGAATAAAACTTAATAGACACAAAGTTAAGAGTAAATTAGTGTTTCAAATCCTTGTCATTTTACCATGTCATTTTACCATATAGATTAAACTTTGGTTTATATGAGAACATTAGTATTTCACCTTAGGAAAAACCTTAAATAGTTTTAGCTGTCTCACATACATATAACCAACTTAGTTACACACAAACTTGTTGAAACTTGCCCTTTACTTACACAGACTTTCTTAGCACTTACTTAGACCCTCATGTATTTCATCACACAAGCACTTTCTTACCCAGAAACATTTCCTTTTTCCTTTTACTAAATATATTTCCATACCCAGAACCTTTTATTTTCTCTTTCCTATTTATTGACCCCTTTTTGTTCACATTCTGAAACAACTTTTATGAAATTTCTGAATTTAGATAAATTACTCTATTTTAATAAGATTAAGTATTCTGTTGTTTATAGTACTCTAATTGAAACACTGTGAGAGGGGAGATGGTAACATTAAAACCAAATCTAAGAGCTCCTTGGAGCTTAGCAGATGGAACACTCACCCTCCAGGTTGGGGTTTTACCTGATAGGACATAACTCTTAGTAACCTAGTTTTTAGTAATGACACAAAGCAATTTTAAACACTTTTATTTACCAACCTATGAAAACTCCAATAATGTTTAAGTATGATACCCCATGGAATTTAAGGAGTTTAAAGTACTTGATGTTATTTATCAATTAGCATTTTAACTTTGTAAATTAATCAGATATCTCTACAAACACATTAGAGTAATCCCATACATGTTAACTCTAATTCACTTATTCTGTAAAAACCAAGATATCAGACAAGTGTCCCGTACAGTATTTGCTATCTCTTTCCTGGTGAAGAAAAGTCCTAGAAACAATTGATATTAGACACTTTATTAACATCAATATTTTATTAGCTTAACCACCTAGAGACTTGTGAGTTATTTTCAAAGACATTTTACTTTTATTAGTTTACCCAATTTGAACCCTTTTAAAATCACGTGAATTAAAAGTATCTGGATCCATTTTTAAATCTTAATTTTAGGAGCGCTCAGTTTTGATACAGACAAAACATGACATTAGACAGCACAACATACAAATAACACAAAATCAAGGCCTTGTAACTTTATAGGTGAATCTCCATTGCAAGGTAACAGATGTTCAAAAACTCTAGTTGAATAAAAATAGAACTGATCAAAAAATCATGAGCTCAAAAAACATATAATTAAAAAAACAAGAGTCCTGTAAAATGATACGGCCATTAATTACTTTAGTAAAGTACCATAAAATTTACTTTGCTGGAGTTTTAAAGACTCTTTTTACCTTTTCTTTCCCTGGGTTCGAGATCAGTCTCCTACTGAGCCTTTAGGCTTCCTTTATTTATATTTCAATGTAAGCCTTGACTGAGATCTGGAAGGATCTAACAGGTTTTAACAGAAACTTTGTGTCTAAGGCATTTTAGCCATCTCATCAGGACAGGTAGGATGTTAAAATTATGAGACCTTATTTTTTCATTACTTTTGAGACTGAAGCTACTTTGCTAAGTTACCCTTCAAGGTGTCAGGAGGGGGAGTCCAGAGAAGGAACCTTTGGGGTCCACCCGAGAGTAGCCCGGGCCGAGAACCCCGCAGTTGTTCCAACCCTTCCGCCACAAACACACAACAGAACCAGAACCAGACGGGCGCCAATCTCTGATCCACCAATTGAACCCGATCAGCGCCCTTACCAACGGAGACTACCAGGCATCCCTGGCTCCCCTCCACCCTTAGGGCGTCCTCCAGGGCTGCAACCTGTGGCCCTCCGGGCACGTCTACCAACCACTGTTCGGCCACTCTCACGAGTCACTGAACGGTTGCCACCGAAACCGAAAGCGCGCTCACAGAACCAGACCAACTAACAAAACACAAGACAAAGACAGACAACTTCAGGGTACCCCTTCTTACTTCCAAGGTCGACTCAGCGGATGAGGGGGGGCTGTCTTATCCCGGACAAGCCCCCAAATGTAAGACCCCAAAAAGGAAACCCCAACTCTGTCCCATGGATTGATGGCAACCCCAATCAACCGCAGGAGGCGTCACTTGATGCAAACCACAAGAGGTGTTTATTCCAGCATGCTGGGACCCGACTCATGACTCACGCAGGAGTACAGGAGTCGAGTCGACCAATCATATTTCTTCTTTGGTGAAGTGTCTATTCATTTCCTTTGTCCATTTATTGATTGAATTATTTGTTTTTTGGTGTTAAATTTTTTTGAGCTCTTCATATATCCTGGAGATTAATGCTCTGTCTGATGTGCAGTTGGCAAAGATTTTCTCCCATTCTGTAGGCATTGTATTCATATTCTTGAATTTTTCCTTTGTTTTGAAGAAGGTTTTCAGTTTCATACCATTCCATGTATGGATTCTTGATTTTGCTTCTTGTGCTATAAGAGTCTTATTGAGGAATTTGGTTCCTAAGCAACATGAAGGAGAGTTGGACCTAGTTTTTCTTTTATTAGGCACAGAGTCTCTGGTCTAATGCCTAGGTCCTTTATCCACTTTGTGTTGATTTTTGTGCAGGGTAAGAGATAGGGGTCTAATTTCATTTTGTTACATATGCATTTCCAGTTTTCCCAGAACCATTTGTTGATGAGGTTATCTTTTCTCCAATGTATGTTTATGGTGTCTTTGTCTAGTATAAGGTAACTGTATTTATGTGGGTCTGTCTCTGACTTCTATTCTGTATCATTGGTCTCATTGTCTGTGTTGGTGCCAATACCATGACACTGTGTCATATAATTTAATGTCTGGTATTGTGGTGTCTTTTGATTCACTTTTCTCACTGAGGATTTCTATGGTTATTATGAGATTCTTATGTTTCCAAATGAATTTCATGCTTGCATTTTCTATTTCAGTGAAGAATGTCACTGGAACCTTAAAGGAATTGCAATATTAAGTCTGTACAGCACTTTTGGTGGTATGGCCATTTTGACAACATTCTGCTTATTCAAGAATATGGAAGATCTTTCCATCTTTTAAGGTCTTCAACTTATTTCTTTATAGTTTGGTAGCTTTCATTGTAGAGGTCTTTCACCTCTTTTGTTAGATTGATTCCCAAATATTTTTTTGAGGATATTGTAAATGAGATAGTTTTCTTAATTTCTGTTTCAGTTGATTCATCACTGCTGTATAGGAAAACAATTGATTTATGTGTTAATTTTATATCCTGCTACATTGTTGAATTCAATTATGAGTTCTAAAAGATTTGTAGTGGAGGTTTTTAGGTCTCTTAAATATAGAATCATGTCACCAGCAAACAGGATTAATTTGAGTTCTTCTTTTTTCTATTTGTATCTGTTTAATTTCTTTCTACTGTCTAATTGCTCTAGCTAGAGTTTCCAGGACAATGTCAAATAGAAGTGGTGGAAGAGGGCCTTCTTGTATTGTTTGAGTTTTTAGAGGGCATATTTTCAATTTTTCTCTATTTAGAATAATGTTGGCTTTAGGTTTAGCATATATAGCTTTTTCAATGTTAAGGTATGTTCCTAGAATCCCTAATTTTTTAGTTTTTTGAAATGAATGGGTACTATATTTTTAAAATTCATTTTTCACATCCACTGAGATAACAATGTGATTCTTTTCTTTTAGTCTATTGATGTGATAAATTACGTTAATTGATTTCTGTATGTTGAAACATCCTTGCATCTCTGGGGTGAACCTCAGTAGATTATGGTGCACTGTCTTTTAAATGTGTTTGTATGCAATTTGCCAGTATTTTATTAAGAAATTTTGCAGCTATGTTCAACTGGGATATGGGTCTTGTAAGAAAACCCATGAAAACCACACCAGACATGGGAAATCACATAAGGGAGTTTATTAAGCAAACAGTGTCTCCCTGCAGGGTAAGAGAGAAAACGAGAGGAAAAGAGAAAGGGTGGACGCAAGAGAGAGTGCGAAAAGTGAGGAGGAGAAAGAAAGTAAGTCAGGGGGAGAGAAAGCATGAGAAAAGATGGTGGGAATTCCACCAGGCTAAGAGGGAACCAATAATGGAGAAGGATACTTGCAAGCTAACTGATAGACCAACAGCTAGCTAGGATGTTCACAGACTGACAAGTAGTTGGGAGTCAGGGAAAATAGCTGCACCAGAAAGGGTGGGGAGAGCAGGTTTCAGACTGACAAGCTAGGTTGTGATGCAATGGAAAGGGTGGGGGAGCAGTTTTATACATTACATTCCCCTGTTTCTGTTTTTATAAGAAAATCTTTTGTTCTCCAGTTCTTTCCTGCCTTCTCTTTCCTTCCTGCCTAAGTGACTAGTGCTGGTTTTGCAGGTGAGATGTAGAAAGTCCATTCTCCCAGGGGCAGTCTCCAACTTCCAGACTTCCAAAGGCAGATGGTTTTCATGGACTTCATTTCCTCGATTTGACTGATCCCCTATTTCTGTACTAACTGCCTGTCCCCAATTCTGTCTTCATTCACCCCTTTAATTTTAGGAACTCCTTTACTGCTGTAGGGAAAGGGGATGATAACCACTCTGGCTTCTTCGAACTGGAAGAGGGCAGCATGGGGCAAGCAGTTTGGAGTTCTCTTTTTAGAAATTGGGTTAATCGAGGGGTCCATGGTAGAAGTCTGGTTGGGGAAGAGCAGGTTGTAAAGGCATCTGGGGATGGGTGCTTCCATGAGAGAAGAATAAAAAGACATGAGTAATGAAATGAGATGAATACAATTGCAGAATCTGGAACATGCCGATCAATATCATGTAGGTGACAGAGGTCAATAATTCCTCACCAGGGGGTGGAAGAACTGAGAAGTTGTTCCCATAACAAGGCCTAGCAAAGGCTGGAGAGGACAAGGCCTTTATTTGGGAACTTTAACATTGTCCAGGTTATCAGGAATGTAAATACAACATTTAGTAGAGATCTCTATACTTCTCTTGCTAGCAAACATAGATTAAGCCTATTTGTGTCTGTAGACCTTAAACTGACTAAAACTTCTGACTCTGGCAGTTTCTCTTGATAGTTATCAGGCACATTTGCCTAAGAATCTCTCTTTTGTAGCTTTTAGTCTTTATTCTAGTGGGCTAACACAAGTGTACATCTTAAGTTACATTTAACTATTATTTCTTTTAAATGCCCAAGAATGGCTATATTTTGGTTTTAACTGTTTTTCTAGGTGTCTAAGATCAAGCTGGTTGAAGTGACCTGTTCCTGTCTGTTAAAGAGTCAGCTGAGTTCCCACAGTGGTCACTCTTAGAGAACATGAGAGCCTTAGCTTTAGTGCCGTCCATTAGGCAGGGTCTCCTCAATGAGGTGGCTTCCCTTGAAAGCACCAGGGATGTCTCCCTTTTTCCTTGACCCTCTTCTGCTCAGGTGCACTGATGGACTTTTCATCCTCTAGTGGCCTCATCAATCTTCCTGTTCGGGAGGTCATGTGACCCAGAGATTCAAAGCTCATTAGAGAAGTCCTCTTGTTCCCTGACTGAGGACAAGACCCAAATACTGGTTTTACTTGGCCTCTGTATTTAATCTCAATCTCTAAGTCTGATCTTAACCATCCAGCAAGTCAGTCTCACCAGTCATAAAGTAAGAATACTGGGCTTTAACTTCAATGTCTATAACTTTACAATTATTTACCCCCTTTTATCTAATTGGGGTCTACATTATCTGCCCTATAGTTGATGACTTACTATTTATTTCAAGTTTATCTATGGTGTACTTCTGCAAAATATTAATCAGGCAATAGTTAGAGTCTACAAGGAAAATACAAAATGGAATCACCAACAGTAAAACATTCAGTTTGTGCAATAGCTATCTTGAATTTTGGCTGAGTTACTCATTATATCCCCTGTTTGAGATCACAGTAATCTTTACAACAAACATCAAACTTTTGAACACAACTTTAAATGAGTTAGTCTGGCTTACTTTGGAGCCATTCTAACATGCATCAGGGTTGTGAGGCAGAGCCTTATCTCAGGTAAGGTGGGGATTTTCACAAATATTAGGTAAAATGTTCTAATCCTGAAGCTAATTTTTCCTCTTTTGCCATGACCAACATGACCAAATTCTCAAGTTCAGGGAAGGGCAAAGGAGTATTAGAAAATAAAGGTTTATAAACACAGATTTTGAAGATTAAGCTGAGATCAGATGGAGCTCTATTCTCTGATGGAAATGCAGATCTAAAGAGTAATGTCAGCAATCTTTATATATGTCTTATTCTTAGGTTAAGCATTACTTTTTTGTTTTCAGGAAAGTTACAGAGACTATGACATTAATGTAACTTTTTTTTTTCAGAGCTGCAAAGTGAAATGTTAGGAGCTCTGTGTAGCTTTCAAGGAAGTCCACTGTCCAATACTACTGTAAGGTGGGCAGGAACCAGAGAAGGGAGCTGATGAAACACTGGTTATCTAGCAAAAGAATTCCTTCCTGCCCAAGAGCTGTGTGCCTGAGATCAATGTCAGAGCTGATAGGACTCCTGTATAGAGCCTCCCCAGGGAGGGTACTGCCACAGCAGTTAGGCATCTTGTGCCCCTGCACAGGAACACTCCCAGGCACCAGGCATGCCACAGTCATGAGGTCAGAGACCCCAATCTCAGTCACTGTTGTCCCATTTTTGCCACTGTGCATTGCACTCTTTCTTAAATATCATTTTAAGAAGTTTACATATATTGACTCCTGAGTCTATATGAACATTAGTTAACACAATTTAACATTATATCTAAAACATGAATTTAAAAAAGGCTGAGAGAGCTTTTAACTTTCCTTTTGTGTGACAAAGTGGCAAAATGTTTTCATGATATTAAACTTTACACAAATCAGGCTCTCACTAACATTTAGAAATACATTTATACTTAATTTTTTTATCTCAGTGTAAAAAGTACAAATTCTACCTATACCCTATAGATGACAGGTTCTATAATAGACCGTTAAATGATAAGTTTAAAAATACCATTACAGACAGATTAATTTGGAGAATAGCGGCTTGATAAATTTTCTGATTTAAAGACTTGTATACCTGGAAAATATGAACACATTTAATATACAAAGAATAATGTTTTTAAGTATGTTACTCCATGGATTAACTTTGTAAATTAATCAGGTGTCTCTAACCAACACGTTTGAGTAATCCCATACATGTCAACTCTAATTCACTCATCTTATTGTAAAAAAAAAAAACAAGATATTAGACAAGTGTACCAACAGTATTTGAAAATAAACCAAGATATCAGACAAGTGTATCAACAGTATTTGCTGTCTCTTTCCTGTTGAGGAAAAGTCCTAGAAAAATTGATGTTAGACATTTTATAAACATCAACCTTTTATTAGTTTGACCACCTAGAGAATTGTGAGTTAATTTTTAAAGACATTTTACTTCTATTAGTTTACCCAATTTAAATTGAACCTTTTTAAATCACATGAATTAAAAGTATTTGGATCCATTTTTAAATTTTAATTTTTATGCATGCTTGTATTTAACACAAAAGCAAAGGCCTTGTAATGCTTGTCTCCATTGCAATGTAACAGATGTTCAAAAATAATTCTAGAGTTGGATAAAAAGAACTGATCAAAAATCATTAACCTAGGTATATAGGATCAAAATTGTGAGCTCAAAAATATAGCATTTAAGAAAAACAAGACTCCTAGAAGAAAAATGATAATGGCTATTAATTACAGCATGAGAGAATGTGAAGGAGAAGGGCAGAGAGAAGAGGTAAAAGGGAGAGATAAAGTGTTGTGTTGCAGCCCAGGAGAAATTTAAAATGTACACTTTTCCTTGGGTTGAGACTGGTCTCCCTCTGAGCATTCTGGCTTCCTCCATTTACATTTCAATGTAAGCCTTGACTGAGATTTGGATCTGAAAGGAGCTAACAGGTTCTAGCAGAAAGGGATGCCTAGGGCATTTTAACCCTTTTTCCTGGTTAGTAATCAATTCAGGTTTGGATGCAGAAAATTGTGAAACATTATCTCCCACTACTTGTGGGGAATAGGGCTGCTATATCATACTCCTTACTAGGACATGCCACTGATGGTTGGGCTGGTTACTCCCTCCACACAAGCGTATGTGGGACCTTGTGGCAGGAGGACTAGGTGGGCTGGCCTGGGGAATGGAAGCAGAAACAGAATGGGGTAAAGGAGACTGAGAAGCAGGGGGAGATGGAGAAGCAGGGGCTGGAGGCGTCTGAGCCTGCAGGAAGAGCAAAGAAGTGCAAGAAAGAAGAGATTTGAAGATAAGGAATCCCTTTCCATCTGCCCACTTGCTCACGGAAGCTGTGTGCCATTACACAAATGAATTTTGAGGGCTTTTAGCTGGGGGTCAAGTGAAGGGTTTCCAGGGTTGAATCTGCCAGAATGGAGAACCCAGATCCCATGGTGGAGACTGATACAGCTGAGTCTGTGGCCAGGGCATCCCGAGGCCAGAGTAGTCAACTGGAGACAAGAAGGCAGCACATAGACTGTGTTGTCACACAAGTAGCAATGTGGGGCCAGGCAAAAACTGAGGATGGTTGAGGACCTGAAGTCAGGGTTTTCAAGTACGAGTGTGAGTGTGAGCATGAGTGTGAGCATGAGATGAGCCTCAACTGTGAGAGAGAATCTCTACCATAAAATCAGGAATCCACCGGGCAGATAAGACCGACTAAGGGGCCAGCCGTAACTATAAAAGTTGTGGCTGGGGTACCCCCACCCCTCAGCTGCCTCGAGGGTCTCGGATCAATGGTCGCTTCTCAGATTGGCAGAGGAGTGTTTAAATTGGCCTAGAGGAACCCACCTAGGGGACTCATCAATCTGAAGTCTGGTGATGGATGCAGAGCAGAGTGTCCAGGCAAAATGGAAGGTGATGTTGTGTCCGGGGGCCACTGGGGTGTCAGATGGGGTTCCACTTGCTTAAGAGACAGTGGAAGAGCCCATCTGAGTCATGGCACCAAGGTAAGAAAATCCACAAAACCATGCTGGACATGGGAAATCACATAAGGGAGTTTACTAAGCAACAGAGTGTCTCCCTGCAGGGTAAGAGAGAAAATGAGAGGAAAAGAGAAAGGGGGCATGCAAGAGAGAGTGTGGAAAGCAAGGAGGAGAAAGAAAGTGAGTCAGGGGGAGAGAAAGCATGAGAAAAGATGGTGGGGTAGCTACCCTTAAGCAGTTGAATTCCGCCAGGCTAAGAGAGAACCAATAATGGAGGATACTTGCAAGCTGACTGATGAACCAACAGCTAGCTAGGTTGTTCACAGACTGACAAGTAGTTGGGAGGCAGAGAAAATGGCTGCACTGGAAAGGGCAGGGGAGAAGCTTTGTATTACAGGTCTGAAATCTTTACTTGATGTGTGTTTGTCTAGTTTTGGTATCAGGTTGATTAGAGCTTCCTAGATCGAGTTTGGAAGGTTTCCCTCTTTTTCTATTTCATGGAATAATTTGAGGAGGACTGAAGTTATTTCTTCTTTAAATGTCTGATAGAACTCGGTTTAGAATCCATCTGGTCCTGGGCTTTAGTTTCTTGGTATGCTTATGATGGGGTCTTCATGTTCATTTCTTGAAATTGATATGTTTAAAATTTTGATGTCATCTTGATTCAATTTGGTTGCATCATATGTCTGTAGGAATTTGTTGATGTCTTTGAGATCTTCTATTTTATTGGAATATAAATTTTCAAAATAATTTCTGATTATCATCTGTATTTCAGTATTGTCCATTTTGGTATTGCATTTTTCATCATGAATTTTAGTGATTAGAGTTTTTTCTCTTTCTTCATTACCTTGGCTAGGGATTTATCAACTTTATTTTTTCAAAGAATTAACTTTTTCTTTTTGGATTGTTTCTTTTGTTCCAATCTCATTGATTTCAGCTCTGAATTTATTTATCATGTCTTCTACTGCTTTGGGAGTTGATTTATTCTTCTTTTATAGCGCTTTGTGATATAATATTGTTATATATTTGTTGCATCTCTATTCTTTTAATTAATGTCTCAATGCAGTGTACTTTCCTCTTAGCATTGACTTCATAGTGTCCCAGAGATTTTGATATGCTGTATCAGTATTCTGATTTATCTGGAAAGTATTTCTTAAATATCATTCCTGATTTCTTCGGCTACCTATTGGTTATTCAATAGCATTTTATTTAGTCACCATAGGTTAGAGTAGCTTCTTTTTTTATCATTGATTTCTAATTTCATTCCATTGAGATCTGATAGAATGCAAGGTATTATCTCTATTTTTTTGTGTTTGCTAAGAGTTGGTTTGTTGCCTAAGACTGGTCCTTTTTAGAGAAGGATCCATGTTCTGCTAAGATGAAAGCGTATTAGTCATTGATTCATAAAATATTTGTAATGGTTAATTTGAATTCTCAACTTGATTGGATTAATATATGCCTATGACTAAGAGTCTTCTGAGTTTGTCAATGAGGGCATGTCTAGGAATTATTGGAATGTGGGATAACGAACTGAAGTGGAGGCCCTCCCTAAGTGTGGGCAGTATTACCAGTGGGATAGTGACTTGGATGGAATATAAGTGGGAAGAAGAAGGAAGTAGATGCAGATGCAAACTCAGCTCTTCTTGAATGGGTTCTTCATTGCTGCTTCAAACATCTGAGGATTTCAAACCCTTGCTTCTTCACTCTTCCAAAGTGGACTCTGCCAGTGATTTTCCATGTAGTTTCCAGAAACCTTGGTCTAGGACTAGGGTAACACTGTTGATCTTTCTTGTTCTGGGGCTTCCTCCTCTTGGACTACTGAGCTACTGGTTCTTCCAGTTCTCTAGCCTGCAGATGGCCATTGTGGAATATCCAGCTTCTGGTTGTTTAAGCCAATCTAATAAATCCCCTTTTTATAATCATACTTCCTGTTAATTCTATCCCTCTAGAGAACTCTGACTAATACAGAAATTGGTACCAGGAGTGGCTCTGGAGAAACAGAATTGTAAGGATGATTTTCCTTATTTGGTCTTGTGGGTTTTGTAGTTGGCTGTCTAAATTGGTTAGACCTAAAGTTACTAAATTCTCTCCTACTCATACTATGGAGAGCACTGATAATCCATTGTGTGAATAGTTTAAAGAGATCCATAAAGTAAATACATCTGATGCTCCCAATTCACTGCTTATAAAAAGCAAGGCGTTTAGTGACTCTATATATGATATCTTTGAACAGTTCTGGAAAACTAAGAAATAGAGTGATGTTTGTTGGTTGCTTCTGGCTTCACTGGACAAAGTAACAAAGGAGGCAGATGAGCTCAGACATTTAGTTTCTCTGCTTCATTTGTGCATAACTGATCTGAAAGTTGCTAAGTGTATTCTGAAGGAGATTCTTCTCTCTTGAAGTCATAGGGCAAAGGTTGCTGAAAATCAAACACAAACCCTCAACCTGCAATTGGCTGAATTAAGATGAAAGTTTAACTCTCAGCCTCAGAAGGTGTCTGTGGTTAAAGTGAGAGCACTGCTTGGGAAAAGAATGGAATCCTGCAAGTTGGGATGGGGATATATGGGAGGAGCATGAAGGGGCTGGAGACATTGAACTCCCATATTTTGATGAGTTTATTTTGCCAGAAGTTGTTGAGTCTCCACCCTTAGCCATGTCTGAGGCATCCCTACTCATACCCTCCATGTCATTGGCTTCTCCACCCTCCCTGGAGGGAACTAATCCTGCTTTGCTTATGGAAACAGTAAAAACCTTCTGTGATTCAGTTACTCAGCATGAACCCACACTCCTCACACACTTTTGCTTCCAGGCCTATAACTAGATCCAAATCTAAGCAGGTCCCTAGAGGTGAAGTGTGACCCACAAGGAGGTACAATACACTCCAAAGGAACTTCTTGAGTTTTCTAATTCATACAAGCAGAGATCTGGGGAACATGTGTAGGAATGGAGTTCAACAGTGTGGGATAATGGTGGAAGGAATATAAACTTAGATCAGGCTGAATTTATTGATATTGGCCCATTAAGCAGAGATTCTAATTTTAATGTAATAGCTCAGAGTGTTTATAAAATGTACTAATAGTTTGGTTGGTTGGGCTGAAGTATGGGTCCAAAGATGGCCTACTATAAATGAGCTGGAAATGTCTGACATCCCTTGTTTTACTGTTGATGAGGGAATTCAGATGCTCAGATAGATTGGAATGCTAGAGTGGATCTGTCATGTATGACCTTCTCCTCCATACTTGTGGGGGGGGATTCAGAAGTTTTGTGCTTCACCAAAACTATAAGAAACAAATTTGTGAGGGGAGCACCAGCATCCTTGAAAATCTCTGTTGTTGCTCTTCTTTGTATGCCAGAACTTTCTGTGAGACCAGTGATCAATCAATTGGAAGACTTACATGCAATGGGAATGAATCGATCTTGAGGAGGAAGAGGCCAAGTGGCAGCCTTACATTGCCACAGACAGGGTGGTCTTAGTTACCATAATGGACAAAAAAGAGGAAGAAATGGACTCAATGTTCTGACTCATGTAGATCTCCTGGTGTTTCTAGAAGCAAATAGATGGAGAACCCACCAGATTCTTACTTGACCTATATAAGCAGATAAATTCCAGGACATATATACAAGAGTCTTCCCTAGATCATAAGAGCAAAGAATCATTGCCCCTCAACCACTTCCCAGATTTAATTCAATTTACTGATCCAGACCCCCTTGAATGAAGGGGAGGCCAGGTCTCCTTGAGGAAGGACCCTGGTGTAGTACCAAAAAATCTTTACTGTTAATCTGTCTCCCTTCCTTCCCCAAAGTGACCTAAGGTCTTTTACTAGGGTAACTGTACATAAGAGATAATACAATGATCAGACATTTCAGGGACTTCTAGATACAGGCTCTGAATTGACATTGATTCTAGGATACCCAAAACATCATTGTGGCCCTCCAATAAAAGTAGGGACTTATGGATGTCAGGTGATCAATGGAGTTTTGGCCAAGGTCCAACTTACAGTAGGTTCTGTGGGCCTCCAAACTCATCCTGTGGTGATTTCTTCAGAACATTGTGTCCATTTCTTCCTCTGTCCATGTGGCATCATTCCCCGGTGATATCAGCCAGCAACATGGTGGCAGATTGATTATATTGGACCACTTCCATCATGGAAGGGGCAGCAGTTTGTTCTTATTGGAATAGACACTTATTCTGGGTATGGATTTGCCTTCCCTGCACATAGTGCTTCAGCCAAAATGACCATCAGTAGACTTACAGAATGCCTCACCCATCATCATGGTATTCCATACAGCATTGCTTCGGACCAAGGAGCTCATTTCACAGCCAAAGAAGTGAGTCAGTGGGCTCATGATAATGGGATTCACTGGTCTTACCATGTCCCCCACCATCCTGAAGTTGCTGGTTTAATAGAACTATGGGATGGACTAAACTGGAAGTTAAGACTTCCCCCTGGCCACTTTGGGCTCCTCATGCTTCTGAGTCAACAGGTTATATAAAGGCAGTTACAGTGCTAGTGGGAGTGATTGACCCAGATTACAAAGAGAACATTGGACTGTTACTCCACAATAGAAGTAAGGAAGTGTAATTCTGCAGTGCAGGAGATCCCTTGGGGCGTCCCTTGGTATTACCCTGTCCTGTTATTAAGGTCAATGGGAAATTACAACAACCCAATCCTGGCAACAAGTGTCTCAGATCCTTTAGGCATGAAGGTGTGGTTCATACCTCCAGGTAAAGAGCCAAGACCTGCTGAAGTCCTTGCTGAACATAGAGGGAATACAGAATGGGTAGTAGAAGAAGGTGGTCATAAATACCAACTATGCACATGTGACGAGTTACAGAAACAAGGATTATAATTGCCATGGATATTTCTTCCCTATTCCATTAAAAATATGTTTATGCACACTTGCACATGTATTAAGAGGAATTTGTTACTCTCCTGTTATACATCATACAATGTAGTATTGATTGAATTAACATCAGTAATGTTTCTGTTTTTTCTTTTTTCTGAGGAGAAAACTAGTATGTTTTTGGTGTATGAAGGATAGTTATGTTAGGTGGAATTATGAACTATTAATGTGTTGATTTGGAGATTATGATTTAAAGAGTCATGTTTGGATAGCAAGATGACAAGAGGTGGACTTGTAATGGTTAATTTGAATTGCCAACTTGATTGGATTAATATATGCCTATGACTAAGAGTCTTCTGGGTTTGTCAATGAGGGCATGTCTAGGAATGGTTGGAATATGGGATAGAGAATTGAAGTAGAGGCCCTCCCTAAGTGTGGGTAGCACTGCCCAGTAGGATAGTGACTTGGATGAAATATCAGTGGGAAGGACATGGAAGTAAATGCAGATGTAAACTCAATTCTTCTTGAATGGGTTCTTCATTGCTGCTTCAAAAGTCTGAGGATATGGGATTCTTCCTTCTTTGCTCTTCCAAAGTGGACTCTGCCAATGGTTCTCCAGGTAGTTTCCAGAAGCCTTGGTCTAGGACTAGGATAGAACTGTTGATCTTTCTTGTTCTAGGGCTTCTTCCTCTTGGACTGCTGAGCTACTGGTTCTTCCAACTCTCTAGCCTGCAGATGGCCATTGTGGAATATTCAGCTTCTAGTGGTGTAAGTCAATCTAATAACTTTCCTTTTTATAATCATACTTCTTGTTGATTCTATTCCTCTAGAGAACCCTGATTAATATAATATTGTACATGTCTCTTAAATCTAAATTATTAATTGTGTTTTTAGTTCTATAGCTCATTTATTTAGTTTGTTTTTGTAGGATCTATCCACAAGTGATAGAGGTGTGTTAAAGTTATCTATTATTATTGTGCTGGGGTCTATTTGATTCTTGAAGTTGAGAAGAGTTTGTTTGATTTAGGTAGATGCTCCATTGTTTAGGGCATAACTATAATTGTTATGTGTTGTTGATATATAATTCTTTTAAATATCTTTCTTTATCCCTCTTGATTAACTTTGGCTTGAAGTCCTCTTTATCTAATATCTCCTAAAAGGGTAGTTTCCTTTAATTCCCTTGTCATTTCACTGTGCTTATGGAGGGATGCTTTGGCTGGTCCCTCTGGCCATAGCAGCAGCAGTGGTGCTGGAGATTTCCTCCTTATTCTATCATATCCAACCTAGGGATATAATAGGGATGCAGCCACTTCGATCTTTTAGCAGTGCAGTTCACAAAAACAGAGTTATGGAACTAATCTAGGTGCCCATTAACAGATGAATGAATGAAGAAAATATGGTATATATACACAATGGAGTTTTACTCAGCCATAAAGAACAATGAAATTATGGTATTTGCTTGTAAATAGATTAAACTGAATAGCATCATGCTAAGTGAAATAAGCCAGACTGAGAAAGTTTAGGGTTGAATATTTTCTTTTATTTGTAAAAGCCAGACCAGGAAAAAAGAGAGAAAGGAAAAAAGAGAGAGGAAAAAACAGCAGGGATCTCATGAAAATGAAAGAGAGATGATTGAAGTAGTGGAAGAGGATTGGCATGGGTAGGGGAGAGGAATGAAAAAAGGGATGAAGAGTGGAATAAATCTGACTAAACTTTTCTTTCCTTCATACATATGTGAATATACCACAGTGAATTTCACCTACATATGTACATACACACATACACGCACACAAACACACATATCTGCAATGCACTAATTAAGAAATAAATAGAAGAAAAATCACTGGAATAGAGGAAAGAGAATAAGGGGAAGGAAGAGGGGAGATTATGGGGAAGTACTGGGAACTGAATTGGATCAAATTATATTTCATGTTTATATAATTACATTGAAATGAATCCTAATAATATGGATGACTGAAATGCACTAATAAAAAATAAAAGCACCCTAAAGAGGCTTCTTAGTAAGATAGTATGATCTCCTTATCCATTTTGTGTTTAGTTTGGAAAAACAATAAAATATAACATTGTCACCTATTAAAAAAAGAAAATGAAATAAAAATGAAGCAAAACAAAAAGAGAGCAACAGAAATTGTTGATCACAATGAGAAGAAATGAGAAAGTAACCAAAAGCATCAAAACAAAACAAAAACATAACAAATACAAAGCAACAACAAAAAGATAATGTAAGGAACAATAATGACTAAAAAAGAGAAACTGGAAAAAAGTATACGCAAATACAAAAAAAGTGTACACAAATACAAAAAAAGACAATGAAAAATGAATTATCTTTAATAAGGTGGTTAAAACTGTGGAAGAGTGGATATTTATTTTCTGTATAAATCTAACTTCTCTCTGACTTCTTGATCTGTGTATCCCTTAGTACAAGGAATGGGAATTATTAGCAACAATTCCTTCTTTTGTGTTGCTTCAGAGAATTCTAACTGAAATGGCCTAGGACCAAATCTAGTTGAAATGTTTGTAACATCCCCCTTTTCATCTCTGATTTATTTAATTGCTTTTTCTCTCACTTTTCTTAGTCTAGGTAATGACTTGTCTATTTTGTTTATCTTTTTGAAGAGTCAGCTCTTTATGTCATTGATCTTTTGTTTCATCTTTTACTTCCTATTTAAGTTGTTTCTGCTCTGATATTTATTATTTCTATCATCTTACTAATTTAAGGTTTGATATAGTCTTGCTTTTTCTAGTTCTTTTAGATGCAGTGATAGTTTATTTAATATTTTCCTGATTTTTGATGTATATGATTTTTGCTGTAAAATTTACTGTTAGTACTTCCTGTTCTATATCCCATAGGTTTTGGTATATTTTGTCTCTATTTTCATTTGTTTCAAGAAACTATTCAACTTTATTCTTGTTTTCTTTCTTTATCCACTGGTTATTCTAAAAGTAAGATGTTTAGTTTTCAAATATTTCTTTAGTTTTCAAATAATTTCTTGTTCTTGATTTTTGTTTTATTGACTGTGCTCAGTATGACTGCAATTAAAATATGTCGAGACTTGTTTTGTGATCTATCATATTATCTCTCCTGAAGAGTGTCCTGTGTGCTGATGAGAAAAGCGTGTATTCGGAAGTTGTTGGATACAACATTCTGTAGTTGTCTGTGGGATCCTTTTGGTCTAAGGTTTGATTCAACACTGCTGTTTGTTTACTTTCTGTTTAGATAATCTATCCATTGCTGAATGTGGAATGTTTAAGTCCCCCAGAATTGTAGTGTTGAAATCTACCTCTCCATTACATCTATTGATATTTGATTTATATAATTCAGCATATCAATATTGGATGCATATATGTTTAGAACTATTATTTCCCATTGATGAATTGATGCCATTTTATCATTAAATAAAGGCCTTCCCTATATCTTTGATTATTAAATAGTAACCTACCTTGTATTTTAATAGTTAAAGCCCATTTTCTCTGTTATAAGTATAAATACTCATTTTCTTTTGGATTAATTTGAATGGAATATCATATTCTATTCCTTCACTTTGTGCCCTTAATGGTGAAGTGAGTTTCTTGTAATATAGCGGGTTCTTTTTCAAAGATTTATTCATTCATACTATGTATTTTAATTGAAGAATGCACTTCATTTACATTCAAGTAAGTAGAGAAGTCAGTTCTTAGCATTGCTATCTTGTATATTCCTTTCTAGTTTTATTGTCATTCTTCTCACTCTCTTCTATTCAACATTTGTAGAATAATAAATTATTCACTGTAGTAATTCTCTAGTAAATTACTTGATTATACTTTTTGGTGTGTCTATTATAGGTTTTTGCTTTTGGTTACCACAAACCTAACAAAATCAACTTTAGAGTATAACAAATCATCTTTAAGTGATAGAAATGATATGATTCCAAAGGTAAGAATAGAATGAGAGAAAATATACTAATAAGAAAACCCTACACCTGCACTTCATTCCTCTCCCATTTTGAATTTTTGGTATTCCATTTCACATCATTATATAGCACCGATCTCTTAACACTTCATTATTATTTAAAATTTTTATTTTATTTTTTAGTCCTCATACTAAAGATATGAATGATTTATGCACTATATTTACAAAATTGGAGAATTCTCAATTAGTCTGTATAATTACTCTTACAAGTACATTTTGTACTTTATTATGTTCTTTTCTTACTCATTAACATCTCTTTAAGCTTCAAAAAGTTTCTTTAGTGTTTCTTGTATGGCAGATCTGGTGGAGATATGTTTTCTCACCTTTTGTTTTATTGGGGATGTTTGTGACTCCCCCTTATTACTAAAGGATGGGTTTGGCTGGGTAAACCACTTTTGGTTCAGTTTTTTTCCTTCAGTACTACGAAAATCTCATGCCATTCTCCTGACCTATATGACTTCTGCTGAGAGACTGACTGTTAGATAAATTGAGGCACCTCTATGTGTTACTAGTTTCTTTTATTTTGCAGCCTTGATTGTCTTTTTTATTATCTTCCACTTTTGACCATCTGATTGTAAGATGTCTTGGAGAGATTGGATGAGTTAAATTTGACTACTACCTTTGACTTTCCTGTATTTGGATATTTGCACCCTTCTTTAGGTTTGAGAGGGTTTCTCCTATTATTTTTTAATAAGCTTTGCCATTCTAAAGTCCTATTGAAACTTAATAACTGGAATATTTGTTCTTTTAATACTGTCCCAAATTTCCCATAACTACTATTTGCTACTACTTATTTCTTATTTTCTTTTTCCTTCCAATAGTATTTTTAAATAGCCTGTCTTCATGTACTAATTCTTTTTTTTTCTTGGCAGGAGTAATGGGGATTGATCTCAGGGACACTCAACCACTGAGCCACATCCCCAGTTCTATTTTTTTTTGTTGTTATTTATTTATTTAATTTTTTAATTTGTTCTAATCAGTTATACATGACAGTAGAATACATTTATGCATTTTGATAAATCATACATAAATGGAGTATAATATCTCATTTTTTCTGATTATATATACTGTAGGATCACCTCAGTATGCAGTCATATATGTACATGAGGTAATAATGTCTCTTTCACTACTATCCTTCCTACCCCTACACCTTTTCCCCTCCCTTTATTCCCATCTACCTAATATAAAATAACTCTATTCTTCCCTACCCCCCCCCCCATTGTGAATTAGCATCACCACATCAGAGAAAACATTCGGCCTTTGCTTTTTTGGGTTTGGCTTATTTCACTTAGCATGATATTCTCCAACTCCATCCATTTACCAGCAAATGTCACATTGCTGAGTAATATTCCATGATATATATATATCATGGATATATATATATATATATCATGGATATATATATATATCATGGTATATATATATATCATGGATATATATATATATATATATATCCATGATATATATATATATATACCACAGTTTCTTTATCCCTTTATCCATTGAAGGGCATCTAGGTTGGTTCCACAATCTGGCTATTGTGAATTGAGCAGCTATGAACATTGATGTGGCTGTATCTCTGTAGTATGCTGATTTTAAGTCCTTTGGGTATAGGCCAAGGAGTGGGATAGCTGGGTCAAATGGTGTTTCCATTCCAAGTTTTCTTAGGCATCTCCATACTGTTTTATATAATGATTGCACCAATTTGCATTCTCACCAGCAATTTATGAGTGTACCTTTTCTTTCACATCCTCACCAACATTTATTGTTGCTTGTATTCTTGATAATTGCCATTATGACTGGAGTGAGGTGAAATCTCAGTGTAGTTTTGATTTGCATTTCTCTAATTGCTAGAGATGTTGAACATTTTTTTCATATATTTGTTTATCGATTGTATGTCTTCTGTGAAGTGTCTGTTCAATTTCTCAGCCCATTCATTGATTGAGTTATTTGGTTATTTTGGTACTTTTTGGTGTTCTTTATACATTCTGGAGATTAGTGATCTATATGAAGTGCGTGTGTTAAAGATTTTCTCCCAATCTGTAGGCTCTCTCTTCACATCATTGTTTCTTTTGTGGAGAAGAAGCTTTTAAGTTTGAATCAATCCCATTTACTGAATCTTCATTTAATTTCTTTCATTTTAGGAGCCTTGTTAAGGAAGTCAGATCCTAAGCTGACATGGTGAAGATTTGGGCCTACTTTTTCTTCTAGTAGGTGCAAAGTCTCTGTTCTAGTGCCTAAGTCTTTGATCCACTTTGAGTTGAGTTTCATGCAGAGTGAGAGATAAACATTTAATTTCATTTTGTTAGGTCTGGCTTTCCATTTTTCCCAGCACCATTTGTTGAATAAGCTATCTTTTTTCCAGTGAATATTTTTCGCACCTTTGTCTAGTATGAGATAACTGTATTTATGTGGGTTTTTCTCTGTGTCTTCTATTCTGTACCATTGGTCTACATGTCTGTTTTGGTGACAATACCATCCTGCTTTTGTTATTAGTGCTCTGTAGTATAGTTTGAGGTCTGGAATTATGATGCCTCCTGGTTCACTCTTCTTGCTTAGGATTGCTTTGGCTATTCTGGGTCTCTTATTTTAGCAAATGAATTTCATGATTGCTTTTTCTAGTTCTATGAAGAATGTTACTGGGTTTTTATTGTTGTTGTTGTTGTTACTGGGTTTTTAATAAGAATTTCATTAAATTTGTATAACCCTTTTGATAGTATGGCCATTTTGACACTATTAATTCTGCCTCTTGGTATTTGGGTGTGTCATTACCACACAGTCTGTGAGTGTTCCCCATTGCTCAAAATGTCTTCTCAGACTTTAATCAGTTGTTTCAAAGCTCAGCCCTCTGATAAATAGCTTCCACAGCTGTTCAGGCTCTTTAGGGGACTCTGATTTAGATATGACAGCAGTAGGAAGAAACACTTTAAGGATGCTTTCTTGGTGGCGTTCATGGGCAGAAAGGTCACAGCCCTATTTTATATTTTATTTAGAGATAAGGTCTCACTGAGTTGCTTAGCACCTTGTTTTCATTGAGGCTGGCTTTGAACTCCAAATCCTCCTGCCTCAGGCTCCTGAACCACTGGGATTACAGGTGTGTGCCACTGTGCCTGGATTATAATTCTTTTTTTTCTGTTTGATCTATCCTGTTATTGATGGTTTCCACTGTGTTTTTAATTTTACTGAGTGTTTTTTCAGCCTCACATTATGTTCCTCTGTTAGACTATTGAATTGTTTCTATTTTCTTCAATCTTTCATTGAGTTTCCTTAAAACAGTAGTGTTAAAGTTTCCACCTGAAAGTTCTTCCATACTGATTACTACCTGGTTAATTTTGGGCTATTGGGTAACTATTAGGTGAGGTCTGGTTTCCTGATAGTTCATGATATTTTTTGGCATGTGACAGCATTTGAGCACTGAAGGATTAGGTATATACCTCTGTCTTCCTAATTTGACTTTGATCCTTGTCTTTCTAGAAATTTAAGGATGCTTCTTAAATTATTCTGAACCTATAATCACTTCCACAATTTCAGCATGGGATGGCAACTAAAGATAGGGGTTGCCACAAGATTGCTATTGGTGTGTTGTCACTGTTTCAGCACTTGAGGGAGATCCAAACCCAAGTTTTTCCCAAATCCACAATTAGTGTTTTGTCTAGAATGAGCCAGCAGATTACATAGAGTAGTGCATCACCATAAACCTCTCCCTAGGACTCTGGTAGGCCCTGATGTTCCATCCACAGTGAACAGTCTGTGGTCAGGCACTATAGGATTATATGCAGTTTTGGATAGAATTACCATGAATTGATCTGCCCAGGCTCTTATTCCATGCCTGTGTCAATCAACACTTCCAAACTATGTAATACCCTGAGCTGCTACTAAGACCAGCACAGCACTGGCATAGGACCAATGCCCATATTGCTATTGAATGACTACTATTTAGGTGGGCTTATGTTCTAGGACTTCTGCAACCATTAACAGGTGTTGCAGGCTAGGAATCCAGTAGTCTGGGGCCTTGTGTCTTCCCCTGGAATCAGGTCTATTCCAGAAGTGCCATCTGAAGGCAGATATGAAGGTGGGGGTCATTAAGATTTGTCCAGTATAGGGTTTCACCAGCCCAGCACTAAATTCTGGCTTATTACCCTGACCTATTCCCAACCAATGGGGTCTTGCTCCATGTTATACTTCCCAAGATTGTAGTATTTCTGGTGAAGGCAATACTAAGCTGATGCTAAGCTGGGCCATATCTTAATACCATAGCTACAGGGGCCTGCTTACCCTGAGGAGTCCACTGAATATCACACAGCAGCTGGCAGAAATGCAGGCCAAAACATGTTTCCATCCCACTGGGGCACTGGTCTCTGCTTAGTTGTGGGTCAGTTCTAAAGAACAGTCAGTAAGCACTAGCTGTTCTGCACAGGGTTGGTTGCTGGGTAGTGGAAGACCATCCCCTGGCTACTAAAACTGGTCCCTAACTTGGGTTGTACCAGAGTCACATGCCCACAGGGTCCTATAAATCTAAAGTAGAGTGTGTGTGTGTGTGTTTGTGTGTGTGTGTCTCCTAGGTTCACTCTGAGACTTGCTATGATGCATTTCAAAATTAAAGTCTGTCCCACTGGTAGACAAGTCTCTATCTGATGCCAGGGCAGTTCTAAATGCTGGCTGTGAGCTCTGTTCAGCTTATGGAGCTTTCAATGTCTACTTGTATTGTGTCTCACTGTAGTGAGTCTGAACAGAGCTACTAGATAGAGGGATTTAGTGCCCTGCTCCACAGTGGATGGAATATTACTCTCTTTGCTCTCTGTTTTTCTTCCTGGGGTTGGGGAAAGGGAGTGGAGGCAGTCTCTGCTGTCTAGCCAAGGTCATTTCAGTGGCTCAGTCTATGGTTTTGGGCCTGGTGATAGGAGTCAAGGGGCTGTTACCAGTTTAACCTTGACAGGCCTGGTGCCTATTTTCATGTCAAGGTCTGGAATTAATTGTCTCACTTTCCCCAAAGTGGGATTTGTCTCTCTTCATTCTGGGCTACTTGGAATTGGGAAAGGAATAACTTAGGCAGTTCTTTCCTACTTTCTTAAATGCATCTTTTCATTTTGTTGTACTCGAATCAGGTACTAAGTTCTCTCATTTGGTTTTTCTGAACTTATGAAAGTTGTTTTGTAAATCAATAGGTGTCTAACTTGGTGTGTTTGTGGTGAGATGATTGCAGAAGATCTTATTCAGCAACCATTTTTCTTTGCCCACTCCTAACAACTTCTTTTTATACAACATTAGTCATGCTAGTGAGTAATAAATAAAAAGTAAAATAATGGAATCCTTTGGGTAAATAATTTTTATACACTCTAATACAACTATGAATTGACTGAAATAATCAACTAGTGATCTTACATGCATTCATGGAGTCAGAATTCTACAATGTAAAATGGTAAGATGCAATGTGTATGTGTTTTGTTTTGTTTTTTAATACCAGGATTGAACTCAGGGGCACTTGGATACTGAGCCACATCCCCAGCCCTATTTTGTAAAAAAAAAAAAAAAAAATGAAAAAAATCTTGTTCGAAGGCATCAGAAAGCAATCAAAACATCCAGAACTTGAGAGGCCAAATATTAAAGGTTCTACAAATCAATGGATTTGTAAACTGTCAGAGTAACATGATCAATGGAACCTTTTTTGAGGGGGGATATAGGGGACAGAACTTAGGGGCACTTAGCCACTCAGTCACATCCCCAGCCCTATTTTGTATTTTATTTAGAGACAGGGTCTTACTGAGTTGCTTAGCACCTCACCATTGTTGAGGCTGGCTTTGAACTAGAAATACTCCTGTCTCAACCTCCCAAGCTGATGGAATTAATTACAGGCGTGTGCCACCGCACCCAGCCTCAGTGGAAACTTAAGTAAATTTAATTACAAACTTGTTTGCTATGTGAATAACTGCTTCTTAAAGAAATTTCTTGTTTCAAATGTATAAAGAAGACAGACTGAAGATGTAGCTCAATGACAAAGCACTTGACTTCCATGCCTGAGGCTGTGGGTTTAATATCCAGCACTATAAAAGTTTTAAAATTAAAAAAAATATAAAGTAGATAACTCAGATTCAGTTTCCATTCATACCCTCTCAATGTTCCTTCTTAGCGCAGCCACCTCTTAGAACATGCTCATATTCCCCTGATCTGAACTTTTATAGCACAAAGAATCCAAGGACTATAATTAGTATACAGAGTTCTGTGCATAATTATAAACAGGCACATCCTGTGTGTTATTTGATCCATGTGTATTCCCCTAGTTTTTGAAGGTAGATTTTATGTTCCTAAAATCTAAAGAGGCGTTCTAAATATTTGACAATTTTAATGCCTCCTATTGCACCAGGCACAGAACTAGGCACATAGTTAATAATTGATACTTGGAACAGCTAGTGAAGTAACTGAAATATGACCAGTAGTTTTAAAGATGCTATATGCTCTATGAAGGTATAAGCTGAGTGTGCTGACCTAGTATTGCATAGTGGTTAAAGGAACATGCTTTGGAGCCAGAGTGCCAAGATTTAAATCTTAGATTGTTACTTTTTAAAATATCTGTTTTTTAGTTGTAGATGGACACAATACTTTTATTTCATTTATTTATTTTTGTGTAGTGCTGAGGATTGAACTCAGTGCCTCACAAGTGCTAGGCAAGCACTCTACCACTGAGTCACAACCCCAGTCCAGACTGTTACTTCTTTTCTGTGCACTCTGGCAAGTTACTATTTGTGCCTGAATTTCTTCGTCAATAGAACAAGGAATATAAAAGACAAACCACAAATTATTATATGAGGATTGGCTAAAATAACTCTATTAAAAGATTTGGGAATCATGTGCCTGGCATATAGTATAGCTCAAAATACAAGCTAGACATAGAGTCTGAAAAAAAACCTCAAAGGGTGGTTTTAAAATAGAAGAAAGTAATTACATTTGTGATAAACTCTTTGGAGCATTCTAAATACACTATTTGGACTTCAGGAACAGAGATGAGGGAGTGGAAATTAGAGTGGATTTTGGCAGGGTTCGTGAAGGGATGAAGGTTGGGAAATGGGATTTTCTTAGAGTAAGATGATCTTCATAAAAATTTGATTATAGGATAAAAATTTAAAGATGACATGCAATTGTTTCTCATTGCTTATCTCCCTTTGTTTTCAAAATTTTTTCCCTGATGTGTTGGCCTTTTCTGTCACCATACGACCCATTAAACTCACATTAAATTGTTTGTATTGGAGCTAATCTTTGAAAATGCATCACTAACTCAATTTTGATTACTATGAACAATAGTTTTACTGTGAAATTGAGATAAATTTGGTCTTCAATTTGAAATACAAGTACTTAGACTCTACTTTTTTTCTTCAAATGTCCAGTGGGTGACTGAAATCAGGACTAAGACCTTGGCATCTCTGCTTCCATTTTGCATCTGTCCTTTTGCTCTGAGTCATCTTTGATTCTAAGGATAACAGGTCTGATTGATAAACATTGAGTGATGAGTTGAAGCTACCCCCAGTCAACAGTACCTTTCTTTTTGTTGACAAGGCCTCACCTTACAAATACTGAGATAATGATGGATCAGACTGCATCTGATCAAGATCAAGATCACCTGTTTGGAACCTCTTTCAGGTCTACAGCTATGCAAACCTCCAATCCTTGCCTTCATTTCTCTTTCTATAAAGCCTCTAAATCATTGTCAGTCCTTCAAAGACAGGCTAAGCACATGGACCCACTTGTTTTCCTGGTGTAGCTATTCTCATTAAATTTCATACTATGCTTTTCATCATAATCTTTTCTGCTTGGGTTTGGGGGCAATTGGCTGGACCTGATTTGTGGGATCCCCAGAGTCAAGTCTCTGACCTACAACTCTGATAACAAATACAGTGAAAACTACTACAAATTTATAGTTAGAAAATCTTTCATTTGATATCCTTATAAGGTGGAGAAGGACAGTCCTTTGTAGAAAATGGAGAAAATGGGGGACTGTTGTAGCCTAAAGTCACCAGGAATAAACCTACAGTCTCACAAAGTTGGGTTTACTGACCCATTTCATTTATTTTTTTACTTGTAGATGCACACTGTTATTGTTTAGATGTGATATTCCCCCCAAGAGCTCACGTGTGAGAAAATGCAAGAAGCTTTGGAGGAGAAGTGATTGGTTTATAGCCTCAACCTAATCAATGGATCGATCCCTGATGGGATTAACTGTGGTTACTGGAGGCAGGTAGGGTGTGGCTGGAAGAAGTGGTTCATTGAAGGTGTGGCTATGGGGTATATATTTTTATGTGGAGGGCGGAGTTGCTTTCTCTGGTTCCTAATCACCATGTGAGCAGCTTCCCTCTGCCACATTCTTCTGCCATGTTATTCCTGGCTCACCAGGGACCCTGAGGAATGGAGTTGGCTGTCTATGGATTGAGAACTTTGAAACCGTGAACCTCCAAATAAGTCTTTCCTCCTCTACAGTTGTTCTGGGTGGGTCCTTTAGTCACAGCAGTGATAAAAACAGACTAAAACAGACACAATAACTTTATTTTATTCATTTATTTTTATGCATTTCTGAGTGAGGATCAAATACAGGGCTTCACATGTGCTAGGCAAGTGTTCTACCATTGAGCCAAACCCCCAGTTCTACTGACCTATTATGAATGAGGGAGATTTTCACATCTAAAGAATAATGGGTATGTTTCACTAAAGGAAAAAAGAATAGAATTACTGTACAATTTGAGGGAAAGATGGAATTTAGGTGACAGTCAAATAAAGCAATGTTTTTATAGGCAAAATAAGGCTGTGTGTAAAGGGATTGACATCTGATCTAGACTTCAAAGTGAACTCAGTGTTGTTTCCTGTGAAAAAAATAAAGGTAATAAAGATATAGATTGTTATAGCCAGAAAGCACTTGTCTGACTCTCTGTACCTTGATTGGAAATCAAAGAAATTTCTGTGGGTCCAAATGATTTAGATACTCCAGGCCAAATATGGGATATTTCATTCTTTCTCACTGAGTTTCAACCAGTATGTTTTTTATTACTGGGGATCTAACAGAGGGATGCTTTAGCACTCTCAGATTCCCAAATTGCTGGATTTATATGCATGCAACCATGCTTGGCTGAAATAGTAATATTTCTGATACTCTATGATTTTTAGGGAAAAGAGAAGTCACTCAAAGAAAGGGATTATTATGACACTTTTTGTTGCAATGTGTCTTTGGGAAAAATATTGTTTCCTATGAAGGTTTTTGTTTTGTTTTGAAATGTTAGGGATTGAACCCAGAGATCACACATGCTAGACAAGCACTCGACTACTGGCCTCTATACCCACTCCTTTTTATTTTTAATTTATTTATGTTATTTTGGTTTTGATACATGGTTTCACTAAATTGTCCAGATGGTTTCAAACTTGAGATTCTCTTGCCTCAGCCTCTTAGTCACTGGAATTACAGGCATAGGCATCCTTGCTTAGACTCCTATTAATTTTCAACTCACTTTATTTTTGTCTATTATTTCAGTCAGATGAATTACAACTGCAGACTCTGGGTACTTAATTTTAAAACAGTGGTTCACTTTCAACTAAATTTCCCAATTCTTCCTCAGGCTCTCTTCCTTCCCCTCCCAGAATGATAATTTTTGTTTTTGGTACCTGGGATTGAATCCAGGAGCACTTAACCACTGAGCCACATCCCCAGCCCCCTTTTTTGAAAATTTGATGACAGGGTCTTGCTGAGCTGCTTAGGGCCTTGTTAAATTGCTAAGGCTGGCTTTGAACTTGCAATCCTCCAGCCTCAATCTCCCCAGCTGCTGGGATTATAGGCATGTGCCACCATGTGTGGCCCCAAATAAAATTTTTTTGTTATTTCTCATTTGGGTTGGTATCAGGAGTATGGGACACTCAAACAAACAGATTTATGCACCTCTGAAGAGGAGATCAGTACACTGAGGGAGATTGAGTGAGAGACAGACTTGTTTAAGAATGAGGTTGGGTTCCAAATTCTAACTAGTGATGGGAGGTGGCAAGTAAGTGGTGGGGGAACACTTAACCTACTTGTCTTGAGGCATGTAATACATAAAGTTGCTCACTAGGAAACTGCTTTTAGAGGCCAGGATTGCATGCATTGAGAGTAGTGCAAATTTGTAACAGGAAGCAAATGTTTGCAATAATGGTTATGAGAGGACTTGTGCAGTAAAAATACCTAGAGAACATTTTCTCACCTGCCTGCCACTGTCGTTTCCTCATATTTTCTGTCTGTTGGTTGAGATAAAGTGATTGTGGGAAAATGATCAATAATTTTAGAGCTGCAAAAGTGATGAAAATATTTTATTTTTTGTATACTTGATTATAAATAATAGAATGCAGCAATATTGAATTTATGAACCCATTGTACTTTCCACTTTCAGGTAGCTTTTATAGGTTTTCAGAATGCATTTCCTCATAGAAATAATGTTACAAACAATGGTGAGGTTTTTCCGTTAGCTGATAAACTCATTTTTCACTTTAAGTAACTGAAATAATGTGTATTATCAATGACAAATAATGTAAACCAAAACACTTAGAATGCACAGATGAAATAGAACAGAATAGCTACCCATCTCACCACCACACAGAAAAGACAAATACTTCATTTTGAAATCTGGAGCTTGAGGAAAAATAGATTTAATTGAATGAAGATGAATGAGACTTATAATACTGACATTGAGGTTCCTTAAGGGTCACTCTGGTCACATTCAAATGGCTTAGAGTAGATCCTTATATCTAATTTTATTTCAAAACACAGTTTTTCTTATGCATTACTCATAATAGTCTTATAAAATCTGATTCATGTTTTTAAATAACCTACAAGCGGAACAATATAAACGAGAGACAGGGAAATATTTTCTTAAAACAATATCTGGGAAAGATGCAACAAAGAAAAAGAAAGGGGAGAGAAAATAATTTAGTAAGGTTCTACTCTGTGACAATCACTATGGTATTTGGCCAAATGTGATACATATTGACAAAAGGGCAAGGAATTGCTATAGGTGGAACTAATCGACTTCCGATGTGAAATAGAGGGAAAAGAAGAAATGACAAATGTGTATGACTATATGTGTGTATGGAGGTGAAGAATATGCCTAGGAGGAGAGTGTTTTTCACTTGCTACAAGTGTATTACTCTATCAAAGTAGTACTACTGCTTTTCATAAAGCGATTCTTAAGATATAGCAGAGGAAAAAGTAACATAACGGCAATTGATGAACAGAATGTTCATAATACAAAGAGCCTGGATAGTCTAGAATATATCTTGTAAGTGATTAGTCTAATAAAGTTTTTCAAAAGGGGTGGTTGTGATTGGGTTGAGTAGGTTGTGATTGGGTTGAGTAGGGACTTCTGACTTGTTTTTGTTCTTTCTGGGTCCTATCTTTTCCACACTAATAAAATCAGGCAGGAGATACCTGTCCCAGGTGCCCCTATATGATTCCTGAAGGACTTCTTTAATTTGGGACTTTGTATAAAGAACAAAAGTATTTGGAGAATTCCTTAAAACTCTTGAGTATTAGCCATGATTTAGTTTAACTAAAGACTAAAGTGGTGTAATTATAATGACTGTAAAGATGTTAAGTTTTGATGTGGTCTTCCAGTTCTTCCTCACTACAGATCTGGGGAAAACCTAATCCTGTATAATTAAAAGAACAATGCCTGTTTGGTCCAGGTTGGGACTTTTTTCACCCTCGTTCTTCTAAACCTCTTTCAAATGTCCGTGGATTTCATGTTACTTAAAGATTCATGCTAAGAATGATAATTTGAGGATTACTCTCTGATTTTATTTAGGTGATTCCTCAGAGTTTCATCTAAACATATTTTTTTAATCAGCAGGTTTCTACAAGGTATTTGTTTCCTTCATTATCTTCTACAGAATCCTGTTGCCTCCTATCCTTGTTAACCAGGAAAATAGCCCTGGGCATTGCTGTCTATATAACTCTCTGTCTAACCTGAATACCCCTTCCTAAGTTTCTCTCAGAATATTCTT
Organism: Sciurus vulgaris; assembly: GCF_902686455.1. NCBI lineage: Eukaryota > Metazoa > Chordata > Mammalia > Rodentia > Sciuridae > Sciurus > Sciurus vulgaris. The sequence continues at coordinate 71,097,359 of NC_136471.1, forward strand.
GTGTTTAAAGTGAAATGGAAATGGGAGTGTTCTGGAGTCAAGTAAAATAGCTATATATTTCATTCATTCTTCTTTTTTGGGTGAGAGTTACCAGTTCTTGAAAGGGATTGTAGGGCCAGGAAAGAGGGCAATTCCTTTCCTGCCCATCATAAAGGGTCATGGCCAACGCCCCCATAACAAAAGACAGGCAGACAGAAGAAAATCATAACAAATTTATTTGAATATTGTTATGTGACATGAAAGCCTTTCGATTCAATACTGAAGACCCAGAGTGAACTGTTCATTTTTATGCATAGGTTTAAGGATGTATGGATGGCTGTGTAGAAATATGATGGAATAAAAAATTATTCTAATTTGTTGTACATGACAGTAGAATGCATTTATACATTTTGATAGATCATACATAAATGGAGTGTAATTTCTCATTTTTCTGATTATACATATTATAGGATCACATTGGTCATGCAGTCATAGATGTACATGAGGTAATAATGTCTGTTTCACTCTAATATCATTCCTATCCCCTCCATTCATTCTTTTTTTATTGTAAACAAATGAGATACATGTTGTTTCTCTGGTTGTACATGAAGTAAAGGCATACCATTTGTGTAATGATACATTTACATAGAGTAATGGTGTTTGATTCATTCTGTTATTTTGCCCTTCCCCCCACCCCTCCCACCTCTCTTTTCACTCTATATAGTCCCTCCTTCCATTCTTGCCCCACTCCCAACCCCCATTATGTGTCATCATCTGCTTATCAGTGAGATCATTCGTCCTTGGGTTTTTTTGAGATTGGTTTATCTTACTTAGCATGATATTCTCCAATTTCATCCATTTGCCTGCAAATGCCATAATTTTATTATTCTTTATGGCTGAGTATATTAAATTGTATATATATACCACAGTTTCTTTATCGATTCATCAACTGAAGGACATCTAGATTGGTTCCACAATCTGGCTATTGTGAATTGAACGACTATGAATATTGATGTGGCTGCATCACTGTAGTATGCTGATTTTAAGTCCTTTGGGTATAGGCCAAGGAGTGGGATAGCTGGGTCAAATGGTGGTTCCATTCCAAGTTTTCCGAGGAATCTTCACACTGCTTTCCAGAGTGGCTGCACTAATTTGCAACCCCACCAGCAATGTATGAGTGTACCTTTTTCCCCGCATCCTCACCAACACCTATTATTGCTTGTATTCTTGATAATCGCCATTCTAATTGGGGTGAGATGGAATCTTAGGGTAGTTTTGATTTGCATTTCTCTTATTACTACAGATGTTGAACATTTTTTTCATATATCTGTTGATTGCTTGTACATCTTGTTCTGTGAAGTGTCTGTTCATTTCTTAGCCCGTTTGTTGATTGGATCATTCGTATTCTTGGTGTAGAGTTTTTTGAGTTCTTTATATATTCTGGAAATTAGTGCTCTATCTGAAGTATGAGTGGCAAAGAATTTCTCCCACTCTGTAGGCTCTCTCTTCCCATTGCTGATAGTTTCCTTTGCTTAGAGAAAGCTTTTTAGTTTTAATCTACCCCAGTTATTGATTCTTGCTTTTATTTCTTGTGCTATGGGAGTTCTGTTAAGGAAGTCTGATCCTAAGCTGACATGTTGAAGATTTGGACCTACTTTTTCTTCTGTAAGATGCAGGGTCTCTGGTCTGATTCCAAGGTCCTTGATCCATTTTGAGTCGAGTTTTCTGCAGGGTGAAAGGGGTTTAATTTCATTCTGTTGCATATGGATTTCCAGTTTTCCCAGCAACATTTCTTGAAGAGGCTATCTTTTCTCAAATGCATATTTTTGGCACCTTTGTCTAGTATGAGAAAATTTTATTTATTTGGGTTTGTGTCCATGTCCTCTATTCTGTACCATTGATCTACCTGTCTATTTTGGTACCAATACCATGCCATTTTTGTTACTATTGCTTTGTAGTATAGTTGAAGTACTAGTATTGGATACCTCCTGTTTCACTCTTCCTGCTAAGGATTGCTTTAGCTATTCTGGGTTTCTTATTCTTCCAGATGAATTTCATAATTGCTTGCTCTATTTCTGTAAGGTACATCATTGGGATTTTAATTGGAATTGCATTGAATCTGTATAGCACTTTAGGTAGTATGGCCATTTTGACAATATTAATTCTGCCTACCCAAGAATATGGGAGATCTTTCCATCTTCTAAGATTTTCTTTAATTTCTTCTTTAGTGTTCTTTAGTTCTCATTGTAGAGGTCTTTCACCTCTTTTGTGAGATTGATTCCCAAGTATTTTATTTTTTTCAAAGCTATTGTGAATGCAGTAGTTTTCCTAACTTCTCTTTCTGAAGATTCATCACTTATGTATAAAAATGCATTCGCTTTATGAGCATTGATCTTATATCCTGCTATTTTACTGAATTCACTTATTAGTTCTAAAAGTTTTCTGGTGGAATTTCCAAGTTCCTCTAAATATATAATCATGTCATCAGCAAATAGGGATAGTTGGAGTTTTTCTTTTCCTATTCATATCCCTTTAATTTCTTCAGTCTGTCTAATTGCTCTGTTTAGAGTTTCAAGGCCAATGTTGAATAGAAGTGTTGAAGGAGGGCATTCCTGCCTTGTTCCAGTTTTTAGGGGGAATGCTTTCAGTTTTTCACCATTTAGAATGATATTGGCCATGGGCTTAGCATAGATGGCTTTTGCAATGTTAAGGAATGTTCCCACTATCCCTATTTTTTTCTAGTGTTTTGAGCATGAAGGGATGCTGTATTTTATCAAATGCTTTTTCAGCATCTATTGAAATAATCATGTGATTCTTAACTTTTAATCTGTTGATATGGTGAATAACATTTATTGATATCCAGATGTTGAACCAACCTTGCATCCCTGGGATAAACCCCACTCGATCACGGTGCACTATCTTTTTAATATATTTTTGTATGCGATTTGCTAAAATTTTGTTGAGAATTTTTGCATCGATGTTCATTAAGGATACTGGTCTGAAATTTTCTTTCCTTGATGTGTCTCTGTCTGGTTTAGGTATCAGGGTGATATTGGCTTCATAGAATGAGTTTTGGAGGGTTCCCTCCTCTTCTATTTCATGGAATACTTTGAGGAGTATTGGAATGAGCTCTTCTTTAAAGGTTTTGTAGAACTCAGCTGAGAACCCATCTGGTCCCGGACTTTTCTTTGTTGGTAGACTTTTGATGACCTCTTATATTTCATTGCTTGAAATTGATTTATTCAAGCTGTGTATGTCCTCCTCATTCAGTTTAGGTAATTCATATGTCTCTAGAGACTTGTTGATGGGTTTGAGGTTTTCTGTTTTGTTGGAATATAGATTTTCAAAATAGCTTCTAATAATGTTTTGTATTTCACTCGTGTCTGTTGTGATATTTCCTTGTTCTTTCTGAATTTTAGTGATTTGAGTTTTCTCTCTCCTTCTCTTTGTTAATGTGGCTAAGGGTTTATCAAGTTTGTTTCTTTCTTCAAAAAGCCAACTCTTTATTTTGTTAATATTTTCAATTGTTTCTTTTGTTTCAATTCCATTGATTTCAGCTCTGATTTTAACTATTTCCTTTCTTCTACTACTTTTGGTGTTGCTCGGTTCTTCTTTTTCTAGGACTTTGAGCTGTAATGTTAAGTCGTTTATTTGTTGATTTTTTTTCTTTTATTGAATGCACCCCATGAAATAAATTTTCCTCTAAGTACTGCTTTCATAGTGTCCCACAGACTTTGATATGATAAGTCTTTGTTTTTGTTTTCTTCTAAGAATTTTTTATATCTCTCCTGATGTCTTCTATTATCCATTCATCATTCAATAGTGTATTATTTAATCTCCAGGTGTTGGAGTAGTTTCTGTTTTTTACTCTGTCATTTATTTCTAATTTCAATCCATTATGATCTGATAGAATACAAGGTAGTATCTCTATCTTCTTGTATTTGCTAACATTAGCTTTATGGCATAAAATATGGCCTATTTTTATAGAAGTATCCATGTGCTGCTGAGTAGAAATGTATTAGCTGTTCGTTTTATGGTATATTCCCTTCAGTCTTATTGGCTTTTTTGCAAAGCATTCGTTCTTCTCAGGGACAGATCATGACCTCCACTTATATGGGGATCTTAGGATCTACTATTGAGACAAATTAGTTCAGATAATTTCCTTATGATCAACATCAAGACAGAAAGATAAGGGAAGATTAGAGTAATATTTGTAGGTTTTATAGATTGCTTTGGAGCAAAGAGTTCTATATTCTGTGACCTGCCTTGGGGAAGAGAGTTTCTGTATTTTATATCTTGCTTTGGTGGTAGAAAATGGAACAGAAGACAGGAATATAGAAGGTTAGAGAGAAACTTTGTTTCTGTTTCTGAGGCCTTCATTTTAGGGTATTGTTTTTGAGCCCCAACAATCTGGAAATGGATTACCTCATCCCCCTTCACTAAGGGATACCATGACCCTTTCTGAAAATTACCATAAAATATCCTTTTGCTGTGTTAATGAATCCAATACTGAAATATTTATGCTAACATATATCTTTATGGTATATGTATCCAGTACTTCAGAGTGTAATTATGTCCAGAGCTTAATATATACCTCTAAAAATTCAGGTTCTTTCCACAAATACACTTTCTGAAAAAAATTACAAAGTGTGTGTGTGTGTGTGTGTGTGTGTGTGTTTGTGTGTGTGTATGTGTGTGTGTGTGTGTGTTTGTGTGTGTGTATGTGTGTGTGTGTGTGTGTGTGTGTGTGAGAGAGAGAGAGAGAGAGAGAGAGAGAGAGAGAGAGAGAGAGAGAGATAGGGAGATTGATTCACTTCCTCTGTCTAAAATGTTTGTTTCTAGTTTTGGCTCAGAGCAAGTTGATAAGCAACAATGGTACTGGTTAGAATAGGGAAAATATTTTTGTGTTTTGAAATGGGGCTTCACCATGTTGCACACTCTATCCTCAAACTCCTGAGCTCAAGTGGTTTTCCTGCTTCAAACTCTTGAGTAGCTGGGAGTACATATGTGTGCCATCACACCAGGCTCTCAGGATATAAAAGCTTTAATCAGAATTGTATGAGAATTTTTGGAGATTATAGGTTCAGATCCCCTTCTAAAGTCTGTGTGAAGCTAATTTTTCTAGGAAATCTCACCCTGGTGGAGTTAATGTCATATTTGGGAAGAAGACAAATCAGAGACAAAGCAGCACATGCTTTTTTCTGATCAATATACAAGTTAGAAACTTGATGAACTTAGAGCTTGATATGCCTTGAAGACTACATATGGTTTTTGTTTACAGAAGTATTTCTTATGAATGCACTCTACTTCTTTCCTCTAATGTTTCTGGTTTTTACCAAAACCCACAAAATCTTTCAAGACGTGAAACCATATGAGCAAATGTTTTCTATTCATTCAGAAACTGTTTTCATGATGTTTCAAATCTGAGACTAAAAGTGTTTTTTTTTTTTTTTTTTTTTTGTTAAAGTAAGGAATTTCAAGCCTGAGTAATGATTACATCTGGTCAATTTAGTGTATGTTCACATCTCCTGTCAAATGGTCTGGGAATTCTTCCAGTCAAGAGAAAATGTTTAAGTTTTTATATTCTGTTCAACAAACTTAATTACACTATGGATATTTGGACAGCATAAGGGATCAAATTAGCACAATATTTGGCAGGAAGATAGTATGAACGTATACACAGAACTGAGAGATGTGACTGATAATTTACCACCAAGTGAAAATGGCTTCACTTTCTTTGGGGCGATTCATGTTCCTTAAGGTTGTACAAAGGTATTGACTGTTTGAGGAAACAAGGTTAAATAGGTTTAATTGAAGGAAATATAATAATAACGTTTATGTAGTTACTTGAAGGATATTGAGTTACTAGTGGATTCCTGAGAAAATGAAGAGGGAAGAGTGAATAAATAATTGTTAAGTTTCATTTTTTATTAAATTTACATCCATTCTAGATTAAGTAATTCTAAAAATTTTTGGAAAAGAAATATTAATAGCACATACGAAAATTTTAGCTTCTTTTGTCTGACACTGATGTGTGTGTAAGTAGTTTGCCTTGAATCTCTGTTCTTATTCGTTGTTGAAACAGTCTTACTGTGTTGACTGACCTCCAAATTGCAAACTTTCCACCTCATTCTCCTGAGTAGCTGGAATTACAGGCACACACTACTGAGCCTGGCATGAATCTTTTTTAATGCACTGTGAGATTGAGTTCCTCTTCCTCAGACAAAAAAAGAGAAGAATGGTGTGTCATGTGACAATGTTGAACTTTATCTGAGCCCTGTGCTCTCAGAAATAAGAGAGAGTTGAGGAATTCCCCCACCTTTTGTTTTCTGAATAGCTAATCATAAAAGATCACCCTGACATGCCAGAATCTGACAACTACATTTACCCTTCAGTTAAGACTCACTGTTCACCCTTCCTTGTAGCAGATAAATGGATAAACAAAATATTTTTTGAATGAATAAGATGTATGTATATATATATATATATTATTCAGACTTGAAAAAATAAAATTCTGTGCATGTTACAAGTATAAGCTTTAAACATAATGCTTAGTTAAACATATACAACACCAAAGGAAAAATATTGTATGATTCCAGTTATATGAGATACCTAAAATAGGGAAATTTTTAGAAACAGAAAGAAGAATAAAGGTTGCAATGGACTGGGGAGAATGAAATGTAGTGTTACTGTTTAATGGGTACAGTTTTTCTTTGGGATAAGAAAGTTCTGGAAATGGATAATAGTGATGGTTGTACAATATTGTGAAAATATTAATGTGCATGAATTATATGATTAAAATGATAAATGTGGTGTATATTTTATTATAATGAAAAGAAATAAATTCCATTGCATGCTACAACATGAAAGATTCTTGAAAATATTATGTTACATAAATAAGTCAGACACAAAGGATAAACATTGTATTATTCCATTTCTATGTGGTAACTAGAATAGGCAATTCATAGAGAAAGAAAGTAAAAGAGAGGCTTCTAGGAGATGAGGGGAGGACCGAATGAAGTGTTATTGTTTAATGGGTACATAGTTCTTGTTTGGGATGATAAAAATTGTGCAAATGAATAGGGCAGTATTTGTACAATGCTGTGAATGTACTTAATACTTCTCAATGGTATGCTTAAATGATTCAAATGATAAATTTTAGGTTATGTGTATTTTACCACAACAAAAATATTCTAAAAATCCAATATGAGACTGTGAAAAATTCCAGCAAAGCAAAATTAAAAAGTCCCATAGGGGACTGAGGGGGAGGGAGAAGGGAAGTACAGAGGAATGACTGACCTAACTTTCCTATGTACGTATATGAATATACCACAGTGATATACCGTTATGTATATCCACAAGACACTAACTAAAATAATACTAAATATCATTAGCAGAAAAATTACTAGAGTATCAGGAAGAGGTCAGGGAGGAAGGGAGGGAAAGGGGAAAATCTGGGAACCAAATTAAGCTAATTATATTCCATACTTTTTAAACTATGTCAAAATGAATCCTAATGTTAAATATAACTAAAAAGAAATGATAAAATAAAATGGGCAAGGATTAAAAATAGTCCTATATAGTAAATTACTATTATTTTTGCACCTATAAAAAATCAGGTCCAATTTAATGATACAAGCTTTATTTTGTAGACAAGAATATTCTTTCTAGGAATTTATCTTTGATCAAATGGAGGGGTTGACTATACAGACAGTGTGTTTCAATAGAAAACTATGTACCATCTATAACACATCCTTTGGGATTATTGAATTCTAATGCTATTCCTTGTCCTTGAGCTTTTAAAAAATAATTGAGGTAACCAATGGATATGCAAACTTTGTCTTGTCTGATAGAGATTAAATTGAATCCTCTAACTCCTTCTTTTCCTATAGTATAGTTTTGGTACCTACCTGCATATAGACTGGATTTCAGTTATTATTCTTTTCAATATGCCTAAACTTTAGGATCTTAAAACAACTGACCTATGCCACCTCTTCTCAATAGATGATTCAACCAGTTTTGCAGAAATAATATCTGTAATCATTGAGAGACTACTAATTAAGCTCTGCTCCCCCATACCCCACGGAGAAAGTTTAAGATCACTTGTGAGCTGTTCAGTGACAGATGATATTCATTTGTTCTGAATAAAAGGATAGTTGACAGTGTTAAACTTTATCTGAACCCAGTGATCCAGCAATTGATTCAGAAGTTCTTCCAAGCATTTTTTTTTGTTCCTTTCCCTTGCATATTTTGAGGACTAATGCACGTTCATCTTTCAGATAAGTCTCCCTGACCATCCTTCCTCAAGACCTCTGTCTACCTATCTCCAAATTATTCCAGGCCTCCTCCTTTTTTGTAAAATGTTCCTTATTAAAGAATTGATATCTATTGCAATAGCCTGAATAACCATCTCCTTAAATTAGCCAGTACATTTTTAACTTTCGCACACAAGACCAGAAATGATATCTGAAAAATGTGCAGGCTGTGAAGATTGTTTTGGGGTCTTGCAGACCTCTCCTTTCAGAGTTAAATTTAGTTGGAGTCAGTAATACTTATAGAAATTTATTAGTGTATGTACTAGTGAATGTGTGAATTTTCCTTCTATCCTAAATATCCTTCTTTGTATATTCTGTTTTACCTACATGTTTTAGTGATCTCTACCACAAATTGATTAACAAGTAATTCCTACTTCCCTGAGTTGTGCTTTCATTTTGATAGCTTGGTAATGGATAAACCTGATTCAAGAATGAAACAAAAGTCCTTTTGTTTCTAGTAATGGTGATGGGAGATGTTTGAAAGCTCAGGTTCTGTCCAATAAAACCTCAGATTTATTCAGAGAAGGAACTTTTTTCTCTACTCTTAGAAATACAACATCTAGATGTAGAAGTAATGGTGGAGGAAGGAAGAGATATCAAGCGGAGATGTCAATTCCTATGCTCGAATGGTAGTCCCAGGGCCATTGCTTATTCAGTCCCAGAACACATATCTTTATTATGTGTCCTCTAGGACAAAACAATTAAATCCTTTTGAAGTCTTAGGATAATGATCTTCAAACATTTTTCTTTGGAAGTTTCTAAAATAATTTTGATTAAATAGTATCATGTATTTTAGCATTCTAGCTATATTCATTAAAAGTTTAGTTTTAAGGAGTGCAATCTATAGTTTATTATAAATGTTTACATTTTAAAATATAATTTTACCTCATAAGTGTAACCAGCAAAACTAAGTACCATAGGAATTTAATACCCACAACATTCTTTTAGAAAATATATGTGAGTTTTTCCTTAATAGTCAGAAAATTTCTCCCTGAAATTGTATTTTTGTTTTATGCCACAGAATTTAATATTAATATAATATATTTTTCGTCTTGAATGTCTCTTATACGTAATATAAAATCTAGATATAATTTTTAATTTTTAAGATTTTCAAATGACTCTAAATTTCTAAATTTAATAATCCTTCTGGATTAAGTTTTCATTATGATAGTTATTTGTATGTAATCAATTTAATAATTATGGTTATTATAAAATTTAATAGATAATTATTAAACATAAAAGTGAATTTCTGTTGGAAAATGTATTTCAGTTAACTAAACTGTTCCTCAGTTATTGATGTATCAGTGGATGACTATTTGTTATTGTTATAGTGAGAAAGAATTATTTATCTAGACTACTGCTGGACTTTTTATTGATGGAATCACTGAGAAACTTTGTTTATATATATATATATATAGTTTATATATATACATATATGTAGTTTAGTTGTAGCATGTCATTTAACTCTTTGAAAACCCCCCAAGTTAAATGTCAAAATCATATTCTATCATCAAAATTTATTATTATAGATGTAGAAGTTTAACTTTTGTTTGAAACCAAATAATTAGTAATAATTAACTTGCATTTGCTTCAGTATTTATAGCCCAGTCATTAATTATTAATATTTTCAGCATAAAACCAATGTTTGATTTGTCCCTTTGTTTAGTGTCCTGGAAGTTTGTAAACATTGGGGAAATGCACTATACTAAGGTTAAAAATAGGTCTTTTAGTATAAAATGGGAGAATGGAGACTGAGGAACAGGCCAGAAAATTGCACATGGATCTGAAACCAATTTCCTTAAAGCTATCTGTGTCTCTTAAATCTTAATAAGTTTTGTGTACCACCAGGGGAATACATTTCCCATTTGAGGACGATTTTCTTGTCAGATAATTAATTGCTGTTAGAACTCTTTCCTTGGTAAGATCTTAAACAGGACGGGACAGGAACAATTGTACATCATGTGTTAATCTTTGGACTCAATTTTCAAAGGTGAAGAAACTGCAAAAATACCATTTTGTTTATGCTTGACAAAATATATGGGATGTTGCAAGTCAAGCAACCCCTGGCCACGATATATGACTGAGCACTTGTTAGTTATAAAGTAGTACTCTCAGCACCTCAAATAATGAAGTTAATCAGAATCATGGAACTTTCAGGAATAAAAATGGCCTGAGAAATATTTTGTACCAATACTCATATAAACAGGAAAAGTGAGTCTCAGAGAAGGGACATGCTTACCAATGCCATGATGAACCATGTTGGAGTGTGAGGTAAAAGAAAAATTCATAATATTGACAATATTGATTCTGTTTTTATTTAAAATTTTTGTTCACTCCTGACACCTAGAGTGAGCTCAAAAGTTTAATATTCCTTTAACAGTACATGAAAGTGCCTGCTGACTCAAATAGCATGTGCTGTACATTTCTATCTTACTGCTTAATTTTTTCTCACATTTTACCAAGCTTTTTGACTGATATTTAACTGAATGTTTTCTTGCTTATTCAAAGTTGCACACTCCACATCATGTACAACCACAAGACTGGGATTCTAATTAGAATAAGTTGTACTCCATATATGTATAATGTGTCAAAATATGCTCTACTGTCATGTATATCTAAAAAATACAAATAAAAATAAATTTAAAAAACAGAGTCAAACAAATATTGATAAAGCTGGGAATTAAAGATATATTTGCTAATAAGTGGATGAGGACACATAATGGGGGAGGGAGGGGTTAGTGTTAGGGTTAGAGTTAGGGTTAGGGAGGGGGGCAAGAATGGAGGAAGGAAGGACTGTATAGAGGGAAAAGAGGGGTGGGAGGGGTGGGGGAAGGGAAAAAATAACAGAAGGAATCAAACAACATTACCCTATGTAAATTTATGATTACACAAATGGTATGCCTTTACTCCATGTACAAACAGAGAAACAACATGTGTCCCATTTGTTTACAATAAAAAAAAGACAGACAAAAAAAAAGATATATTTGCTAGATGCAAACAGGGAAGTTCTCTCCTCCAATACTATTCCTCATTCCTTACCAAGTCCTCTTTCATTCATTTAACAAGATAAGAAACATCTAATAAAATTCAGTAGTTTCCTTTGGTTTTCCCCTCTGATTGAATCACAAATAATTTATTTGAATATTTAGTCATTGTCAATCTATAGAAAGTTGAATATGAACCATCTACTCCAGTCTATCTTCCATAAGCCTGTAAGTATAGCAACATATTTTTGGAAGTTTTGTGTACCATTTTTCTCTTACTTTCTGGTGGTTGGGTGGTACTTAACCTGATAAATGTACACAAAAATATTTACATTAAAATAATCTTTTTATTCAATTAATCTAAATAACTAATACAATAATTCAAAACAGAAATTCTTCTTTCCCTGTGCTTTTTTTCCCATTTAGCTTCCTTCAATCTGTTTGCTTACAACTCACACGTCTCTTCATGTAACTTGAATATGAAAATAAAGAGAACATACTAAATCTGTGATGGAAACTTTCTCATATTTGTTTGTTAATGGTATTCATTCATTGAATCTATCAGAGTACACAGACATGTCTGGGAAGTATACAAAAGTTGGACTTGTTTGTTTTATTTCTCTTATCTGTATTTTTAATCACAGAATGAAGGAGTAGTATAATTTGTCATACAATGAAACCATTGATTTAGATTAGTAGCCTTTGTATTTTCTTAAACTTTGTACATTTCCCCTGGGTCTTTCAGTGTTTCTAATATGATGTTTGTTACTTTTCACTGTAATATATCAGAAATTCTTGAAAAATATCACCTTTGTGTTTAAAAAAAAACAAATTTACTAAGTTGTTCTAAAATAAATTCAGTGTCATCTCCAGGGATGTCTATCATCTGCATACCCATGCCAGAGACTTAGTTTTCCATTTAAAATATAGATTATGGAACTCTTAAAAATACTTTCCTGGCTGAGGAATAAACTAATCTAAGCTAATGATCCTATTTTTAAGAAAGAATCATTGGTTATCTGGTTTTAAAATGTCATGCTTCCCTTTGGGGAAAATAGGTACAACTATTTAAGATATTAAAATAATCATTACCAATATTCTTTTTGCTTCTTTTAGCCTATGGACAAATTATTATGTTAAGTATAATGGAGAGTTCAAAAATAGCCAAGATACCATCTCTGAGATGCCATCTCTGAGATTAAGGAGCTTCAGGAATAGTATATGCAGGGAAAACTCTCATAGAAATTGTTCTAAAGAGTCAGACTCACCACCAGTATCACATTAAAGGCATAAGCAATGGAACTGTAAGAGGAAGAGATTATAAAGGAAGAAGAGATTTATTTTGAATAGGGTAATCACAACAGTGAATTTTGAACTTGGTCTTAAAGGATCAATTGGGAGCAGAGGATGGGAAGAAATATTCCAGAGAGCAGAAATATCACAAGCAACAGAATGGAAGAGTGAAAAGATATGGTGTGTTTTGGAATCCATAGTAGTTCAGTGTGGCTTTAGGGCCAGAAATTGAGTCCAGAATGTTATGTTAAAGACAAATGGTGATTTAAAGTATTCTAAACTTTTTCTTGTAGGCAATGAAAAGAAATGAATTCTGTTAAATAGAGAGTAATAGGATAGAGACAGGGAATCCTATCAAAGTGTACAGTTTGAAAAGATAAATTTTGACTGATATAAAAACATTTGTAGTATGTATACTGATTTCATATCAAAGATATATTTAGTTCCTCAATGAGGGAATAAAAAGGATTACAAAGACTGAATTAAGATATGAGATATACACAAAAAGCATATTGTATATAATCAATGGGAAGTAATAGTGGAATAAGATTGCAGAGCTGAATTTGAAACTAGTTACCAATGCTCTAATATTACTTTGGAAGGTAATGGTATTTTGGGTGTATTCTTTCCAAAGTCTTGATAATATTTCTTATCAATAGTCAAAGTAATCATGGCTAACATATATTGAGTATTAATAACCTGTGAGGCAAAGGCACTGTGTTAAATGAATTCATATTTGTCTGTCTTAATCTTTGAAGCAACCTTAGTGGTATATATAATATTATGCACATTATACATATGAGGTAATCGAACGCACAAAAGTTCAAGTAACTTGGCTATAGTTACTTGGTGAGAAAGTAACAAAGCCAAACATGGTCTGTATGTCCAGGAATTTCCCTAAACTAGTTTAACCCTATTAAATATGTGAAGTCAAGAGTCCCCCATCATAACCACCCCACTTCTGGGTCATATTTTTATGATGATTTCTCTCCCTATACTTTCCTGTTCTATATAAACTTCTAACCAGTTCCTAAGAAAATTAAAAAGGAAAGCTGTAACAGTATCGTAGTGTATGCCTTTACCTATTATAGGAGAATAATTTGCTTTATCAATTATATATTGTTACTGAAGCCCAACTTACCTTTCTGGTGAAAGTATTCAGAATTTGCCTAAAGTAAAGTACTAGGAATCTATGTTTTCATATATAAGGAGTAAAATCAAATCTCAAGAAGTGAGTTTTCTACATTGGAACTTTCAACTGTAGCTTTAAAACTTTGATGATTGTGATGCACAGTCTTAACGAGGAGGGAACCACCCACCCCCTTTTTTCATTTTGGAGATCTTGGAACCCATTTTCAATTTCATTGAATTTTTTTCTGTTGCTTTGATTAACATCATATGGCCATCAACAGCTGAACCCTACAGCTATGAATGTACTTTCCCAGGAGAAAACCAATAATTGCATCTTACAGTATTGGCAGTACATAACTGAAAAACTCAAGCAGGTAGTTATTGAGAATTTTCACCAATTTCTTTTAAAATCTAAGTATGTGAAGCACTTTCACAAAGGACTTGAAAGAACAAGTACCCAGAGAGTGAGTACCCCAACAGTGATTTACTGGCAAGCTAAAAATCAGAAATTAAGATATAGCAGCCTCTCAGGAGACTTTTCTTTTTCCATATTTCTGGGAAAAAAAAAAAACACTTTCACTGAGCAATACTGAGAACTTGGTTATAATTATCTATCCATAATGCTGCTGTAACGCCGGCTAAAAAAGAAAAAGAAAAAAAATTCTCATCAAGGATAGGGTGTGAATTGTGAATCAGTTATAAAAATTCAGAGGAAACCTTTTAGAAAGAGTTATTTGAAATGTGAGGAAGGACAAACCAAATTAGTGCCACTATTTAATAAGGAGCAAAAAGAATGAAATAAATCAAGAGGATGTTGTTAATGTTACCAACAAATATATAGATTCAGCAAATATGATCTGCTTAGTTGAAAAATATGTGTTCAGCAAAATTGTAGTGGCTGCCCGATGGCAATAGAAGGTGTTAGTGAGGGGTTTGACTGCATCAAATATTTCTATCACTGCCTGTTATTGTTTGTGCAATGTCACATTATAAATCCATTCATTTGGGATTCCTTAGTTTCTCTGTATCACAGAAGCTCCTGTTAAATTATAAACACATGCTCATTTCTCTGAGGGAATACTGACAGATGAAGAAAACAAAAAGAGGACACTGAGTTAAATTAAAATTTCAGATAAACAATGAACACGTTTTAGTGTACATATGTCCCATTGTTTATCTAAAGCTTACACTTAACGGCTGCCCTGTATTTTATCTGTCAAAACTACTAGGGAAGGGAACATCCTAACTGTAGCCAAATGACAACTCAGCAAAGATTAGCTGGTAACTCAGAGCCAAGATGCCAACTCAGAAGGAAAACTACTCATTTGCAGCATAAAAACACCTAATTTGAGGATTAGTGAAAATGTGCACTAACATGGGGCGCTTACATATATGTAAGAAAAAGGCTTGGAAAAAATGTGCTGCGGATGTGACCAAATGCAGATATTTCAGATAAAATACAAATTATGAGATATAATTCACATATCACACAATTCACCCACTAACTTGACAATTCAACGAATTTTAGTATGTTCTCAGAGTTGTAGAATCATCATTACAATCAACTTTAGAAAAGTTGTCCAACTCCCCAAACAAACAGTGCACATATCAGCAGATATTTTGAATCTCTTTCCAACTCCCAAACCTTAGAACACCATTAAGTGACTTTGTACATATTTGCCTATTTTGGATATGTCATATAATTGAATCACATAATATGTGATCTTTTGTGTCTGATTTCATTTATTATTTTGAAGGTTTGCTCATATTGTAGTATACATCAATACTTTCATTCCTCTTTGTGGCTCTATAATAAACAATTATTTAACAATTATGGTATGTGCATGCCACAATTTACTCACTCATCCTTTGGTTGTTGTGTATTTGGGCTGCTTCTACATTTTAGTCATTATAATTAATTCTGCTATCCACACTTATTTACAAGTTTTTGTACAGACATACATTTTCCTTCGTCTTGGCTGTGTAATTAAGAATGGCAAAGCGGGATCCAAGATGGTGGACTAGAGGGTGACTGCATCTCCCGTCCCTCCAGAACCCAGGATTCAAGAAGGGGAGACATTGAGAGAATCGGACTAACATAGAGCCATGGGGTGAGTCTCTCCCACCGGATGAAGCTCGGCCCCGGGCGGCAGCCCCGGACAGAGGCAGCTTCACCAAGCAGGGCAGGGCAGCTAGAGTCTTCCCCAAGCAGCCCCGCTCCCTCCGGCAGCAGGCTTGTTCCACAGCCAGCTTCTTGGAGCAGGCTGCCCAGTGAGAGCTTTTCCACACAGAGCCAACCCCCAAGCCCTGGACCCAGCGGCGGGCCCTGGCCCACAGGTGGCTTCTGGGAAAAAGGCAGGGCAGCCAGAGACTTCCCCAAGTAACGCTGCTCCCTCTGGCGGCAGGTGCAATCTACAGCCAGCTCCTCGGAGCAGACCCACCCAGTAAGAGCTTTTCTGCATAGAGCCAGCCCCCAGCCCTGGACCCAGTAGCGGGCTAGGGGCAGCTTTCTTCAGAAGCACTGCATTATCAAGTTCCTCCAAGACTTCAGGCTACTGAAGGCTGGAAGGTGATATACTGGAAATCTATAGGGACACTATAAGCCAAAGAGGAAATCTGTAATATATCAGACTCCCACTGATATCTGACCAATATGAGAAAACAAGGGAAGAAAATGCCCCAAACAAACCTAGATAATATATCAATAAAACCCAATGACAGCACAGCAGAAGAAATGTCAGAAAGGGAGATCAGAATGTACATAATTTAAAAAATCAGGGAAGCAAATGAGGAGATGAAAGAGCAAATGCAGGCATTAAAGGAAGAGATAAAACAGCAAATGCAGGTATTAAATGATCACACCAATCAACAGTTAAAAGATCATTATATGGGAAGCAAAAGATCATTTCAATAAAGAGATAGAGATACTGAAAAAGAACAAACAGAAATCCTTGAAATGAAGGAAACAATAAACCAAGTTAAAAACCCCATAGAAAGCATAACCAATAGGATAGAACACTTGGAAGACAGAACCTCAGACATTGAGGACAAAATATTTAATCTTGTAAACAAAATTGATGAAACAGAGAAGATGGTAAGAAATCATGAACAGAAACGACAAGAATTATGGAATATAATGAAAAGGCCAAATTTAAGAATTATTGGGATTGAGGAAGGCTTAGAGAAACAAACCAAAGGAATGAACAATCTATTCAATAAAATAATATGAGAAAATTTCCCAAATCTAAAGAATGAAATGGAAAACCAAGTACAAGAGGATTATAGGACTCCAAATATACAAAATTACAACAGACACACACCAAGGCACATGATTATGAAAATACCTAACATACAAAATAAAGACAGAATTTTAAAGGCTGCAAGAGAAAAGAATCAAATTATACTCAGGGGAAACCAATAAGAATATCAGCAGATTTTTCAATCCAGACCCTAAAAGCTAAAAGGGCCTGGAACAACATTTACCAAGCCCTGAAAGAAAACGGATGCCAACCAAGAATCTTATACCCAGCAAAACTTAGTTTCAGATTTGATGACGAAATAAAATCCTTCCATGATAAACAAAAGCTAAAAGAATTTACAAACAGAAAGTTGGCATTACAGAACATTCTCAGCAAAATATTCCATGAGGAAGAGATGAAAAACGATGCAAATCAGCAACGGGAGGAACTAGCCTAAAGGAATAGCCAAATAAAGGAGAAACCAAATCATGTCAAAAAATAAAAATGAATCAAATGACTGGGAATACAAATCATATCACAATAATAACCCTGAATATTAATGGCTTGAACTCATAAATCAAAAGACATAGACTGGCAGATTGGATTAAAAAGAAAAATCCAACAATACGCTGCCTGTAAGAGACTCATCACACAGAAAGAGATACCCATAGACTAAATGTGAAAGGATGGGGAAAAACATACCAATGCACATGGACTCAGCAAAAAAGCTGGAGTATCCATCCTCATTTCAGATAATGTGGACTTCAAGCCAAAACTAGTCAGAAGAGATAAAGAAGGACATTACATACTGCTTAAGGGAAGCACAAATCAGCAAGACATAGCAATCATAAATATCTATGCCCCGAACATTGGCTCATCCATGTACGTCAAAAAAATCCTTCTCAACTCCAGAAATCAAATAGACCACAACACAATAATATTAGGCGAATTTAACACACCTCTCTCACCACTAGATAGAACTTCCAAAGAAAAATTGAATAAAGAACCCCCAGATCTCAATAACACAGTCAACAATTTAGACTTAACAGTCATATATAGAATATACCATCCAACAAAGAACGCATACACTTTCTTAGAAGTAACGAGAACAAACACATCATATCAAAATCTCTGGGGCAATATGAATCAGTACTTAAAGGAAGATTTATTTCATGGGGTGTATTCAACAAAAGAAGTAAAAATCAAAAAATAAATGACTTAACAGCTCAAAGCCCTAGAAAAAAAAGGGCAGAGCAACACCAAAAGTAGTAGAAGAAAGGAAATAGTTAAAATCAGAGCCGAAATCAATGGAATTGAAACAAAAGAAACAATTGAAAATATTAACAAAATAAAGAGTTGGCTTTTTGAAGAAATAAACAAACTTGATAAACCCTTAGCCACATTAACAAAGAGAAGGAGAGAGAAAACTCAAATCACTAAAATTCAGAATGAACAAGGAAATATCACAACAGACACGAGTGAAATACAAAACATTATTAGAAGCTATTTTGAAAATCTATATTCCAACAAAACAGAAAACCTCAAAGCCATCAACAAGTCTCTAGAGACATATGAATTACCTAAACTGAATGAGGAGGACATACACAGCTTGAATAAATCAATTTCAAGCAATGAAATATAAGAGGTCATCAAAAGCCTACCAACAAAGAAAAGTCCGGGACCAGATGGGTTCTCAGCCGAGTTCTACAAAACCTTTAAAGAAGAGCTCATTCCAATACTTCTCTAAGTATTACATAAAATAGAAGAGGAGGGAACCCTCCAAAACTCATTCTACGAAGCCAATATCACCCTGATAACTAAACCAGACTGAGACACATCGAGGAAAGAAAATTTCAGACCAATATCTTTAATGAACATCGATGCAAAAATTCTCAACAAAATTTTAGCAAATTGCATACAAAAATATATTAAAAAGATAGTGCACTGTGATCAAGTGGGTTTTATCCCAAGGATGCAAGTTTGGTTCAATATCAGGAAATCAATAAATGTAATTCACCATATCAACAGACTAAAAGTTAAGAATCACATGATTATTTCAATAGATGCAGAAAAAGCATTTGATAAAATACAGCATCCCTTCATGTTCAAAACACTAGAAAAAATAGGGATAGTGAGAACATTCCTTAACATGGTAAAGGCCATCTATGCTAAGCCCATGGCCAATATCATTCTAAATGGTGAAAAACTGAAAGCATTCCCACTAAAAACTGGAACAAGGCAGGGATGCCCTCTTTCACCACTTCTATTCAACATCATCCTTGAAACTCTAAATAGAGCAATTAGACAAACCAAGGAAATTAAAGGGATACGAATTGGAAAAGAAGAACTCAAACTATCTCTGTTCGCTGATGACATGATTATATATTTAGAGGAAACTGAATATTCCACCAGAAAACTTTTAGAACTCATAAGTGAATTCAGTAAAGTAGCAGGTTACAAGATCAATGCTCATAAATCCAATGCATTTTTATACATAAATGATGAATCTTCACAAAGAGAATTTAGGAGAACTACCCCATTCACAATAGCCTCAAAAAAAAAAAAATACTTGGGAATTGATTTCACAAAAGAAGTAAAAGACCTCTACAATGAGATCTACAGATCACTAAAGAAAGAAATTAAAGAAAACCTTAGAAGATGGAAAGATCTCCCATGTTCTTGGATAGGTGGAATTAATATTGTCAAAATTGCCATACTACCAAAAGTGCTATACAGATTCAATGCAATTCCAATTAAAATCCCAATGATGTACATTACAGAAATAGAGCAAGCAATTATGAAATTCATCTGGAAGAATAAGAACCCAGAATAGCTAAAGCAATCCTTAGCAGAAAGAGTGAAGCAGGGGGTAAACTAAACCCCTATCTCTCACCCTGCACAAAACTCAACTCAAAATGGATCAAGGACCTCAGAATCAGACCAGAGACCCTGCATCTTATAGAAGAAGAAGTAGGTCCAAATCTTCAACATGTCAGCTTTAGGATCAGACTTCCTTAACAGGACTTACATAGCACAAGAAATAAAAGCAAGAATCAATAACTGGGATAGATTCATACTAAAAAGCTTTCTCTCAGCAAAGGAAACTATCAGCAATGTGAAGAGAGAGCCTACAGAGTGGGAGAAAATCTTTGCCTCTCATACTTCAGATAGAGCACTAATTTCCAGAATCTATAAAGAACTCAAAAACTCTCCACCAAGAATACAAATAACCCAGTCAACAAATGGGCTAAGGAAATGAACAGACACTTCACAGAAGAAGATCTACAAGTAATCAACAAATATATGGAAAAATGTTCAACATCTCTAGTAATAAGAGAAATGCAAATCAAAACTAATCTAAGATTCCATCTCACCCCAATTAGAATGTTGATTATCAAGAAAACATGCAACAATAGGTGTTGGCGAGGATGTGGGGAAAAATGTACACTCATATATTGCTGATGGGGTTGTAAAATAGTGCAGCCACTGTGGCAATATGGAGATTCCTTAGAAAGCTTGGAATGGAACCACCATTTGACCCAGCTATCCCACTCCTTGGCTCATACCCAAAGGACTTAAAATCAGCATACTACAGAGATACAGCAACATCAATGTTCATTGTTGCTCAATTCACCATAGCCAGATTGTGGAACCACCCTAGATGTCCTTCAGTGGCTGAATGGATAAAGAAACTGTGGCATATATATATACAATGGCATATTACTCAGCCATCAAGAATAATAAAATTACGGCATTTTCAGGGAAATCGATGAAATTGGAGAATATCATGCCTAGTGAGGTAAGCCAATCTCAAAAAACCAAAGGATGAAGGATCTCGCTGTTAAGCAGATGATAACATACAATGGGGGGTGGGAGGGGTTAGCGTTAGGGTTAGGGTTAGGTTTAGGGTTAGGGTTAAGGAGGGTGGTAAGAATGGAGGAAGGAAGGACTGTATAGAGGGAAAAGAGTGGTGGGAGGTGTGGGGGGAAGGAAAAATAACAGAATGAATGAAACAACATTACCCTATGTAAATTTATGATTACACAAATGGTACGCCTTTACTGTATGCGCAAGAAAAAAAACGAATGGCACTGTTGAATCATGGTAATTCTAGGTTTGGCTTTGTCAGTAGCTACTGAAAGTGTTTTCCAAGTGGTAATACCATGTTACATTTCCATCAGCATGTGTATGATGATTTCAATTTCTCTGCATGTTTTCTAACACTTATTTCCCATATTTTTTATTATAGACAATCTAGAAGTAGTATCTTGTTGTGGTTTTGATTTGCATTTTCCTGATGGCTTATGATGTGTACCATTTAATGTGCTCATTGGCTATCTGCATATCTTCTTTAGAGAGCTGTCTATTCATATCTTACAATTGAGATATTTATATTTTTATTATTTAGAAATATTCATAATTTAAAATAGTTCCCTGATATCTCCTATAACTTTTACTTGCTGTCCTGAACACTAGTTATTTTTTGGGGGGGTCAACAAGCATTAGTTTCCCATCTTCTATTTGTACAACATGATTTCCTTTTGAAGGATTACCTTTCCCCACAGGGTGTCATTTCTATAGGAGTACACTAACTTGCATTTTCTGAGCAATTCATGTATAAACAAAACAATATAGGCCAATCAGATATTATCACTCATAACTTTGACTCTTGATTTGCACAGGATTAAAAAAGTGATGGTGCTTGAGATTCATGAATTGCATTGTCATGTACATCTAGAAGACAATTAAAAAAACTGTAAGTATAAAGCAGAAAGATCAGTAGACTAGAGGGAAGGGAACAGGTGGTAGGATGAAGGGAGGAAAAGGGGAAGTCTTGGAGACTGAATTAGATTAAATTGTATTCCATGCTTTTATAATTATGTCAAAATGAATTCTATTGTCATGTATAACTAATAATATTAGGTAGAGGGGAGTGTAGGGAAGGGAGAGGTATGGGACCAGGAATGATAGTAGAGTGAAACAGACATTATTACCTCATATATGACTGTATGACCAATGTGACCCCTATGTATAATCAGAAAAATGAAACAATACACTCCATTTATGTATGATTTATCAAAATGTGTAAGTGCATCTATCATGTACAACTAATTAGAACAAATAAAAAATTTTTTAAAGTAATACTGCTAATTATTTCCAGGTATACTGATCTAGGGAGATTGTTGGTTAATTCTTATTACCCACATCCCCTTCTTGCCCTAGTTCTTGCCATTTATAAGCCTGTTTACTTACACTTCCACTACATATTTAACATCATTTCAATAAATTCCCTTTCAGTTTAAAATAGAATAAGTTTCTGTTGCTTGCCCTTTCTGTTCCCCAAAACTTAAATGATAATGATTCCCTTTCCCTATACTCCTATAAAACCCAGTAACTTCCCATTACTTCAGTGCCTAATACAATTCTTGCATGAATCTCTCTTTACTTTGTCTTTCCTATTAGAATGTGAGCTCCTCAATCATAGGGACAATATCTTATTTATTTATTTATTCTTTCTAGTGATTAACATTGTGCTTCATAAGTAGTCTTTAAAAAATGTACAAAAAATTTGTTAGCTTATTTAGCAAATATTTATTAAGTACTCAGATATGCCAGGCCCTAGTCCATGCTCTCCCATGGGTCACTGCTACTTATGGCATCATTAAAATACTTAGTATCACTGAGTTTTTGAAAATATACCACTCAGAGGGTGGACAACATGCTGAATGTTGATGTTGCTTCAAATCCATAGGTCGAATCCCAAGGTAATGATATTAGGAGGAGGGGGATCTCTGGGGTATTTAAATAATTAGTCCAGAGTCCCAATTAATGGAATTAGTGACTTTATAAAAGAGTCCCCAGACACCTCCATCATCTCGTCTGCCAAGTGAGCACACAACAAAAAGATGTCCATCTTAAACAAGAAAATAGCCCCCTTTAAAAATTAAAGTCATGTCACATAACTTGGGTGTTCAAAACCCTCCATTGACATCCATCTAATTTAGAGGAAAAGGAAAAATAAGAATTACTTGGAGGTCAATAAAATAAAGATTTAGTAGGGCTGGGGCAGGATCCTAAAACTTGTATTTCTAACAAGTGCCCCATTGTTGCTGCTGATGCTGACCTGAGAACCGTTAGGTAAACACTGAATGGAACCTGGGGTTTGCAAGCAAACTTCTTGAGGTCCAGAATCTTGATCAACTGCATGAAAATGTAACTTCTTTTGCTCTAGTGTGATGGTTTAAGTCTGAGGGCAGTAGCGTCAGCACAACCAGTAAATTTAGGAAAAAAAAATTTGGGGCTTCACCCTAGAAGTACTATATCCGAAACTTAGGATGGGATAGGGTCCAGGACTCTTTGCTATCACAAACACTTCTAGTAATTCTGATATATAGTAAAGTCACTGATTTAACAGATCTGAATTTCAATTAAAATAAATAGTTAAGAAATCTTTAAATTTTAATTATGTATACTTGACTGGGTATTCTTTCTCAATTACCACTAACCATTTTTGGGAGGCAAATACGTTCTTATTGGATCTCAAAGTAAAAGAGTAAAAGGCAATGCACTTTGAGATTTTTAGGAGAGAAACTACCTTCAAAGAGTTTCCTAATGTGATTTTTGACAGGCATCATAATATTCAGTTTTAATAGAAATACACTAATTATATGAGCCTGCACCTTAAAGAAACTAAAGGTCACCCTCTCTGCTTCTGGACTTTCATGTGCTGGACAACTTTTCTCCTTCATATTCTTCCTCCATGATGTTCTACCTCTTATGGGGCCCATAGCAATGGAGCCAGTTTACTAAGGACTGAACCTCTAAAACCTTTTCAACTAACTGGAAATGTGAGAACTGTTAGCTTGGAAAAAGAGGTGCGCAATATGGTTCATTGCTAGCTCCAAGAAACGCTCCACAGATACAGGTCTCATACAAGGAACCATTTATTTGTGCAGACGAATTCACGTCTGCATGGGGGAACAGGAAAAAGCAGAGAGAGAGATGGCAGATGGCTCCTCTCGGAAATACGAACTTCGCGGGCTGAGAGAAACCAATCTGGAGGAGAATTCTTACAGACTGACTGATGGGCCAATGACATAGTGGGACATAATGCTAGAGGCAGGAAGCAACCTAAGCCGGAAATCCCTGCAACGTGAGAGGCGGGCTAACGCAGATTGACAGGTGGTGGGGGAAGCCAGGAATTCCTTACAAGAACAACCATCCCTCAGTATCTGTAGGGAATTGGTTCTAGGACCTCCCACCTCCATGGTAGCTAAATCTGCAAATGTTCAATCCAGCAGGATATTTGGGGGTGCTGGAAGTTTATACCCTGAAGAAAATAGTCTCCTAATGTAATGACCATAATTACTCTGGCCCAAATGTACAGGCTGACTATTCCTCACACCAGAAATAAATTCTAGTTCTCCTTTGCTGAGCCCAAGGTCAGCCTGCAACAGACTCTTACCAATAGAAGGCAGAGTCAGACGTGATATTCAGAGAGTTCTGAGTCAGTCAGACACCTGGAAGTTTCCAGTTTCATATTCTATGGGGTGGGGGCAATTGTCATCTTGTAAAGAATCTATATTCATCTACCCAAAAACTGAGACATCATGTAGGAAGAGAGAGGACAGTTAAAGGAACACCCAGGTGCCATACAGGTGAGGGGAGCCTTCTTGTACTTTCCAGTCCTATAACTGCCAAGTGAATACAACTGAGTGAGGGACCCAAGGTTACACAGCACTGAAGATGACACAGTCAAGCCATGCCTAAATATCTGACCTGCAGAAACAGGAAAAATAATAGTTCATTGTTGTTTTACAAAGTCACTGCACAGTGCTTTAGGAAGTATAGGTATGCAGTCATTTGTCCATAGTAGTTCCCCAGGGTGTTAATTTCCTGGGATATAAGGCCTGCTTCATTAGTAGACAAAGTTGGTCTCCATACTCGTAGAAAGCCTCAGACAGATAAATGAAGGGTCCCTGGTACCTGGTGGGGCCATATTCAATGAGGTGGCCTAGATATGGGGATGCAGATGGATCCAGAGATCCAGAGATTCTGTTCTTACTCCTTCAATTGTCCAACTGTGATCTCACTGTTCCAAGGCAAATTATTGCTGCTCTAGAGATTAAAAACTGGCTTCTACCTACCCCCAATCCTTTGAAGTTTCAAATCCACTTATTTCCTGAAATGTTTACCATTTCTACGCCATTTGGTTTAAGGAAAAATAATGCTGTATTACAAAAAGTCATTCAGGTGGTGCAAGATGGTGGATTAGAGTTAGGGAACATTTCTCCTAGATTGGCTACCTGGAACTCAAGCAGTGAAAAATACTATTTCTCCCCAAATCTTATAGTAAAAAATCCTGAGAGGAGGGGCAGTCTGCCCTAGCTGGACCAGAGACTGTTTGATTCATTAAACAGATAAAAAAATAAAATAAAATAAAACAACTTACTCTGAGTTTATCAATGGACTATGGGGAGCTGATCCAGAAGCCATCTTGGAACTGCAATGTAGAGGAGGCAATAGAAACTGGAAGCCCAGATCCATGAGTTTGCAGATTAGGTCTGCATGGGCCTGTCTGATCCTAGCAAAGACTTGGCTAGCCTTGCAAACGCATGGAGAGTGAGAAACAGAGCATTTTGCCCAGGGGAACACAGGTTAGAGAGGTTGGAGAGAACCTGGTTTTCTCCAGCCCTGTGGGTCCTGCTGCTCCTAGGGGCTTACTGGGCCACCTATAGTGGGTCAGAAAGTTGGAAGGGTAGGTTTGAGGGCATTTGGCTCTTGGCTTGCCCAGTCAGTCAGTCCAGCATCCACTGGGTTTCTGGGGACCACCAGGCTGGCACTTGCTGGATCTTGGCACCAGCCCAGTCTCCAGCTCCCTCCCCAATCTGGCATCCACCAGTCCCCAGGTCTCCAGGACCTGCCAAGTCTGGGACCCCCCAGAGCCTTCTGGATCCCTAAGGCCCAGTCTCACAACTCTACACCCCTAATCCAGCCCACTGCTCCACCTACTAGACCTGCAGTTTCACCACAGGCCCATAGCCCTGTGTGCCACATTGCTGCTTCCTTGTCAGATCTGTCCAACACAGCATAGAACTTCACCGTGGACCTATAGGACCCAGTACCTTGCCCTGATCAAACTGACCCAGGCCAGCTGGGGTCCCTGGACATGGCTAGAAGATTTGCTACCTGCTCACAAGCCAGATTGCTCAGCATGCCACTTCGCTACTAGGCCCACCTGACCCAGAGATCTGCCCACCCACACTAGTCTCCCAAGAAGGGAAATTGAGAAGTCTTAAACCCCAATATTCAGCTGGGTGGGCAACACAATATAAAGGCAAGACTCAATGACCCATGGCTCATACTGCTATGCTTAGTTCATACCTCAAGAAGAAACAAAATCAGTCACAGATAGTGAACATATATGTTCAATAACTATTTTGTCCACCATAGTGGAAACAAGTCCTTAATTTCACTGAGTTTTTGTTTTTTTGCTTCATTTCTTGTAGTTCTGTTTTGCTATATGTTTTTGGTTTTCTATATGAGGTTTTTCTTTTATTTGAATATGTACTGGTTGATTCAAGGACTCCTACGCATATACATATTTGTTTCTCTCTTCTCATTTTGAGCCTTTTGCTTCTTTTTCTTTTTCTTTTCTTTTTTTTTTTTTTTTTGAGGGTGTTATTTTTCCAAGCCCTGTATTTTGAGGGTTAGGGTTTTTGATTAGCATATTTTGATTTTATTTTGTATTGTCTTTGTGACTATTCTATCTCCCTGGTCTTCCTCTCTCTTTTTTCTACTGCTGATCCAAATTCCATTTTCTCTCTCCTCCTTTATATTCTTCTATTTTTTCTTCCCCTTGAGTATTAACAACATATCCTAAGTTACCATGGCACCTGCTCTATTCATGCTTTGAAGTTACAAACATATTTCTACTCTCCTATCTCTTCTTCTTTCCTCATACTCAACTCTATCCTTAACACCTCTTAATACTAATTTAGATATATTACATCTGCTGCTAACACCTGTATCACAGCAATAGTTACTATGATAGAAATCATAAAAACACATTTTTTATTTTAAGCCAAACATAATTCATGATTATTTACTGTTTTTACTGGTGGAAATTGCTAATCCTACTATTTCGACATATTGTATGAATTAAAACTGGATATCAGAAGAGGAACTAAGGACCTAGTCTACTGCTATGTATTGTTTGCATAGATCATTGCTATCATTGCCCTCCCCAATCTGAGAAGTACTAGTAATATAGAAAGACACTATAAACTCATAAGGTAGAAACTTGACAGCATCAGATCCATCCAGAAAGATGGGTAGACACACAAACAATATGAAAAGCAAGGGAACAAATCATTCCAAAACCACAGAAAACCTCAGCAATAGACTCCCCTGATACCACAGTGGAGGAAATGTCAGAGATGGAATTTAGAAAGTTCATGGTTAAACTGATTTTCAAGGTAAAATATGATGGACCAAATAAAATGAGAGAAAATACAAAAGGTGAAAGATCATTTCAATGAGAAGATAGGGAATCCTGAAGAAGAATCAGTCAGAAATCCTCAAAAGGAAGAAATAAATAAATAAAATAAAAAATTCTTTGGAAAGCATCACCTGCAGACTAGACCACTTGGAAGACAGTTTCTGGAAATAAAGATGTAATATATAATCTTGAAAATAATGTTGACCACAGAGACAAGATATTAAGAGACCACCTCTATGACTGTATGACCGATGTGATCCTACAACATGTACAATCAGAAAAATGGGAAATAACACTCCATTTATGTAGGATTTAACAAAATGTATAAATACATTCTACTGTCATGTACAAGTAATTAGAACAAGTTTTAAAAATTATAAAAAAAAAGTCCATAAACAGAACTTCCAAGAAATATGAGATAACCTGCAAAAACCAAATTTAAGATTTATTGGGGAGCGGGCGGTGACGGCGGCGGCGGAGGCAGCGGCTGGGCCCGGGCCCCGTGCGTCTGTCCGCGCCCAGTGGATGCGAATCGGCCGCGGAACAAGCGGCCGCGGCGGCGGAGGAGTCGGTGGGCCGGCGCCGGGCCGGTGGGAGCGCGGAGGATGAGGCCACTGCGGGGCGCTCCTGGCGTGGCGGCGGCCGCCGCGCTGTTGCTGCAGCTGCTGCCCCGGGCTGGGCGGACGAACACGAACACACGTATCAAGATAAAGAGGAAGTTGTCTTATGGATGAATACTGTTGGGCCCTACCATAATCGCCAAGAAACGTATAAGTACTTTTCACTTCCATTCTGTGTGGGGTCAAAAAAAAGTATCAGTCATTACCATGAAATTCTGGGAGAAGCACTTCAAGGAGTTGAATTGGAATTTAGTGGTCTGGATATTAAATTTAAAGATGATGTGATGCCAGCCACTTACTGTGAAATTGATTTAGATAAAGAAAAGAGAGATGTCTTTGTTTATGCTATCAAAAATCACTACTGGTACCAGATGTACATAGATGACTTACCAATATGGGGTATTGTTGGTGAAGCAGACGAAAATGGAGATTATTATCTTTGGACCTACAAAAAGCTTGAAATAGGTTTTAATGGAAATAGAATTGTCGATGTTAATCTAACTAGTGAAGGAAGGGTTAAACTGGTTCCCAATACTAAAATACAGATGTCATATTCAGTAAAATGGAAAAAGTCAGATGTAAAATTTGAAGATCGATTTGACAAATATCTTGATCCATCCTTTTTTCAACATAGGATTCATTGGTTTTCAATTTTCAACTCCTTCATGATGGTTATCTTCTTGGTGGGCTTAGTTTCAATGATTTTAATGAGAACTTTAAGAAAAGATTATGCCCGGTACAGTAAAGAAGAAGAAATGGATGACATGGATAGAGACCTAGGAGATGAATATGGATGGAAGCAGGTGCACGGAGATGTATTTAGACCATCAAGTCACCCACTAATATTTTCCTCTCTCATTGGTTCTGGATGTCAGATATTTGCTGTATCGCTCATTGTTATTATTGTTGCAATGATAGAAGATTTATATACAGAGAGGGGATCAATGCTCAGTACAGCCATATTTGTCTATGCTGCTACATCTCCAGTGAATGGTTATTTTGGAGGAAGTCTGTATGCTAGACAAGGAGGAAGGAGATGGATAAAATAGATGTTCATTGGGGCGTTCCTTATCCCAGCAATGGTGTGTGGCATGGCCTTCTTCATCAATTTTATAGCCATTTATTACCATGCTTCAAGAGCCATTCCTTTTGGAACAATGGTGGCTGTTTGTTGCATCTGTTTTTTTGTTATTCTTCCTCTAAATCTTGTTGGTACAATACTTGGCCGAAATCTGTCAGGTCAGCCCAACTTCCCTTGTCGTGTCAATGCTGTGCCTCATCCTATATCGGAGAAAAAATGGTTTATGGAGCCTGCAGCTATTGTTTGCCTGGGAGGAATTTTACCTTTTGGCTCTATCTTTATTGAAATGTATTTCATCTTCACGTCTTTCTGGGCATATAAGATCTATTATGTCTATGGCTTCATGATGCTGGTGCTGGTCATCCTGTGCATTGTGACTGTCTGTGTGACCATTGTGTGCACATACTTCTTGCTAAATGCAGAGGATTATAGGTGGCAATGGACAAGTTTTCTCTCTGCTGCATCAACTGCAATCTATGTTTACATGTATTCCTTTTACTACTATTTTTTCAAAATAAAGATGTATGGCTTATTTCAAACATTATTTTACTTTGGATATATGGCGGTATTTAGCACAGCCTTGGGAATAATGTGTGGAGCAATTGGTTACATGGGAACAAGTGCCTTTGTCCAAAAAATCTATACTAAGGTGAAAATTGACTAGAGACCCAAGAAAACCTAGAACTTTGGATCAATTGCTCTTCATAGGGGTGGAACTTGCACAGCAAAAAAGCGCAAGAAGAGATGTGGGCTTAACACTGGGTACTTTATGGGTCTCTTTCGTGGATGGCTTAAAGTAACATCTATTTCCATTGATCCTAGGTTTGTACTGACTGCTTTCTCCAACAAATGCTCACAGCAAATGCTTGGATTTTATGCAGTAGGCATTACTACAGTACATGGCTAATCTTCCCCAAAACTAGCTCATTAAAGATGAAATAGACCAACTCTCTTCAGTGAAGAAGACAAATAGTTTATTTAAAGCATATGTTCCAATAAAATAAATAGAGGGAAACTTGGATGCTAAAATTACATGAGTAGAAATCTTCCTGGCACTTAGTGTTTTTACGTTATTGAAAAATGATGTTCCAGAAAGATTACTTTTTTTCTCTTATTTTTACTGCCATCGTCAACCTATTGTGGGACATTTTTATATATCGAATCTGGGTTCTCTTTTGACCTGCTGTAGGTTTTTTTCCCCTCCAACTGCATCCTTATTTTTTTTTTAAGAATTTTAAAATGTTAAATTCTGCATGTAATATATCTGCCGTCATCTTAGTTGGACCAACTTCCCATTTATTTATCTTGAAATTGTCCAGTCACATTTTAATTTCATCCAAAGAAGATACAGTCTGAAGATAAGAGGTGTACTCTCTACAATGCAATTTACTGTACAGTTAGAAAGCAAAGTGTTAAATGGAGAAGATAATTTGTTTTTATTAAACATTTTGAGATTTAGATAAACTGCATTTTAACTGAATGTCTAAAGTGATTATCTTCCCCCCCCCCAGGTTAGTCTTACATCTTTTTTGAGTTTGAATGAAGGCTTTACATAAGAAATTATTAAAAGCAAGGGGTGTGGGTAATAAATGTATATAAAATTAAATAATGTAACGTAGGTGTAGCTTCCCAGATGCATTTGGATGTACAGATGGACTACGGAGTACTTTTTTCTGATGATGATTGGTGTAGAAATGTGTGAATTTGGGTGGCTTTTTACATCTTGCCTACCATTGCATGAAACATTGGGGTTTCTTCAAAATGTGTGTGTCATACTTCTTTTGGGAGGGGAGTTGTTTTCCATTTCTTTTCTGAGACTCCTACAGGAGGTAAATTTGTAATTTAGAATCATTTAATTTTGTTAATCCTGTCTGGGACAGTAAAGTAACATCTAAAGCATTACTGCTTTAGAATGTAAAATAAAATTTCCTGACCAAAAAAAAAATGATTTATTGGGATAGATGAATGCTTGGAGATACAAACCAAAGGAATGCAAAATCTTTTCAATGAAATCATGTCAGATAATTTCCCAACCCAAAAGAATGAAAGGGAAAATAAAATATAGGAAACTTACAGAACTCCAAATATACAAAATTACAAATAGATCTACACCAAGGCACATTATTATGAAAATGCCTAACATACAGATATGCCTAGCATAAGGATAGAATTTTAAAGGCTGCCAGAGAAAAATGACAGGTCACATATGGGAAACCAATCCAGATTTCAACTGATTTCTCAATCCAGACCTTCAAATAAAAGTGAAAACCAGTAAAGGGAGGAACTACTGATTTCTCAACCCAGACCTTCAAAGCTAGGAGGTCTTAGAATAATGTATGCCAAGCCCTGAAAGAAATTGAATGCAGGGGCTGGGGAGGTAGCTCAGTTGGTAGAGTGCTTGCAAGCATAAGGCCCTGGGTTCAATCCCCAGCACCACAAAAAAAAAAAAAAAGAAAAAAAAAAGAAATTGAATGCCAGCCAAGAATATTATATGTAGCTAAAGTAGGCTTCAGAATTGACAATGAAATAAAAACCTTCCATGACAAAAGTTAAAAGAATTCACAACCTGAAAGCCTGCTCTACACAACATACTCAATATTTCATGTAGAAGAAATGAAAAATAAAAGTAAAAACCAGCAAAGGGAGGAACTACACTAAAGGAATAATCAATCAAAGGAGAAACTAATTAAAATTAAAAACCAGAATTAAATAAAAATAACAGGGAATAAAAATCATTTCTCAATAATAATTCAAAGTAAATGGCCTAAACTCATCAATCAAAAGCTAAAGAGTGACAGATTGGATTAAATACCAAGACTAAAATATATGCTGTCATCAAGAGCCTCACCACATAAGTAAACATATCCACAGACCGAAGGTAAAAAGATGGGGAAAAAACACACCATTTACATGGATCTCGTAAACAAGAAGGGGTTTCTATCTTCTTATCAGATAAAGTGGACTTCAAGAAAAGTTAACAGAAGGGACCAAGAAGTGCATTTCATACTTCTTAAGGGAATTATACATCAACAATACATAACAATTGTAAATATTTATGCCCCAAACTGTGGAGCACCTATATACATCAAACAGACCCCTCTCAAATTCAGGAATCAAATAGACCACAACACACTAAGACTGGGTGACTTTAACCTTCCTCTGTTATCACTGGATATATGCCCCAAATAAAAAATAAAGAACTATGATACTAAAAATACAATTAAAAATTTAGACCTAACAGACATATATAGCATATGTCATGCAACAATGACTGAATACACTCTCTTCTCAGCAGCACATGGACCCTTCATTAAAATGGACCATATGTTTTGCCACAAAGCAACTCTTAGCAAATACAAAAGATGATGAATTACATTCTATTAGATTATAATGGAGTGAAATTAGAAATCAATGATAAAATAAATAGAAGCTACTCTGAGACACTAAATAATATGCTATTGAATGACAAATGGATAGTAGAAGAAATCAGGAAAGAACTAAAAAAATACTTGGATTTAAATGAGAATAGTGACACAACTTATCAAAATCTCTGGAACACTATGAAGGCAGTTCTAAGAAGAATATTCATTGCATTGAGTGCCTTCTTTAAAAGAATAGAAAGTCACCAAATAAGTAACTTAACATTACATCTTATTAAAACCTTAGAAAAGGAAGAACAAATGAACGCCAAAAACAGTAAAAGACAGGGAATAATTAAAATCAGAATGAAAATCAATGAAATTGAAACAAAATTCAAAAAATTGATGAAATAAAGTTGGTTCTTTGAAAAAATAAATAAAATTGATAAAATCTTAGCCAAGCTAAAGAAGAAAAAGACAGTGAAAATGCAAATCAATGAAATTTGTGATTAAAAAGGAAATATTAGCATGGACACATTGAAACACATAAGATAATCAGAAACAACTTAAAAATGTATACTCAATAAAATAGAAAATCATGAAGACATCTACAAATTTCTAGAGACATATGACTGACACAAATTGAATCAGGAGGACACAGAAAATTTAAAAAGATGAATTTAAAGCAATGAAATTCATGGCACCATCAGCAGTCTACTAACAAAGAAAATGCCAGGAACAAATGGCTTCTGTGTGGTGTTCTACAAGCTCTCAAACAAAGAACTTACACCAATACTCCTCAAATTATTCCATAAAATAGAAAAGAAGGGAACCCTTCCAAACTCATTATATGAAGCTAGTATCACCCTGATACTGAAACCAGACAAAGACACATCAAGGAAAGAAAACTTCAGACCAATATTCCATATGAATATAGATGCAACAATGCTTAATAAAATTCTGGCAAATCGCACACAAAACATATTAAAAAGACAGTGCACCATGATCAAGTGGGGTTCATCCCAGAGGCACAAGGCTGATTCAACATATAGAAATCAATAAACGTAATTCATCACATCAATAGACTTAAAGATAAGAACTATATGATCATCTCAATAGATGCAGAAAAAGCATTTGACAAAATACAGCACCAATTCATGCTCAAAATGCTAGAAAAACTATAGATAATAGGAACATACCTCAACATTGCAAAGCTATCTATGCTAAACCCAAGGCCAATATAATTCTAATGGATAAAATTGAAAGAATTCCCTTTAAAAACTGGGACAAGAGATGGATGCCCTCTTTCACCTCTCCTGTTCCATATAGTACTGGAATCCCTAGGCAGAGCAATTAGACAAAATAAAGGAATTAAAGGGATATGAATAGGAAAAGAGCTCAAACTATCCCTATTTGCAGATGACATCATTCTATATTTAGAAAACCCTAAAAACTCTACCAGAGAGCTTTATGAGTTCATAAATAAATTTAGCAGAGTAGCAGAATAGAAAATTAACACTCATAAATCAATTGCATTCCTATATAGCAACGATGAATAATGTGAAAGAGAAATCAGGAAAACTATCCCATTCCCAATAGCCAGAAACAAAATAAAGTACTTGGTAATCAATCTAATAAAAGAGGTGAAAGACTTCTACAATGAAAACTAAACTACAGAACACTAAAGAAAGAAATCGAAGAAGACTGAAAAAATGGAAAGATCTATCTTCTTGAATAGACAGAATTAATATTGTCGAAATGGCCATACTACTCAAAGTGTTATACAGATTTAATGCAATTCCTATTAAAATTCCAATGACATTCTTCATAGAAATGGAAAAATCAGTCATGAATTTCATTTGGCAAAATAGGAGGCCCAGAATAGCCAACACAATCCTTAGCAAGAAAAGTGAAGCAGTAGACAATATCAGACCTTAAATTATACAACAGGGCTATAGTAACAAAAACA
Source organism: Sciurus vulgaris (assembly GCF_902686455.1). Classification (NCBI taxonomy): domain Eukaryota; kingdom Metazoa; phylum Chordata; class Mammalia; order Rodentia; family Sciuridae; genus Sciurus; species Sciurus vulgaris. The sequence continues at coordinate 71,131,830 of NC_136471.1, forward strand.
ACAAGGAATTGGCACAAAAACAGGCATGAAGACGAATGGAACAGAATAGTAGACACAGAAATATGCCCACACTAATACAGTCATCTCATACTAGGTAAAGGCACCATAATCATACATTCGAGAAATGATAGTCTCTTTAACAAATGGTGCTGGGAGAACTGGAAATTCACATGTAGTAGATTGAAATTTCACTCCTCTCTCTCACCCTTCTCTAAACTTAAAGTGGATCAAGGATCTCGACATTAGACCAGAGACACTGTACCTACTACAAGAAAAAGTAGTCCCAATACTCCATCATGTTGGTTCAGTAACAAACTTCCTTCTCCTATAATGGAAGAAGTAAAATCAAGAATCAATAAATGGGATGGTCAAACTAAAAAGCTTCTTCACAGTAAAGGAAACAATCAAGAACACAAAGAGAGAGTCTACAGAATGTATGATAATCTTTGCCACTTGCACCTCAGGTAGAACATCAATCTCCAGAATATGCAAAGAACTAAAAATCTTAACACCAAAGAAAATAAATGATCCAATCAAAAAATGGGCAAAAGAACTGAATAGACACTTCAAAGAAGAACTAATATGAATGGCCAAAAATTATATAAAAAAAATTTCAACAATTCTAGCAATTAGAGAAATGCAAAATAAAACTACATTGAGATTCCATCTCACTCCAGTCATAATGACAATTATTGAGAATACAAGTAACAATAAATGTTGACAAGGACGTGGGGAAAAAGGTACACTTGTACGTTGCTGGTGGGACTGTAAATTGGTACAACCACTCTGGAAATCAGTATGGAGATTCCTCATAAAACTTGGAATGGGACCATCATTTGGCCCAGTTATCCCACTCCTCATTTTATATCCAAAGGACTTAAATTCAGTATACTATATTGATGTAGCCACATTAATGTTTATAGCAGCCGAATTCACAATAGCCAATCTAATGAACCAACCTAAGTGCCCTTCCACGGATGAATGGGTAAAAAAAACTATTGTATATACACAATGGAATATTACTCAGTCATAAAGAAGAATGAAATTATGGCATTTGCCAGTAAATAAATGAACATAGAAAATATCATGCTATGTGAAATAAAGCAGCCCCCCAAAAAAACAAAGACTAAAGGTTCTTCTTTGATATGTGGATGCTAACCCACAAAAAGTGAGGGTAGGGAGAGGAAGAATACATACCCATTGGATTAGACAAAGGGGAATGAATGGAAGGGATGGGGAAGGGGAATAGGAAGACAGTAGAATGAATTGGACATAGCTTTCTTATGTTCATAAATGCATAAATGACCAGTATAACTTCACATTATGTACAACCACAAGAATCAGATCCTAATTGGAATGGATTGAATTCCATATATGTATAATATGTCAAATACACTCTGTCATGTATATCTAATAATAACAACATCAACAACAAAAAGAATTTCACTGTGTCTAGGATGTTGAAGAAAAAGGCACTAAATATCTAGAAGGAGGAAGTAACTTCATCTGCAGAAAAATCCCTGTGTTAAGATCAAAAGCTGGCCCCCTTGCAATAACAAAAACTAACTTTAGTTGAATGCATACTACATTTGTGCCAGAGGTATTATCTCATCCCACTGTCACAACATTCCTGTGAAGTAGCCACATTCAACAAATGAAGACACAACACAGAGAAATTAAGCAACTTGCTTAAAGCCATATGGCTGTAAGTGGTGGAATAGTGGTTCAAACCCATTGTCTATGTGATGCAGCAGACCAGTCTTGTAATCACTACACCATATTATGATATGTAGTGCTGGGGTTACAAAAGGAGAAAGAAATGGTCCATGTGCTTGCATTTTAATGAAGAACATAGACATGGAAGCATATTAGATATGACATAATTACAAGTTACTAAAATACATGGACACATTAATATATAATATATGTATATAAAGTTATGACACTTATTCAATACATATATGTATATGTGTATACATATATAAATATATATGTAAGTAAAATATACTTAAATATACAAGTATATACTTGCCCTGTAGACACCAAGGATAGACCAATAACTTTGTCTGAGACAGGGAATTAAGAACAACAGAATGATTTATAAGAAAGACCTGGGTATTAAAGTTTTCATCTGTATCAACTGACTGTGTTTTAAAATTATAAATCCAGAGTTTTTTTTTAATTGGTTCTTTTTAGTTATACATGACAGTAGAATCTATTTTGACATAATTATAAGAACATGGAATAAATCTTTTTCTAATTCACACCCCAGTACCTCTCCTTCCTCTCCCCTGCCCCACCTCCTACTCCCCTCCCTGTACTGATCTTTTTGTCATTTATCCATAGTTATTGTTTTAAATTAATTTCTTGTGGATGTACATGATGGTGAGATTCACTGTGGTATATTCATATATGTTATAGGAAAGTTACGTCAGATTCATTCCACTACCTTTCCTTTTCCTATACCCCTCCTTTCCCTTCATTCCCTTTTGTCTACTCCACTGAACTCCTTTTCTCTCCCTCCCTCCCCTGGTTTATTGGGGTTAGCTTCCACATATCAGACAAAACATTCAGCCTTTGGATTTTGGGGATTAACTTTTTTCATTTAGCATGATACTTTTGTTTTTGTGAAAATATTAAGACTCATTTACAGTTCCCAGGGATCAATAAAATAGATGATGACTAAAGCAGAAAGCTAAAGCAGCTGGGGAGACTGGCTGTACATATCATATTTTCATGTGAACTTTGTGTCTTTACCCATGATTTTCTCCTGAGCTAATTTGACTTCCTTTCTGGAAGAGGGCCTCAGGATATTCATTTAGATTACATGATAGTGTCCAGTAAACAAACAGAATATATCGGCTTTTATGAGCCATTTTTGGAATTTATGTAGCATAACTTTCATTGATCAGAACAATAAAACAATCTAACACAGCTTAAAGAAGTTAAGGTAAAGACAGCACCTCCAGATGGGAGGCATGCTAAAGTTGCATTGTAAACTTTGCATGATGGCATGTGCATGTGGTCCCAGGTACTTGGGAGACTGATGTAGGAGGATCACTTGAGCAAAGAAGTTCAAGTCCAGCTTGGGAAATGTATGACATACCATCTCAGGGGGGCAAAATGTATTATAAGAAGAACATGTAAAATAGGAGATGCTGATAGATAGCAGCAAGTTGGTGAAATAGGACTCTCCAGTATTTTTTCTGCCACAGAAACATGAATTCAAATAACTATTCACACAAAAAATATCATATTCAGATTTAAGGAAACCAGGTGACAGATTATAGCATTTGAGTGTAGTACAGCATAAGATAAGACTCATTAAAGAATATAGGAAGGAAAGTTCAACATTATCCCTGCCACCTTTTCCTAACTCCAGGTAGTATTTTGCAGAAAGATAGACCCTCCATTTGGGAGAAGGGGTGTTGTTAGTGGGCACTGGAGTTTGCTCCAAACCCCCAAACCAGGCCCAATCTAGTAAATCCTAGTGCTGGGTAGACCCCCATAGCCCCAGACTTCAGACTGGTACCCACAGACATGGCCCCAGTGCTAGGCTAGATCCTGTAGCTCCAGACTCTAGGCCTGCACTTTGGATTCACTCTTTGGGCTGCTCCAATGCTATGGCTAACTCACATGCCTCAGGTTGCAATGCATCCTGAGAACTCAGATAACCTCCATGGCCACAGGCTTTAGGTCTGCCCCAACATCTGGCCAACCACACGTCCTTAGTTATTAGGCTGGCACTATGCCACAACCAGCACTACCACAGCTCCTCTGACCCCAGATTTCAGGCCAATTCCAGCAACAACTCAGAACCCATGGCCTCAAATATCAGGCAGACAGCTGTGGACATAGACTCCAGGACTGCCAAATGTAAGACTGATCACTGTCACCCCACCCTGCAAGCTGGCTCCTAAGCATTTTTGATTCAGCAGGCACATGGTTCACGCCTTTCCAGTTATTCCCCTTAATTGGCCTTATGAACCCAAGTATCAAGACTGTTCCTGTGATAGAGGTCATAATTCCATGTGTTGATGTACATCCAAATTATTTCTTTATTTAGGTTCCAGAATAGCCTAGGAGGCCCCCAAGTTGAAGTTGAAATTTTCAGACCTATCCTGGCCAGCACCTGCATGTGCAGCCTCCAGGCTGGCATCAGTAGTCATGGACTCCAGACTAGTCCTCATGGCCCAAGGATTTAGGCCAAATGCAGTTGTTCTAGACACCAGACTAGCACCTATGATTCTAGACTCTATACTGACCCCCGCACCAGAGCAGACCCAGATTCCAAGCCAGTCCCTGAATCCCCAGGCTAGTGAGGACCCAGAGTCCATACCTGTTGCAGAAGCCAAAAGGCTCAGGCTCACCCTAGTAGACACTGGGGTTAGGCTGTGTCTCAGGAACTGAGGATCCAAGACCACTTGTGCAGAATCAGATTCCAGGCCAGTCTCAATGGATTTGAGCTCCAACTTCATCCTAGTAAACTCAGGTGCCAGCCCTCTGAGGGGATTAGAATGTGGGGGAATGGGTAGACATTGATCCAAGGGTATAAATTTTCAATTAGACAGGATAAAAAGTTTTGGACATCTATGGTACAGCATGGTGACCATAGTTAATAATAATATGTTATATACATTTGAAAATTGCTAAGAGGTACTAAATATTCTCACCATAAAAAATGATAACTATGTGCACATGATATATATGTTTTATATATAAAATATATTGAATATTTATTTTGCATATTTCAAAACACATAACTTTATGACCTTACTCTCTCCTTTTATTATAAAACCAAGTTTTGGGAAAACTTGAATTTTGTAATGACCTATATTTTTTATGCTATTAAAAATAAAGCTCAAATATATACACAATGGAGTATTATTCAGCCATAAAGAAGACTAAAGTTATGGCATCTGCAGGTAAATGGATGGGACTGGAGACTATCATGCTAAGTGAAATAAGCCAACCCCCAAAAACAAAGGCCAAATATTTTCTCTGATAAGTGAATGTTGATACATAATGGGAGTGGGGAGTAAGGGAAGAATGGAGGACCTTTGGATTGTGCAGAGGGAAATGAGGGGAGGGGTGGGGGAAGGAAAGGTAATGGAGTGAGATATACATGTACCCTATGTACATGTATGATTACACAAATATGAATCTACATCATGTCCAACCATAGAAATGAAAAATTTTACCCCATTTGTGTACAATGAATCAAAATGCAGTCTGTAAAATTAAAAATAAACTAAGAAATTCAAAAAATTAGAAGGAAAAAGAAAGCTTGAATAAAAGTCATAACGTTTTTCTGCATTAAATTTAGGAATATTTGAACTAGACACTTAGGATAAAATGATGAGAACACACTGTTCCCAACTACTGGCAAATTACAATTCAGTTTAGAGGTAAACATTCTTTTTTATTTTTTTAATTTATTTTTATTGTAAAAAAATGGGATACATCTTGTTTCTCTGTACATGAAGTAGAGGCATACCATTTCCGTAATCATACATTTACATAGGGTAATGGTGTTTGATTCATTCTGTTATTTTTCTTTCCCCCCACCCCTCCCACCCCTTTCCCCTCCATACAGTCCCTCCTTCCTCCATTCTTGCCCCCCTCTCACCCCCCATTACGTGTCATCATCTGCTTATCAGCGAGATCATTCGTCCTTTGCTTTTTTGAGATTGGCTTATCTCAATTAGTATGATATTCTCCAATTTCATCCATTTGCCTGCAAATGCCATAATTTTATCATTCTTTATGGCTGAGTAATATTCCATTGTGTGTGTGTGTGTATATATATATATATATATATATATATATATATATATATATCACAGTTTCTTTATCCATTCATCAATTGAGGGACATCTAGGTTGGTTCCACAATCTGGCTATTGTGAATTGAGCAGCTGTGAACATTGATGTGGCTGTATTTCTGTAGTATGCTGATTTTAAGTCCTTTGGGTATAGGCCAAGGAGTGGGATAGCTGGATCAAATGGTGGTTCCATTCCAAGCTTTTAGAGGTAAACTTTCTTAAAAATGGTTACAATATAATGTGATAAGTCCTACCTGAATGGAGAGGACTTGCTTGAGGATCATGGTTCCCAAAGCAAGGGTCAGCTACATTTGCCCAATGTGGAAGCTGTTAGAATGTAGTCAGGGATGGTTTCCAAAGGCTTGAAGATGAATAGAGAGTAAATTGGTTAAAGGGTATTCCGGAGAAGAAAAAAATAGTATGTATAAAGGTAAAGAGGAACATTTTTATAAATACTCCACCAAAAATACTGATTTAAGTTCTCATGAATTCATCTTCAGTAGAGAGTATAAAATTATCTAAGTCTGGGTCAAAGTATGACAAACAATATATCCAGAGTGTTACATGAATGAGTTCAGGCCAAGAAGAAACAAGTCAATTTTGTAAGTCAGTGTGGAGGTAGTCAGTCTAAGACTGAGTCTCTTTATTCATGGAGGTGTAATCAATAACCAGATGTATAGTATGATCTCAGCGACACCAGAAAAAATTTCCCTACATGAAAGTTTTTATAATTAGTCAGTGACTAGTTCTTGAAATTTCTCCAGAATTTCTCTAAGCTATTTTAAATAGAAACTACAATGAAATACTTAATAAAAAAACATGACTACATCAGTATGTATGTCTTTTGCTTGGGATGATCTTTCTTATTGTTTTCCAAGATCAGAAGATTGGGAGAATGCAGTTTCTGTGGGGGTGAAGCCTTTTATTTGTGTCCCTGGAATATGGTTGTGGCATGGAGAACAGGCTTGGATAAAGTCCCACAGAGGAGGATTCTATGATTCAGAAATAAGTAGGAGGGAGCTGAATAAATGGAAGGGAAAGGACAGACACGGGATTGGTATGAAGAATTATTGAATTATAGATTATTTTGCTGTAATAGTACTTTGATGTTTATCTCTGTTTGCTGACCTTTTTACTTGGTTAAACATAAACCTGAGCAAAAGCTCAGTGAACCCATTAACTTCTTTCAGGTTTTGTAAACAGGAAAACAAATAAAAACACATATTAAAATATCCTGGAAAGGATTTTAATAAGGATTTGATGAGAAGAAAGGGAGATGGGGGAAACTGTCACATCTCAGTATATTTATGCTATTAAGAAAAAATTGGCAGGAATAATATTATTTTTTTTATTTAATTATGAGGACGAGGGTAACAAGGAAAGACACATATTCTTCATGAAAGAATAACAGATATTTTTTAGTTGCAGGTAATGAAATTTGGTCACTATTCTGGGTTAGTAAATGTGAAAAAAATCATTTCCATTATTTCTTTTTAAAAGATAAATCTAGTAATTTTGAAGTTAGAGGCTCTCAGTTTATCTTAACTGGTGAGCAGACAGTTTTTTTTAAACCATCAATTTGTATGAAGCTAGGCTTTTGAGCTCCCCTATCAGTAGACACTTTTTGTTTTACTTTTTTATTTGGGCATTACAATTAAACAAAGGTGGGATTTGTTGTTACATATTTGTACATGTACAAGATCATAACTATAATTTGGTCAATATTATTCCCTAGTAGTTTCTATTTCTATCCCTTCTCCCCTCCCACTGGTCCCTTTCCTCTACTGGTCTCCCTTTTATTTTCATAAGATACATTCCCTGCCACCTTTCTTTTCCTTTTATCCTCTCTATCTTCCACATATGAGACAAAACTTACAATCCTCAATTTTCTGAATTTGGCTTATTTTGCTTAACATAATGTTCTCAAGTTCCATACATTTTCCTGCAAATATTATACTTTCATTCTTCTTTATGGCTGAATAAAAAACCACTGTGTATGTGTCAGTAGGTTTCTAATAAATAATGAACATCTTCAATCTCTTTTGGAGTAAGAAGAGAAGAATTAGATAGTTGGTGAATCAATTAGGTCAAGTCCAAATCAAATTGATCTAAGAGAAAAATTGAAACCCTAGTAGGGTAAAAGTGTGGTTACTGAGCATGAGTAAAGCCTGTGTGTCTCCATAAGTTCTACATTTCTAGGATTTAAGAGTCTGAGACAGAAGATGGTAGAGGAGACAAGGCAGAGAGACATGTATATTCTAAAACCAGTTGTATGTATAATAGTACAGATTCTATTTTCCAAAATAGCCACAACAGTATTTCCTATCTTGTTTTGTTTGGTGATTTGTTCAAAACCTCTTTATTACTGTAAAATAAACATACAATAAGCAGCATTATATTAAATGTACAATTTGATATATTGGGATATGATACATTTATAAAACCTTCACTGTAATAAAAATAATGAACATATCACCATGTTTCCCCATGAATCTTATTTTTAAGTTGACAAATGAAATCTGTACATATTTATCATATGTGACATAGTTTGAAATAGATACACATTTTGGAATCACTAAAATAAGCTAATTAGGACACACGCTATTTCACATACATTTTTTGTGCTGAGAATACATAAAATGTACACTTTCAGCAATTTTCAAGGATACATTGCAATGCTGTTACCATGATCACCATGTTACACAGCAAATTTCTTAAACTTATTCCTACTAAATAAAAGTTTGCATCCAGTGACTGATATCTCCCCAACACCCTCCTTACCACTAGCCACTAGCAACCACCATTCTACTGTTTATTTCTCTAACATCAACTTGTTAATGTTCCACATATGAGTGAGAATGCATAGTACTTGTCTTTTTGTGCCTGACTTATTTCAGTTTACATAATTAATTCTGACTCCATCTTTGTTGAAGCAAATGGCCAAATAGTATTCCATTGAGTATATGTACTGCATTTACTTCATTTTTTCATTAGTTGAAGAACACTTAAGTTTTCCATCTTGGTTATTTTCACTAGTGTTGCAATGAACATGAGAGTGCAGATCTCTCTTCAATATAACAATGTCAAGTGTTTTGGATGTATACCAAATTGTGGATTGTTGGAACATATGGTAATTCTATTTTTAAGTTTTTGAGAAACCTCAATTAGGGAATTATATGGAAACTGTTTTCCATAATAGCAATTCTAATTTCCACCACTTCGTTTTTAACACTTTATTTCTATGAATATTCACCTAATTTTTGCCCTTTGCCCACCTTTCTCTCCTAACATTCACACATTGATTTCTTCTCACTTGTATTGTAAAATGAAGCTGCCCTAGTTACCACAATTCACACAGGAAACATGCTACTTATTCTAAAGGGAGATTGCTTCCTTTGTAGTACCTTCCCATTTTGGCATGTGAGTCTGGCAGCAGTTTACATAATATCACTGACATTGTGATTTCATTTTCAGCTTGCTTTACGATAAAGTCTCATATATTTCGGTATGCTGAATAAGAATTGTAGGCTCTGGAAACAAACAGTCCTGTATTGTGGTATTCTGCAGCTGTGTACAAAGTGAGTCAATTCTTTAGTTCCCTTGGTGGGTTGCTAGATTTAGGAAATAAAAATGACAGGATTCCAAGTTAAATGTGAATTGCAGAAGAACAATGAAAATATTTAGTGGGCACCACAAATATTGCCTAAAATATACTTGTTCTAAAATGAATTATTTTTTCTTCATCTGAAATTCAAATTTAACTGGGATCCTATATTTTATTTGAAAACTCTATTCTCTGGGCCTCAGTTTTCTCAACCATAAAATAATAGATATGGTACTCATTTTCAGAGTCATTTTCATTTATACATTTCTTTTGATGATTAAATGAGGAACTGAAAGTAAAGTTTGTAAGCAAATTCTCTGCAGTATGGTAAGTATTCAATAATAGTAGCCAAAAAATGTAATAACTTCTTTGAAAAACCTTGGCTTTTGCACTGGATCAGAACTTTATAATCTCATACTTTCTCCTCCCAAATTATACCTTATGTAGAAGGTAACTTGTGTGATGTGATATTAGAATCACTGAATCCTCCTTGCTCCACTTGCTTTGCGTAGCTCCTAGAATTACTAGTATGAAAAGGGATTCCTGGGGTCATGATACTATGTCTTCAGAATTCCTTGATAAAGTCCATAGATTATGTGGATGAATAATATGACCAATACCAGCATGGATTCATTTGCACCCCTTGTTATAAAGAAAAAGGAATAAGAGGTGTATGTTTGAATAGCACTTGTGGTCAAGACATCTGAATTATCTTGTCCTATTTTTTTTTATTGTAAACAAATGGGATACATGTTGTTTCTCTGTTTGTACATGGCATAAAGGCATACCATTTGTGTAATCATAAATTTACATAGGGTAATGTTGTTTGCTTCATTCTGTTATTTTTTCCCTTCCCCCCACCCCTCCCACCCCTCTTTACCCTCTATACACTGCTTCCTTCCTCCATACTTGCCCCCCTATCTAACCCTAACTCTAACCCTAACACTAACCCTTCCCTCCCCCCCATTATGTGTCATCCTCCACTTATTAGCGATATCATTCGTCCTTTGGCCTTTTGAGATTGGCTTATCTCACTTAGCATGATATTCTCAAATTTCATCCATTTGCCTGCAAATGCCATAATTTTGTCATTCTTTATGGCTTAGTAATATTCCATTGTGTATATATACCACAGCTTCTTTATCCACTCATCAATTGAAGGGCATCTAGGTTGGTTCCATAGTCTGGCTATTGTGAATTGAGCAGCTATGAACATTGATGTGGCTGTATCTCTGTAGTATGCTGATTTTAAGTCCTTTGGGTATAGGCCAAGGAGTGGGATAGCTGGGTCAAATGGAGGGTCCATTCCAAGTTTTCGGAATCTCCACACTGCTTTCCAGAGTGGTTGCACTAATTTGCAGCCCCACCAGCAATGTATGAGTGTACCTTTCTCCCCACATCCTCGCCAACACCTGTTGCTTGTATTTTTGATAATCGCCATTCTAACTGGGGTGAGATGGAACCTTAGGGTGGTGTTGATTTGCATTTCTCTTATTACTAGAGATGTTGAACATTTTTTCATATGTTTATTGATTGCTTGCACATCTTCTTCTGTGAAGTGTCTGTTCATTTCCTTAGCCCATTTGTCGACTGGATTATTTGAATTCTTGGAGTAGAGTTTTTTGAGTTCTTTATAGATTCTGGAGATTAGTGCTCTATCTGAAGTATGATTGGCAAAGATATTCTCCCACTCTGTAGGCTCTTTCTTCACATTGATGATAGTTTCCTTTGCTGAGAGAAAGCTTTTTAGTTTGAATCTATCCCAGTTATTGATTCTTGCTTTTATTTCTTGTGCTATGGGAGTCCTGTTAAGGAAGTCTGGTCCTAGCCCCGACATGTTGAAGATCGGGACCTACTTTTTCTTCTATAATCTGCAGAGTCTCTGGTCTGATTCCAAGGTCCTTAATCCATTTTGAGTTGAGTTTTGTGCAGGGTGAAAGATATGGGTTTAGTTTCATTCTGTTGCATATGGATTTCCAATTCTCCCAGCACCATTTGTTGAAGAGGCTATCTTTTCTCCATTGCATATTTTTGGCGCCTTTGTCTAGTATTAGAAAGTTGTATTTATTTGGGTTTGTGTCCGTGTCCTCTATTCTGTACCATTGATCTACCTGTCTATTTTGGTACCAGTACCATGCCGTCTTTGTTACTATTGCTTTGTAATAAAGTTGAAGTTTGGGTATTGCGATACCCCCTACTTCATTTTTCCTGCGAAGGATTGCTTTAGCTATTCTGGGTTTCTTATTCTTCCAGATGAATTTCATGATTGCTTGCTCTATTTCTGTAAGGTACGTCATTGGGATTTTAATTGGGATTGCATTGAATCTGTATAGCACTTTTGGTAGTATGGCCGTTTTGACAATATTAATTCTTACTATCCAAGAACATGGGATATCTTTCCATCTTCTAAGGTGTTCTTTAATTTCTTTTTTTAGTGTTCTGTAGTTCTCATTGTAGAGGTCTTTCACCTCTTTTGTAAGATTGATTCCCAAGTATTTTATTTTTTTCGAGGCTATTGTGAATGGGGTAGTTTTCCTAATTTCTCTTTCTGAAGATTCATCACTTATGTATAAAAATGCGTTGGATTTATGGGCATTGATCTTGTAACCTGCTACTTTACTGAAATCACTTATGAGTTCTAAGAGTTTTCTGGTGGAATTTCCAGGTTCCTCTAAATATATAATCATGTCATCAGCGAACAGGGATAGTTTGAGTTCTTCTTTTCCAATTCGTATCCCTTTAATTTCTTTGGTTTGTCTAATTGCTCTGGCCAGAGTCTCAAGAACGATGTTGAATAGAAGTGGTGAAAGAGGGCATCCCTGCCTTGTTCCAGTTTTTAGGGGGAATGCTTTCAGTTTTTCACCATATAGAATGATATTAGCCATGGGCTTAGCATAGATGGCCTTTACAATGTTAAGGAATGTTCCCACTATCCCTATTTTTTCTAGTGTTTTGAGCATGAAGGGGTGTTGTATTTTATCAAATGCTTTTTCTGCATCTATTGAAATAATCATGTGATTCTTGACTTTAAGTCTATTGATATGGTGAATTACATTTATTGATTTCCGGATGTTGAACCAACCTTGCATCCCTGGGATAAAACCCACTTGATCGTGGTGCACTATCTTTTTAATATATTTTTGTATGCGATTTGCTAAAATTTTATTGAGAATTTTTGCATCAATGTTCATTAATGATATCGGTCTGAAATTTTCTTTCCTCGATTTGTCTCTGTCTGGCTTGGGTATCAGGGTAATATTGGTTTCATATAATGAGTTTGGGAGGGTACCCTCCTCTTCTATTTCATGGCATACTTTGAGAAGTATTGGAATGAGCTCTTCTTTAAAGGTTTTGTAGAACTCAGCTGAGAACCCATCTGGTCCCGGACTTTTCTTTGTTGGTAGGCTTTTGATGACCTCTTCTACTTCATTACTTGAAATTGTTCTATTTAAATTGTGTATGTCCTCCTCGTTCAATTTAGGCAATTCATATGTCTCTAGAAACCTGTTGATGTCTTCGAAATTTTCTATTTGGTTAGAATATAGATTTTCAAAATAGCTTCTAAATATGTTTTGTATTTCAATCGTGTCTGTTGTGATATTTCCTTGTTCATTCCGAATTTTGGTGATTTGGGTTTTCTCTCGTCTTCTCTTTGTTAGAGTGGCTAAGGGTTTATGAATTTTGTTTATTTTTTCAAAGAACCAACTATTTATTTTGTCAATTTTTTGTATAGTTTCTTTTGTTTCAATTTCGTTGATTTCAGCTCTGAGTTTAACTATTTCCTGTCTTCTACTACTTTTGGTGTTGGTCTGTTCTTCTTTTTCTAGGGCTTTGAGCTGTAGTGTTAGGTTGTTTATTTGTTGATTTTTACTTCTTTTATTGAATGCGCTCCATGAAATAAATTTTCCTCTAAGTACTGCTTTCATAGTGTCCCAAAGATTTTGAAATGATCTTTCTTTGTTCTCATTTACCTCTAAGAATTTTTTAATTTCCTTCCTAATATCTTCTGTTATCCATTCATCATATAATAGCATATTGTTTAATCTCCAGATGTTGGAATAGTTTCTGTGTTTTACTCTTTCATTTATTTCTAACTTCAATCCATTATGATCTGATAGAATACATGCTAGTGTCTCTATCTTCTTGTATTTGCTAACATTAGCTTTGTGGCATAATATATGGTCTATTTTAGAGAAGGATCCATGTGCTGCTGAGAAGAAAGTGTATTCGCTCTTGGTTGGATGGTATATTCTATAAATGTCCGTTAAGTCTAAATTATTGATTGTGTTATTGAGATCTATGGTTTCTTTGTTCAATTTTTGTCTGGAAGATCTGTCCAGTGGTGAGAGAGGCATGTTAAAATCACCTAGTGTTATTGTGTTATGGTCTATTTGGTTTCTGAAATTGAGAAGGATTTGTTTGACATACATGGATGAGCCACTGTTGGGGGCATAGATGTTTATGATTGTTATGTCTTGCTGATTTATGGTTCCCTTAAGCAGTATGTAATGTCCTTCTTTATCCCTTCTGACTAGTTTTGACTTGAAGTCCACATTATCTGAAATGAAGTTGGATACCCCAGCTCTTTTGGTGAGTCCATGTGCATGGTATGTTTTCCCCCATCCTTTCACCTTTAGTCTATGGGTATCTCTTTCTACGAGGTGAGTCTCTTGCAGGCAACATATTGTTGGATCTTTCTTTTTGATCCAATCTGCCAGTCTATGTCTTTTGATTGATGAGTTCAGGCCATTAATATTCAGGGTTATTATTGAGATATGATTAGTATTCCTGGTCATTTGGTTCATTTTATTTATTTATTTATTTATTTATTTATTTATTTTGAGACGACTTGTTTCCTCCTTTATTTGACAATTCCTTTAGGATAGTTCCTCCCATTGCTGATTTGTTTCTTTGTTTTTCATCTCTTCCTCGTGGAATATTTTGCTGAGAATGTTCTGTAATGCTGGCTTTCTTTTTGTAAATTCTTTTAGCTTTTGTTTATCATGGAAGGATTTTATTTCATCATCAAATTTGAAGGTAAGTTTTGCTGGGTATAAGATCTTGGTTGGCATCCATTTTCTTTCAGGGCTTGAAAAATGTTCTTCCAGGCCCTTCTAGTTTTTAGGGTCTAGATTGAAAAATCTGCTGATATCCGTATTGGTTTCCCCCTGAATGTAATTTGATTCGTCTCTCTTGCGGCCTTTAAAATTCTGTCTTTATTTTGTATGTTGGGCATTTTCATTATAATGTGCCTTGGTGTGGGTCTGTTGTAATTTTGTGTATTTGGAGTCCTATAAGCCTCTTGTACTTGATCTTCCATTTCATTCTTCACATTTGGGAAATTTTCTGATAGTATTTCATTGAATAGATTGTTCATTCCTTTGGTCTGTTTCTCTAAGCCTTCCTCAATTCCAATAATTCTTAAATTTGGCCTCTTCATGATATCTCATAGTTCTTGGAGATTCTGTTCATGATTTCTTACCATCTTCTCTGTTTGTTCAACTTTTTTTTCAAGGTTAAATATTTTATCTTCAATGTCTGATGTTTTGTCTTCCAGGTGTTCTATTCTATTGGTCATGCTTTCTATGGAGTTCTTAATTTGGTTTATTGTTTCCTTCATTACAAGGATTTCTGTTTGTTTTTTTTTTCAATATCTCTAACTCTTTATTGAAATGATCTTTTGCTTCCTGTATTTGCTCTTTTAACTGTCGTTTGGTGCGATCATTCAGTGCCTGCATTTGCTCTTGCATCTCGTCATTTGCTTCCCTGAGCATTTTAATTATGTACATTCTGAACTCCATTTCTGTCATTTCTTCTGCCATGCTGTCGTTGGGTTTCATTGATGTAACATCTAGATTTGTTTGCAGCATTTTCTTTCCTTGTTTTCTCATATTGTTCAGGTATCAGTTGACCGCTGTGATATTGCAGATTTCCTCTATTGTCTTATAATATCCCTGAAGATTTGTATTATATCCCCTCTTAGTCTTCAGTAGCCTGAATTCTTGGAGGAAGTTGATAATGCAGTGCTCCACAAGGGAGCTGACTCCCTTGGGGTGGTGGCCTTCTGGTGGGATATGTTCCCTGCTAGTGGGCAGAGGTACCTTCACTTGCTGATGAATGGTCATCCAAAAGGGAAGTAGGTTGTGGGCTGATGCAAGACGAGTTTGGGCCTGTGTCTCTGATTTTACAGTCCTTTTGGGAGAACCTCACCCGACAGGGAGGAGTCACCCGGTGGGGAGGTCTCGCTGGTCGGTTTTCCTCCCAGAGGTTCCGTTCAATTCACAACTACCGCCTGGGCTGGGCAGCCTTCTTCTGCAATGTTCCCAGGGACCCGGACCTACCTCCTGGGCCTGGAAGCCTCACCCTTCGCAAACGAATCTCCTTAGGCTGCCTCTCCTAAGAGAAGCTGCCTGCAGTCCTGGAGCCTTCGCTCCACCCCTCAGTTTGTCTGTGGGGCTCTTCCACCAAGAAGCCGTCTAGGACCCTGCTCTGCACTTTTCGCCTGGCTATGCGGCCCCTCCTCTGAGCAGCCACCTGGAGCCCCTTACAATCGCTCCGAGTCCCAGTGACCCGCCACACGCCTTTTCCTCCGGCAGCCACCTGTTGTTCCGTGCGGTTGCTCTAAGTCCAAGTGACCCACCACGCACCTCTTTCTCCACCAGGCAGTCACCCAGAGATCTGGTGCGTCACGAGTCCCAAGAACTCACTGTGCACCTTCTTGTCCCGACTGCCACCTGTAGCCCTGGTGCAGTCACTTCGAGCCCAAGCACCCCGCCGTGCTCCTCCTCCTTCTCCAGACAACCCCCCTGTGTTCAGGAGTGGATGCTCTGGGACCAAACCACTCACCACGCTGTTCCACCGGATAGCCGCCCAGAGCCCTGGCGCAGCTGCTCCAATTCCAAGAGACGTGCCGAGCCCGTATTTCTCCTTCTCCTCTGGGCAGCCCCCTGTGTTCAGGGATGGTCGCTTTCAGTCCAAACAGCTCACCGAGCACCTTCTCCTTTGGGCAGCCTCCCAGAGCCCGGGTGGGTTGCGCCGAGTCCAAGCGCTGTGGTGAACAGCCACCTCTCCAATGCTCCCAGCTGTCTGCGATCACTGCTCTGGCGGGGGGAGGGGCGCCTCGCCGGCAGTTCTACTTCGCAAAGATCCCTGCTTTCGGGGCTACTGCCCCGTCCGGGACTCCTGCCCCATCCGGGATGCCTGCCCAGTGGGAGGCACTCACCCGGCTGCTTTGAGTTGGTCCCAAGTCTCTCTATATCTCCTCTTCTTGAGTCCTGTGTCCTGGAGCAACATGAAACGCAGCCACCCTCTAGTTCGCCATCTTGAATCCCCCTTGTCCTATCTTTTTAATCGAAAGCTGTGTAGCTTTGAGCAAATCATTTTACCTTTCTGGGCCTCAGTTTCCTCATTTTGAAATGATGAAGTTGGAATTAATCATCACTGTTGATTCTTGAATTATGACAATTTGTTGCTCTGTAGAAGGATTAGAGAGCAGAAAAGGTTGGACACATATAGGGAAAGAACGTCATGCCCTGGGCCTCTATACCTCTAAAAATTGCAAAATAATGCTGGGTGGTAGAGGAGGAAGGCAGGCTTATGAAAAGGGAAGGGATATTGGAGGGACAGAAGAGGGAGCAACGGACACATTTTCTCACTTGATTTTTTTTTCAAGATCTGGCCCAGCATTACTGGAATACTCTTTAGCATTTACTGAATGCTTGACCTCATCACTTTCTAGCCTTTGCATATGCAGAGGCTCATTTTACTTACTTGTGTAAGTAATGTTAATAATTAAGTGACTGTGCTTATTATATGCCAGACTCTATTCAAAATATTTTACATGTATTAGTTCTTTCATTTTTATTACAACTCTATGGGTAATCACATTTTTTTTCTTATTTTGCTGATCAAGAAACAGATTCACAGATTATGTGATATGAGGGGTAAATAGTGGAGTGGGAGTTGAGATTATTCAATCTTTAAAACAAAATATGACACTTCTTTTAAAAAAGCAAACACAAGACAAACAAAAAAGACTGAAACATTGAAATTTTGTTCAAAAATTGTTATATTAAGTGTTATATTTTCTTTTAGCTACAGCTTACATAGGTACCCAAAACTAAATAAACTATAGGCCTATGCTAATCCTGAACTGATTTAGTAACAAATTTCAACTAAGAAAAACCAGGGTTATCGGTGAAGAGTTCTCAATTTCATTATCTTTACTGTGTCCTTTACCCATTTGGCTACCTTCCTTTAATGCAGGCACAGTGCCTCCAGCGATTATTCAAACTCCAGACTTTTTAAATTTTTACCACTTGATCCTGCATCCCAGAACTCAAATGTACTCTTGCCCCAGCTCTTGAGAATTCAAACCAATGCCTGAATTATTTCTGGCATACAATCTTGCCCATCCTGTGTGCTTTACCTGCTGATACTGAGTAAACAATGCGGCGGACTATTGGCATTGTCAATATTTACTTCCCTGGAAAGGAATGATTTTTAATAGTTTCCACTGACACAATACTGATGTGCCTCTGTCTTTATAAACTGCCAAGCACAGCTGATGCAAGGATCCCCCAGTCCTTCCACTACAGATATGGCCAGCAGCTGGAGGTGAAGATGAAAAACAGACTGGAGGCACCGAAGAACCAATAAACCTAGAAAGAGATCCTTCTTAGTCTTGCTTTCAAGGAATGTGAGACCAACCGTATAGAAAAGTTTTTCCAGGAAGTGGTTAAGCTGTCCCTGGCACTGGCAAAGCTGGGAGGGCTACCTGAGTTAATAGACAAGAAACAGAAAGGCAGGTTGTGTGGCACCACAAAAGACAGTATGTTTGGGCAGAAGAATGATTTGAACATCATAAAGGTCTCTTTTGCTGGCCAGACCCAGCTCATCCAGCCCAAGCTAAACACCACCCAATGTTAGCTGGCTATAGATTGTTAAGTATTGATGTGATCCAGAGTCAGATTTCTGTCCTCCTCAGTTGCTACCTTAGCATCATCAGCCACCACTATGCCTGCCAAGCTCAGTATATGGTCAGAATGAAGGAGAAGGTTGTGAGGAAGGCTCAAGTAGCAGGACTGAAGCTCCAGGGTAAGGATCTGGAGAAACTGGTGGTCAGCCTTATGGGTCCTTCAGTTGTGGGTCAAGATCTAGATCTTTCAGAGGCTAAGCAGGGTTTGGCTCTGGCTCATGTTTGCTAGGAGCAGCTGCTGGACCTGGACTGTAAGATCAGTAAACTTCATACCATCATCCTACAACTGGAGATGTTCATGTCAGAGAAGTAGGAGTTGGTGAACAGCATTGAATGGAATATTTTATGTACCCAAGACTATGTCGAATATTCAAATGAGACAGTGAAGAATACTTCTAAATATAAGCACCAGTCTTGCTTCTTGAAAGTGGTATCAACTGTGGCAGGATTTTGTGCCTGTTATAAGTGCTTATCCTGTATGACTAGTGCCCTGTACTGAGAATGAAATGGCATGACTGGTGGTGTGAGCAACTGCCAAAGAGCAACAAAATAATTTGCTTTGTTTTGGTGCATAAACTTAAGGTCAGCTTTACAAATGAATAGCCAGTACATAACCTGCCAAATCTAATGACTTGCTTGATTCTTCCAAGGAATCCAGGCAGTAAATCTGTTGTTTTGTTTTGCTTTTGCATGTTTTTGTGGCATGTGTTACTTAAAAAATAATACATGAAAGACTGACTGCTTTCTAGAGATTCTGAGGCCCAGGAATTAGTGTTCATTCCTTTTTTATTTTTATTTTTCTAGCTGCTTGCTCTAGGTATTAGGAAGACCCATTTTCCTTCTGCTTGCTAATATTGGTGCTTTATTAAAAGATGTATGCCCATTTTTAAAGGAATGGAAAACAGGGGAATTGGTCATGTCATATCAAAACTTCATTGCAGCAGGGCAGGCATACCAAATGATGAATTGGAATGTGAAGAATGGCAGGCCAGGACAGAAACTACCAAGACTGGATAAAGGTAGTATGAAGAACCTAGGTCGAAGTTTCAGTACCTTAGCAAGTCCCTAAGCAACTTGGTGAGATCCTGTCTCAAAATTTAAAAAAAAAATGTTTGGGAATGTGGCTCAGTGATTAAGTGCCCCTCGGTTCAATCCCTGCTGTGAACAAAAAAAAAAAAAAAAAAAAAGGAAGAACCTGGGTTGAGAGAGATCAGAGGAGGATACTGAGGAAAGTGTATGGAAAACTGGAGGGAAGGATTTATTCAAGTGTTTTGTGTAAAGATGGGGAGGTAGGGACCCCATCAGCAGGAATAAACTTTGGCCTCAGGGACACCTGTCGTTTTAGGCTTAACTTACTTTATGTTATTCTTATTCTGACTAGAGAATTACCCAGGGATCCCAGCCTAGAGGTTTACAGGTAGTAATAGATAAAAAGGACAGGTTGATCGTATACATGGAGGCATGAAACCAAGGGAATTCTGGGGTTCAAGTATTTCCCTGATGGAAATTAAAGTGGTTCCTTATCAGGAGACCATTGTGAAGCTTTGCATGGAGTAGATCATGTTCCTATTATTGACCAGAAAGGAGTTTAACACTTAACCCCAATAATTTATGTGAGACTCGAAGCCATGCACAAGTTAAGTACTCAGGATCCCTTCTGTTGTCTTATATATAGGGAATCTTCACAAACTGGAAGTGAGCAATTTAATTTTTCCAAGGAAGTTTTATTTTAACACAGGTTTCCAAGTGGAAATTACATTTGTGTACTTTTATCTTTCTGTTTCAGAAGATACAGCACCTTTAACTTGAATCTTTCTTTCTTTGAATGCCTGCGTTTTTTCAGGCAACTAACCAGGATGCTTTTATCATCAATCTTTTCATTGCTTTTTTTTGTTGTTGTTGTAACTTATGTCCTTAACACCTCAAAGGATGAGGTTCTGATTATATTATTTTTAGTTCCCTTACTTAGACACTTACATGAAAATTAAACCCTGTGTGAATGTGATATGCAAGAGTCACTTTAGAGGGTTATACATACAATCAGACACTGAAATTCATCAGACACTGCTGCAATCATTCTTGAATTACAATTAGTGCACTTTATAATAGGTACCTGCCACTCAAATTTTTATGGAGGCTAATATTTTCCTCTCAATTAATGAAAGTAAGCTTTCAAAAATCTTTGTGATCTTACTGTTTTCCTAGACAAACTCTACCATGGAAAATATGAAGGGACTGATTTTTACATATAGTAATATTATTTATAATAAAATGAATATATTTTTTAAAACTCATTTCAATAATCCATTCTCTTACATTATGTGTGCGCATTTGGCCATGACACCTGATGGAATTCATGGGACATTAATCCTTTGGAAAATAAGATAGTATTTTTATTAGGGAGTTACCACTGAAGAAATAATTTTTTACCTTATTTCCTTCTAAGTGTCTGTAAGTTTCCACATCACTTAAAGCTATTTCTGTGAGGATTATTGTTCCTGAATATCTTGCCACTGATCATAGTTTAGAGAATTGGAAGTGGTGGAAGAGACTTCAATATTGTCAGTAACTATGATTTTCTATCATTTTGGAAAGAATAGTTTATGACCTTTAAAATAGTTTCCAAAAACTTTATTGGAAGAATAAAAAGTATCATCATGTGGGTGTTTCTTTGTGTGTGTGTGTGTGTGTGTGTGTGTGTGTATGTGTGTGTGAGATGGGGAGGATGAGAAAAGGTGGAGGGGGATTGTAGTAGAAGGACAGAGTAGTAACTGAATACTTAAACACACAAAGTACAGGTATAGCTTTATTTATATATTGTAATATGTCAGAACAGGATAAAAATGTTGCTGATTTAACTTTTAATGTATTATAGTCATGCAACATCTATTATCTTCCTTAATCCTCCCAACACTACTATGTATAGGAAAAAAAATGTTATTACTCTATTTCATGGATGAGTTAGCTAAGTCACACAGGGAATTTTAGCTTTCCTAGATAATATCCTTGTGGACTATCTAGCATCATACCCCTTAAAACAAAGGCTTTAGTAAATGGAACAATTCAGAGTCTGGCCTCTTGGACCTGTAGAAGTACTTGACCAAGGTTAATCATACAGAGGGAATGCAGATCCCTCACTTTTGTTTAAATTGCCCTTTTCAAAGGGACATCCTCAAAAGGCACCCAGATCCTTACTCAATACAACTAGTGATGACAAATATTATAATCTGATGCCCTAAATATCTTATCAGCAAAGAGTAAGCCAAGTTTGGACTGGAAGCTTAAAAGTTGAGCCCCACATTGTTTTGCTCATGAGGCTTAAAATTGAGGATTGTCCACATCTTTGTTCAGCTATTTAGTACTAATCAACTCATATTAGATCATTCACAGGCTCCAGGGAGGAAGTGAGGTAAAACAATTAGGTGTTGTGTAGATGACTAGGGAAAGACCACAGGTGGGTGTTTGTAAACACTGTGATGGGAATAAAATTCAATACATACATGCATATATACATACATACAAAAGCACACACATAGACAAGCTGACCTCATTATAAGAAAGTGTGTATATAACCTATTGGGTTTAAATACTTTCAATAACATTAACAGACTCTCATTGTAGAAAATGTGGGCATTATACAAAGAAGTATTTAAGAAAAAATAACTTTCTAATCTTACCATTCTGAAATAACCATTCCTACCATTTTGGAGTACAGAATTTTCTTTTACATTTATATATAACCATTTCTTACAGTTTTGTGTACTACTTTTTCACCTAATATTATGTCTTATTATAATATTAGATCTTAATTATATATATAAGATATATAAGATATAAGATATATATCTAATATATATAATTATATTATATATAATATTATATATATCTTATATATATCTAATATTATATCTAATAATATATATCTAATATTATCTTATTACAATATTATATCTTAATTATATATATATAAGATATATAAGATATAAGATATATATCTAATATATATAATTATATTATATATAATTATATTAGATATGTAT
This sequence comes from Sciurus vulgaris, assembly GCF_902686455.1. Lineage (NCBI taxonomy): Eukaryota > Metazoa > Chordata > Mammalia > Rodentia > Sciuridae > Sciurus > Sciurus vulgaris. The sequence continues at coordinate 71,154,275 of NC_136471.1, forward strand.
ATATAATATATATCTAATATTATATCTTATTATATATATTAATATTATATCTTATTTTCTCACATTATTAGTAATTCTACAGAATGAAAAGTTACATTTTGGGGGACAGAGATACATTTCAGTGGTAGAACTCTTACCTAGCATGTACAATGTCCGATGCTCAAACCCCAGAACTATCAATAAAAATATTGTTTATGTCTAGGCTTGAAATACCTAGTTTATTGCAAAATTTTCTCAGTCAACTATCAACTTGAAAGCAAGGCCTCTGCCTCAAACCCAAACCTTTCTGTTTTAGTCAGCTTTTTCATTGTTGTGACCAAAAGACCTAAAAATAACAAAGAAGAGGAAAAAATTTTTATTTTGTTTCAACATTTCAGAGGTTCAGTCTATCAACTGCTGACTCCATAGCTCTGAGATAGAGATGAGGCAGAATATCATGGCAGAATAGTATGACAGAGGAAAGCAGATCAAATGTGGCAACTAGGATACAGAGAGAGCTCTGCTCATCAACGACAAATATAAACCTCAAAGGCACACTGTCAGTGACCTGTTTCCTCCAGCCATACATTTCTACTTTTTCTGCCCCTGGTTAATTCATGTCAGTCGATTAATCCACTGATTAGGTCATACCACTCATAATCTAATCATTTCACCTCTGAGAATCTTTGCATTGTCTATTTTGGGGGGTACCTAATATCTCAAACAATACTCTCTTTCCCCAACCTCTGAGGACATTGTTAGCCAGATTAAATACTATGGAGTTAGACCTTTTCTGTCTTGTCCTTGGTAAAGCATATCTACATAAAGCAATGTAGATATGTTTTAGTTATATGATCCAGTTATTAATTATTCTCCAGAATTGATTCTTTCAGTTTAAGAAGAACAGTTTTAGTAAGTATATTGGTCAAATATTCTGCATTCCTGAGAGGCTCCTCAACTCACTTGGTGAGTTTGTGGTAGTTAAGTTATTTATTTTATGAAACAAATATTTAATGAACATCTAATATGTGCTCAGGGCTTTTTGGGTGTTATGGTTTGTATATGGATATCCCCCTAGGGTTCATGTATTGAAGGCTTAGTCTACAATGCAGAAATGTCCAGAGATGGTGCTCTTGGGAGATGATTGTTCCATGACAGTTCTGACCTCCTTAATGGATTTACCTTTTGAAGGGTTCATAATTGATGGTATTAGTTGTAAATGGTAGAAGCGTTGGGAGGTGGGATCTAGATGGAAGATGTAGGCTAATGGAGACATGCCCTGGATGGGTATATCTTCTTCCTGGCCCTGTCCTGCCTCTCTCTTCCTTCCTGGCTGCCATGATGTCGATGTCAGCAACTTTCCTCTGCCATTCCCTTCTTCCATGATGTTCTGACTTGCCTTAGGCCCAAAGCAATGTAGTGTGCTAACTACAAACTGAAATTTCCTAAACTGTGAGACAAAATAAATCTTTCATCCTTGCAACTTGTTATTCTCAAGTATTTTGTAAAGTGACAAAAAGCTATCATTGTGTCCTATGGGTGGTCCAAAGACTGATGTTATCTTTGCCTAAAGGGAGCTCTTCAGAAAAATAAGTTATAAAAATAAATTTAAAAACTAGACTTATGAAACAAAACAATATTACTGGTATCACAATTTGTTTTAATGTAGAAAGATATATTTTGTTTGGCTGAATAAAATTAAGCCTAGAGTTTATAATTTACACCAGTTTATGTATCATTAATTTATTACACTGCCTTAAAGTCTATGGGAAAGGACTACTGACAATGGTCAAGAGAGAGTTCATGGAAGATGGGAGAGTTGTTTCAATCTTCCCTAAGTTTGGCAGGTTAATAGGTCTTATGTTTGCACAATGTTTAGAAGTTTACAGACATTATTAACTCAATAGAATTTGTTAAAAGTCTTGTGAAGTAAATAGGTAAAGTACTATTATTTCAATTTTACCTGACTTTGATCTTCCCTTTTTATTGTTTCCTCATCACTGCCATGACTTCATGACTTTTGTCCATGAGTATCGGCTCATATATTCCTGGGGAAACAGGATTTTTTTCACTAAGTAAACTTAAGAAAGCAAAACCAGTAGATACCAACTTGGAGAAGGCATGTGATATTTCTAAGAAAGCCAGATGAAAGTAAATCTCTGCTGGTAAGTGTCATTTATATGATGTGAATTATAGGGTATCACAAACATGACTATGGGTCTACCTGTGCCTTTGAAATGACATTAATGTCTCCACTTTTGGGGATAGAAGTTATCAGTGTGAACTTCTAATTATTGTTTGGACAGGGGATTTATTACCCCCTTGTTGTCTAAGGATATTGGTATTAATTATTGAAACCATTACTTTTTTTTCACTTAATCTGATGCTGAAGAATGGGGTATGCCAGAATTTTACACAGGAAGCAGTGCTGGGGAATGCCAAGTCTGGATGTGGGCATTTGCACCGCAAGAGGGTGCTGGGATCTTGATCGTGGAGGGAGAGTGGAGTAAAAAGAGGAACAGTCAAAAGGGGAGAGAAAGAATGGGAAAAAGTAGTATAAATTCGGGTTTGATTAATTCTGTTAGTATGATTACACAAATGGTATGCCTTTACTCCATGTACAAACAGAGAAACAACATGTATCCCATTTGTTTACAATAAAAATAAATAAATAAATTCATTTCCTAAAAAAAAAAAAATTCGGGTTTGAGCAAGTGGCCATATACTACCTATTTTTGATTCATCCTTTAGCTCCCAGTAAATTGAACCTACTGGTATTATTTCCACTATAGAAACCTCCCTGATTCATTTGGCAGAGAACTGAATCAGAGGAAGGAAAGTCCTTTCCCTTTGGCTCTCTCATTGTATGTCAGCAATACCCACGTACTTCTGTGATTAGAGCCTGTAGGAAGGAGTCCTTATGTATAAATTTGATGGGCATCAGGCAGGGGAAAATTAAAGAATCAAATTTTGTCCCAGTAGAATATGATTTGGCAAAGCAGACACAGGAATGGGATTTAGAGTGGGGAAATTTATCTTGTAGATTAAAGTTGATATATAGATATTTTAAAAATCAATTCCTTTTCTGACTTTGTGCTAGAAGTTTCCAATACTATTTTCTCATCCTAGTCATAGCTGTGTTGTCTTCTTAGGGATATTTCTTCCATGGCTCGATGTTACACAAAATAACCTGTATTAAATAAAATTAAATGCTTCAAAGGTATAAAGGTTTGGTGGTGGGTGTAGAAGTGCCTGTGGTGGGGAATTGAGGGGAATATTCTAGAGTACACTATGTAAGGGCTCAAATATAAAAGAAAGTAAGATCTTTCATGAAAGCTTAGTCATCAGATGACAGTGGGACTTCCGTGAAAGAGATGGTTGACATTATTGTGTGATGAAAGGCTGGAGAAAACCAATTTTTACTCATGTCTGGTTTATTGCTAACTTTTAAAGCAATATCAGAGAGTGCTTGCCTTCTGCTTTGAAACTACTTATTGGAAATTTAGTGTCTCCAAGATCAATTACACTGGTTTTGAATTGTATAAGGAATTTACCTAAAAGAAACTATATATAATCTTTTAAGTATGTACTGTCAGATGAAGTACCATTAAGTTTAGAAGAACTTCTCATGGACTAAGTTTATTGTGGATATACTTGATTAGATTATAGATATGAAGTATTATCATTGCCTATAGTTATGATTACTGATAGTTATTTGTAAAGAATTATTGTACATTATAATTATTTTAGCTTGATCTCAGAGAAGTGAAAGGTGATAAATTTGAAACTGAAGTTTCAACGTTCTTCTCCATTTCATTACATATAAAGAGAAAATTAAGAAGATTGCCCTGTGTCCCTTTCTTTGTATGCCTCTTGCTATTGCTCATTGGGCAGTTATATACTTGAGGAGAAGTTAAAACTTGGATTTGTAGCATAGAGGTACATATGGGGTGGTACATTTCAACTCAAACTTTCCAGTAATGGTTAAGGTCACACAATTTGGAATCAAGTGCTTGGGTTTGAATTCTGTTACTATGTGATTTTGAGCATATGACTTATAGCCCCATTTTTGTAACTTCCAAAATAGAAAATAATGATAAAGTATAAACTTTCTGTTATTGTGTTATTGTGATGCTAACAGAAGGTAAAATATGTGAAATTCTAAACAGTATCTGAACTCTCTTAATTCTGGCTCTAGGTTGTCATTTTTAAAAATTCTTTTATATCTTACTAAAAACAAATTAATGAAGACTCTTCCTCTTGAAAAGGAAAAAACCACAGATAAAATGTGGACTTACAGAAATTTGGAACTTGCAACAGATCTGAGAAATCCTTTGAAACCCTTTTCCCACTTTTTTTTGGTGGTACTAGGGATTGAACCCCAGAGGTACTGTACCTCTGAGATATATCCTTAGTCCTTTTAATTTTATTTTGAGTTGGGGTCTCACTACATTGCCCAGGCTGGCCTTGACCTTGTGATCCTCCTGCCTCAGTCTCTGCAGTCATTGGAATTATAGGTATGAGCTACTGCATCCCACATGAAGTTTTAGTTTGTTATCTTGTTGTCATATTGCCCAATGCTAATCATCTGTAATAGCACTGCCCAGAAGATACAAACGTGTGCTACAAATGACTCATGCAATTTAAATTTCCTATTTGCCAGATTTTTAAAAATGTAAAAAGAAACAAATATGATCTATTAAAATATATTCAAATTATATTTAAATAATATACCCCAAATATAATCATTGAACATGTAATCAATATCAAAATTATTAATGAACTCTTTTACATTACTTTTAAATTCTAAGCCTTCATGATTTGGCATGTATTTTATACATTCCAAGTTTTTCATAGCCACAGATGGCTAATGATTAATGTATTAAGTAGAGCAGCTTTAGATCATTTTATAATGCCTGCAGATTTATGCTTTTACAAAAAAGGAAAATGTCTCTACATATTTTTTGTATTCCCTGAATTGACTAAACCAGAATACAGGAGTTCGCTATTCAGATTTTTTGCTTCCTTGCTGTAGTTGTATGAGGCCAGATTGGGGCAAGGATGTCAGGGAGAAGTTTATTTGTCTGTCAATTTTTGGAATTTAAAAAAGGTGAAATCATAATTGCCTTTTCTTTTTTTTCCACTTGAAGTTATTATTATTATTATTATTATTATTATTATAGCTTTATAGTTATACATAATAGTTGGGTTCAACCTGACAGACCATAATTGTCTTTTCTAACTAAATTTGAGTCCTTGTTATTAAATTAACAGTTCCATAAATATTTAAGGGTGGTAGAGGACGTTAGCGTATTTTACTTCTTTTCTTTTTTACTACATAACCATGAATACATTCTTTGTTATTGTGTGTGGGAAGTGGGACGGAGAAGGGATGGCACAATTAGCTAATGGAATGAACACTACAATGCAAGTCAAGTCCTGGATTCTAACTCCAACTTTGTCACTTCAGTTTCTTCATCTAGAGAATGAAGGGGTTGAATGAGATGATTTTTAAGGTTCTTCCTAGCATAATCAACACTTTTTTTTTTTTTTTTTTGCAGTATTGTCCCATCAGGAATATCCTAAAGTTATTTTAAAATTTTACTTACCTACCAAGGGGCCAGTCAAAACCTTTATGTTTGTAGTTCTCAACTAGGTTTAAAGGGTACATTAAACAACTGAAATTATTTGCAAAATTGTGAGTTTTGTGAATATGAATGCTTTTCTCAGAGAGATAATATATAGCACTCATCACATTATTTAAGCAGTTATGACCCTGAAAATATGAATGGTTTGAAGTAGTGTAGCTCCTAGGAACTAGTAAACTCTGATTTAAAATTTTCCATTTAGGCCTCAGTAAGTGAAGTGTCTGAGCAGATATGTTGAAGCTCAGTTGAAGGATCTCAGGATTATCCTCCGTCACTTTCAACACTGGTAACAAGAATTTTTTAGAGAGATCAGGATATGGGATTATCAATATGTTCCTATTCCCCTGCTAAAGACTAAATCTAGGCAAGGATTGGGAAAATATGTTTCATTTATGTTTAATATTTATTAAAACGATAAGAGATTTTATTCAAGACAATCACTATAGGCAATTGACCCAATAAAGGAAAGAGATTGGGCTCAACTACAAGATCAAGTGTGGATTTAAAGCCAAGTAAAAGATTGGAGGGGATGATTGATGGAATATTATTAAGAGAAAATATCAAATGTAGAGGGATTATTATTTTTTCTTCTTTTCCTCCTTCCCACCCCTCCTCTATCTCTCTCCTTCCTTCCTCTTTCCGTTTCTCTCTCTCTCTTTCTTTCTCTTTCTTTCTTTCTTTCTTTCTTTCTTTCTTCTTTCTTCCTTTCATCTGTTCTTTTTATCCTCAGTATTAGGGATTCAACCCAGTGCATTGCACATGCTAGGCAGGTGCTCTACCACTGAATGGGTGATTCTTACCATATTGACTTAGGACTCTTGATGAAGGCATGACAAGGATGCGTACATCAAAGGTGATGGATGAGAAATTTGGTCAGTTATTGAGGATGGAGGATTCTCTCTGTACTGTGTATTCTTGCTAAAAGTGGGCTAAGCAGGCATAGGAATGATCAGGCCAAAGTAAAGATCTGAACCAGAATGGAGCTCAGGAGAACTTGAATAAAGCTTGGCAAAAAAAAAAAAAAAAAAATTGTTGAAACGTCATAGACAATTCATGATAAATAAAAGTGAACTTTTCCATGTCTGATAACCTATGTTCCATACATTCTTTTGATTTCTGATGTTTGTAATTTATAAGAAAATTAAGTAAACTATTTTCTGTCTTTTTTTTTTTTTTGGAGGTGCTGGGGATTGAACCCAGGGCCTTATGTTTGCAAGGCAAGCACTCTACCAACTGAACTATATCCCCAGCCCTAAGTAAACTATTGAATGAGCATTAATGTTTTGATTTCTGGAAGTGATTGAGACTGGGAGAAGACTGGGTTTAGTGTTGATTGCAGATCCTACATCAAACTGCTGTGAGTCTCCCTTTCCTTCACATGTATATAAGGAAGCAGTGGTATTTGACTTTCTCTGCCTAACATGTCAGCTTAACAGAGCTGTGAACTAAGCTGATAGCAACAATTACTGACATGTCTCATCTGTCAAATACAGGAAATTCATCTCAGCAGAAGACCAAAGATTTAATTAGCTGTCATCATCATTTTGTCAGCATTAGGACAGCAGAAGTCATCTCCCCATGAAAAGCAAGTAAGTGGCAAAGAATGTATTATAACACAGTTCATGATCAAGTAAATGTGAACTCCAAGCAGTAACAACAACCTTAACCTCCAGCTTGTGTCTGTCTCTCATGCAGATAGTTGAGAATTCAGTCTACACTGGAAATCCAGAGATTAGGGGTGCCCCAAAGTAAAATATGAAGTAGAGGTTGATGTTGAATTCAAATCACACCTTCCACACCATGGCCAGCTGGGTATGTTTTCTAACTATTTTATTGTACAGAAAAATCCAGAAATTGAGACTAAGCTTAATTGGCAAATGTATTGCCATTTGAACAGGATAGTGTTATGAGTAATCAAATAGGATGTGACTGGAAATAACGTGTTTATGATTTGCTACTGCCTGTGTCCATGTTGTAGATGTCTAAAAAAGTCAAATCAAGTTAGGAACACAAGAATGTTGAATAATTCCACTAATCATAGGAATATCTCAATGATGTGAGGTGATTTATTCACAATGGATCCTATTACATGTGTGTGGAGACACATAGGAGAATAGCCAGAGCAAATAAAACAAGTTTATCACTATGACAAGTCTCTGTCATCTTACAACTTTTGATTATGCACTGTGTCAGCCATCTGAAATCAAGAACAACAGTGTGTCTAAGCAAAGTATAAGTTAGTAGCTCTCAAAGGCAATTTAATAAGTTCAACCCTTCTTGAAAGTTTATGATTCTTTTGAAATAACATTAAATTTCATAGAGTTCTAAATCAACAATATGATTTGCAGCAAAGAAGAGTTCTGGATGGAAACTCTGTAGTCATCCTGCTCCTATTGTCAATTCCCCAATTTGAGTTTAAATTTGTTCACATGTAAATTATAGTTAATTATACCTATCTCATAGGCTGGTTATGGAAAATAAAGCCAATAACAAATATAGAGAATTGGGAATATAAAAATGCTCAATAAATATTATTGCCTTCTCCAGCTCCTTTTCCTTGCTTGCCAATTTTGAAGAAAGCCACCAAAGATTTTCATAATTTTTGTATTTTTTCTAATTAGGTACACATGACAGCAGAAGGCATTTCAATTCATTGTACAAACATGGACCATAATTTCTCATTTATCTGGCTATACAAGATGCAGAGTCACACCATTTGTGCAATCATACATGTATGATAATAATATCCATCTTATTCCACAATCCTTCTCACCCCCACACCCTCTTACCTTCCCTCACTCCCCTCTGCACAATCCAAAGATCCTTAATTCTTCCTTAGACCCCTTCCCCATTAAGGACCAGCATAAGCATATCAGAGAAAACATTTGGCTTTTAGTTTTATGGGATTGGCTCATTTTATTTAGCCTGGTATTCTCCAACTCCATCCATTTATCTGCAAATGCCATAATTTCATTCTTCTTTAAGGCTGAGTGAGATTCCATTGTGTATATACCAAAGTTTCTTTATTCATTCGTCTTTTGAAGGGTATCTAGACTGATTGCATAGTTTAGCTATGTGAATTGAGTGGTTATAAACAATGATGTGGTTGCATCACTGTAGCATGCTAATTTTAAATCCTTTGGGAGTAAATCAAATAGTGGGATAGCTGGGTCAAATGGTGGTTTCATTTCAAGTTTTCTGAGGACTCTTCATACTGCTTTTCAGAGTGATTGTATAAATTTGCAGTCCCGCCACCAAAGTTTTTAGTTTACCTTATCCCCCACATCTTTGCCAACACTTATTTTTGCTTGTTGCCATTCTGACTGGAGTGAGATGAAATCTTAGAGTAGTTTTGATTTCCAGTTCTCTAATTGCTAGAGATGTTGGACATTTTTTCATGTATTTGTTGATTGATTATATATACCATCTATGAAGTATCTGTTCAGTTCCTTAGCCCATTTATATATTGGGTTATTTGTTGTTTTGGTGTTAAGTTTTTTGAGTTCATCACATATCCTGGAGATTAGTACTCTACCTGATGTGCATGTGGTAAAGATTTTCTCCCATTTTCTAGGCTCTCTCTTCACATTATTGATGGTTTCCTTTGCTTAGAAGAAGCTTTTTAGTTTGAATCCATCCCATTTATTGTTTCTTGATTTCATTTCTTGCGCTTTAGGAGTCTTGTTAAGGAATGTGGGTCCTAAGCCTACATGATGAAGATTTGGGCCTACTTTTTCTTCAGTTAGGTGGAGAGTCTTTGATCTAATTCCTGGGTCCTTGATCCACTTTGAGTTGAGTTTTGTGCAGGGTGAGAGATAGGGGTTTAGTTTCATTTTGCTGCATATGGATTTCCAGTTTCCCCAGCACCATTTGTTGAAGAGGCTATCTCTTCTCCAATGTATGTTTTCAGAATCTTTGTCTTGTATGAGATAACTGTATTTATGTGGGTTTAGCTTTGTGCCCTCCATTCTGCACCATTGGTCTACATGTCTATTTTGGTGCCAATACCATGGTGTTTTTGTTACTATAGCTCTGTAGTCTAGTTTAAGGACTGGTATTGTGATGCTTCCTGTTTCACTTTGTGCTAAGGATTGCTTTGGCTATACTGGGTCTCTTATTTTGCCAAATGAAATTCATAATTGCTTTTCTATTTCTATGAAGAAAGACATTGGGGTTTTAATAGGAATTACATTAAATCTGTATAACCCTTTTGGTAGTGTGGTCATTTTGACAACATCGATTCTGCCTATCCAAGAACGTGGGAGGTCTTTCTATCTTCTAAGGTTTTCTTTAATTTTTTTCTTTATGTTCTCTAGTTTTCATTGTAGAGGTCTTTCACCTCTTTTGTTAGATTGATTCCCAAGTATTTTCTGAAGCTGTTATGAATGGGGTAGTTTTCCTAATTTCTCTTTCTGAGGATTCATCACTGATGTATAGAAATGCATTTTATTTATGGGTCTTGACTTTATATCCTGCTAATTTGCTGAATTCATTTATTAGTTCTAGGAATTTTGTAGTGGAATTTTTTGGACCTTCTAAATATACAATCATGTTGTCAGCAAATAGTGATAATTTGAATTCCTCTTCTCCTATTCGTATCCCTTTAATTTCTTTCATGTGACTGATTACTCTGCCTACAGTTTCAAGGATGATGTTGAAGAGAAGTGATGAAAGAGGGCATCTTTGACTTCTTCCAGCTTTGAGATGGAATGCTTTCAAGTTTTCTCCATTTAGAATGATGTTGTTCAAGGGCTTAGCATAGATAGCTTTTGTAATGTTGAGGTATGTTTTTACTATTCATAATTTTTCCAGTGTCTTGAGAATGAAGGGGTGTTCTATTTTTTCAAAAGCTTTTTCTGCATGTATTGAGATGATCACATGGTTCTTATCTTCAAGTCTATTGATGTGATGAATTATGTTTGTTGATTTCTGTATGTTGAATCAGCCTTGCATCCCCAAGATGAACCCCACTTGATCATGGTGCACTATCTTTTAATTATGTTTTTGTATGAAATTTGCCAGAATTATAATGAGAATTTTTGCATCTGTGTTCATCAGGAATATTGGTCTGCAGTTTTCTTTCCTTGATGTGCCTTTGTTAGCTTTTAGTATCAGGGTGATATTAGCCTCATAGAATGAGCTTGAAAGGGTTCCCTGCTTTTCTATTTCATGGAATACTTTGAGGAGTATTGGTATTAGTTCTTCTTTGAAGGTCTTGTAGAACTTGTCTGACAATCCATCTGATCCTTGGAACTTGTCTGACAATCCATCTGATCCTTGGAACTTGTCTGACAATCCATCTGATCCTTGGATTTTCTTGCTTGGTAGTCTATTAATGGTACCGTCTATATCATTGTTTGAAATTGATCTGTTTAAATTGTGCATGTCTTCTTGATTCGGTTTGGGTAGATCATATGTCTCTGGAAATTTGTTGATGTCTTTGAAATTTCCATTTAATTGGAGTATAAACTTTCAAAATAGTTTCTGATTATCTTCTGTATTTCAGTATTGTCCTTTGTGATGTTTCGTTCTTCATCCCAAATATTTGTAATTTGAGTTTTCTCTCTTTCTGTTCTTAATGTCACTGTTTGTCGGCTTTATATATTTTTTTCAAAGAAACAACTTTTTGTTTTGTCAATTTTTTGAATTGATTCTGTTTCATTTTTATTGATTTCAGACCTGATTTTAATTATTTCCTGTCTGCTATTTTTGGTGTCGATTTTTTCTTCTTTTCTAGAACTTTGATGTGTATGTAATGTTAGGTCATTTATTTGTTGATTTTTTATTCTTTTAATGAATGAGCTTTATGTAATAAATTTTCCTCTCTGAACTGCCTTCATAGCGTCCCTGAGATTTTTATGTGTTTTATCAGTGTTCTCAATTACCTCTAAGAAATTTTTATTACCTCCCTGGTGTCTTCTGCTATCCATGCATTATTTAATAGCATATTATATAGTTTCCAGGTTTTGCAGTAGATTCTATTTATTTTGTCATTGATTTCTAATTTCTTTCCACTGTGATCTGATAGAATGTAGGGTAATATCTCTACTTTTTTTGTATTTGTTAAGAGTTGCTTTGCGGCATAAGGTCTATTTTAGAAAAGATCCATGTACTTCCAAGAAGAAAGTTTATTTGCTTGTTGATAGATAAAATATTCTATACATGTCTGTTAAGTCTAAATTATTGATTGCATTATTTTTTTTTTCAGTGCATCTTTAGCAAAGTTTTAATAGATAAGATAGAAAAGAGGTTTAAGGGTCAATTAAATTTGAGAAACACAGGGTTAAAACAAAGTAAAGCTGATTGTTTCTCCAGGGGACAAATGCAGTATGCAACATTTCCCAAAGTTGTTTGGACATAAAACTTCCTACCCTTTTTTGGAGCAGTGTATATTCCTATAGGACTAGTATTCTATGTGAAACAATTTGGAAAATGCTGATGTACAGTTTTATTTTTCTTTTGCTGATTTGTCTGCTTTTTTTTTTATTGTAAACAAATGGGATACATGTTGTTTCTCTGTTTGTACACGGCGTAAAGGCATACCATTTGTGTAATCATAAATTTACATAGAGTAATGTTGTTTGATTCATTCTGTTATTTTTTCCCTTCCCCCCACCCCTCCCACCCCTCTTTACCCTCTATACAGTACTTCCTTCCTCCATACTTGCCCCCCTCCCTAACCCTAACTCTAACCCTAACACTAACCCGTCCCTCCCCCCCATTATGTGTCATCCTCCACTTATTAGCGATATCATTCATCCTTTGGCTTTTTGAGATTGGCTTATCTCACTTAGCATGATATTCTCCAATTTCATCCATTTGCCTGCAAATGCCATAATTTTATCATTCTTTATGGCTGAGTAATATTACATTGTATATATATACCACAGTTTCTTTATCCACTCATTAATTGAAGGGCATCTAGGTTGGTTCCACAATCTGGCTATTGTGAATTGAGCAGCTATGAACATTGATGTGGCTGTATCTCTGTAGTATGCAGATTTTAAGTCCTTTGGGTATAGACCAAGGAGTGGGATAGCTGGGTCAAATGGAGGGTCCATTCCAAGTTTTCTAAGGAATCTCCACACTGCTTTCCAGAGTGGCTGCACTAATTTGCAGCCCCACCAGCAGTGTATGAGTGTACCTTTCTCCCCACATCCTCGCCAACACCTGTTGTTGCTCGTATTCTTGATAATTGCCATTCTAATTGGGGTGAGATGGAATCTTAGGGTGGTTTTGATTTGCATTTCTCTTATTACTAGAGATGTTGAGCATTTTTCCATATGTTTGTTGATTGCTTGTAGATCTTCTTCTGTGAAGTGTCTATTCATTTCCTTAGCCCATTTGTTGACTGGATTATTTGAATTCTTGGAGTAGAGTTTTTTGAGTTCTTTATAGATTCTGGAGATTAGTGCTCTATCTGAAGTATGATTGGCAAAGATATTCTCCCACTCTGTAGGCTCTTTCTTTGCATTGCTGATAGTTTCCTTTGCTGAGAGAAAGCTTTTTAGTTTGAATCTATCCCAGTGGTTGATTCTAGCTTTTATTTCTTGTGCTATGGGAGTCCTGTTAAGGAAGTCTGGTCCTAGACCAACAAGGTGAAGATTTGGACCTACTTTTTCTTCTATAATCTGCAGGGTCTCTGGTCTGATTCCGAGGTCCTTAATCCATTTTGAGTTTAGTTTCGTGCATGGTGAGAGATATGGGTTTAGTTTCATTCTGTTGCATATGGATTTCCAATTCTCCCAGCACCATTTGTTGAAGAGGCTATCTTTTCTCCATTGCATATTTTTGGCCCCTTTGTCTAGTATGAGAAAATTGTATTTATTTGGGTTTGTGTCCGTGTCCTCTATTCTGTACCATTGATCTACCTTTCTATTTTGGTACCAATACCATGCCGTTTTTGTTACTATTGCTTTGTAGGAGAGTTGAAGATCTGGTATTGCAATACCCCCTGTTTCACTCTTCCTGCTAAGGATTGCTTTAGCTATTCTGGGTTTCTTATTCTTCCAAATGAATTTCATAATTGCCTGCTCTATTTCTGTAAGGTACGTCATTGGGATTTTAATTGGAATTGTATTGAATTTGTATAGCACTTTAGGTAGTATGGCCATTTTGACAATATTAATTCTTCCTATCCAAGAACATGGAAGATCTTTCCATCTTCTAAGGTGTTCTTTAATTTCTTTCTTTAGTGTTGTATAGTTCTCATTGTAGAGGTCTTTCACCTCTTTTGTGAGATTGATTCCCAAGTATTTTATTTTTTTTGAGGCTATTGTGAATGGGGTAGTTTTCCTAATTTCTCTTTCTGAAGATTCATCACTTATGTATAAAAATGCGTTGGATTTATGGGCATTGATCTTGTAACCTGCTACTTTACTGAAATCACTTATGAGTTCTAAGAGTTTTCTGGTGGAATTTCCAGGTTTCTCTAAATATATAATCATGTCATCAGCGAACAGGGATAGTTTGAGTTCTTCTTTTCCAATTCGTATCCCTTTAATTTCTTTGGTTAGTCTAATTGCTCTGGCCAGAGTCTCAAGAACGATGTTGAATAGAAGTGGTGAAAGAGGGCATCCCTGCCTTGTTCCAGTTTGTAGGGGGAATGCTTTCAGTTTTTCACCATTTAGAATGATATTAGCCATGGGCTTAGCATAAATGGCCTTTACAATGTTAAGGAATGTTCCCACTATCCCTATTTTTTCTAGTGTTTTGAGCATGAAGGGGTGCTGTATTTTATCAAATGCTTTTTCTGCATCTATTGAAATAATCATGTGATTCTTGACTTTAAGTCTATTAATATGGTGAATTACGTTTATTGATTTCCTGATGTTGAACCAACCTTGCATCCCTGGGATGAAACCCACTTGATCATGGTGCACTATCTTTTTAATATGTTTTTGTATGCGATTTGCTAAAATTTTGTTGAGAATTTTTGCGTCGACGTTCATTAAGGATATTGGTCTGAAATTTTCTTTCCTTGATGAGTCTCTGTCTGGTTTAGGTATCAGTGTGATATTGGCTTCATAGGATGAGTTTGGGAGGGTTCCCTCCTCTTCTATTTTATGGAATACTTTGAGAAGTATTGGAATGAGCTCTTCTTTAAAGGTTTTGTAGAACTCGGCTGAGAACCCATCTGGTCCCGGACTTTTCTTTGTTGGTAGGCTTTTGATGACTTCTTCTATTTCAGTACTTGAAATTGGTCTATTTAAATTGTGTATGTCCTCCTCATTCAGTTTAGGCAATTCATATGTCTCTAGAAACCTGTTGATGTCTTCGAAATTTTCTATTTTGTTGGAGTATAGATTTTCAAAATAGCTTCTAATTATGTTTTGTATTTCTATCCTGTCTGTTGTGATATTTCCTTGTTCATTCCGAATTTTAGTGATTTGGGTTTTCTCTCGTCTTCTCTTTGTTAGTGTGGCTAAAGGTTTATCAATTTTGTTTATTTTTTTGAAGAACCAACAATTCATTTTGTCAATTTTTTGTATTGTTTCTTTTGTTTCAATTTCATTGATTTCAGCTCTGAGTTTAACTATTTCCTGTCTTCTACTACTTTTGGTGCTGTTCTGTTCTTCTTTTTCTAGGGCTTTGAGCTGTAGTGTTAGGTCGTTTATTTGTTGAGTTTTACTTCTTTTATTAAATGCGCTCCATGAAATAAATTTCCCTCTAAGTACTGCTATCATAGTGTCCCAGAGATTTTGATGTGATGTTTCTTTGTTCTCATTTACCTCTAAGAATTTTTTAATTTCCTTCCTAATATCTTCTGTTATCCATTCATCATATAATAGCATATTGTTTAATCTCCAGATGTTGGAATAGTTTCTGTGTTTTACTCTTTCATTTATTTCTAACTTCAATCCATTATGATCTGATAGAATACATGCTAGTGTCTCTATCTTCTTGTATTTGCTAACATTAGCTTTGTGGCATAATATATGGTCTATTTTAGAGAAGGATCCATGTGCTGCTGAGAAGAAAGTGTATTCGCTCTTGGTTGGATGGTATATTCTATAAATGTCCGTTAAGTCTAAATTATTGATTGTGTTATTGAGATCTATGGTTTCTTTGTTCAATTTTTGTTTGGAAGATCTGTCCAGTGGTGAGAGAGGCGTGTTAAAATCACCTAGTATTATTGTGTTGTGGTCTATTTGGTTTCTGAAATTGAGAAGGATTTGTTTGATATACATAGATGAGCCACTGTTTGAGGCATAGATGTTTATGATTGTTATATCTTGCTGATTTATGCTTCCCTTAAGCAGTATGAAATGACCTTCTTTATCCCTTCTGACTAACTTTGGCTTGAAGTCCACATTATCGGAAATGAGGATGGATACTCCAGCTTTTTTGCTGAGTCCATGTGCATGGTATGTTTTTCCCCATCCTTTCACTTTTAGTCTATGGGTATCTTTTTCTATGAGGTGAGTCTCTTGCAGGCAACATATTGTTGGATCTTTCTTTTTAATCCTGTCTGCCAGTCTATGTCTTTTGATTGATGAATTCAGGCCATTAACATTCAGGGTTATTATAGAGAAATGATTTGGTTTCCCGGTCATTTGGTTCATTTTTAACATTTTGTTTATTTATTTGTTTGACACAACTTGTTTCCTCCTTTATTTGACAATTCCTTTAGGATAATTCCTCCCTTTGCTGATTTGCTTCTTTGTTTTTCATCTCTTCCTCATGGAATATTTTGTTGAGAATGTTCTGTAATGCTGGGTTTCTTTTTGTAAATACTGATTGCATTATTGAGTTCTATAGTTTCTTTTTTTAGTTTTTCTTTGGAAGATCTATCTAGTGGTAACAAAGTTGTGTTAAAGTTACCCTGTATTATTGTGTTGTGATTTATTCTTGAAATTGGAAGCATTTGTTTGATGTATTTAGGTGCTGTATTGTTTGGGGGATTAAATATTTATGATTGTTATGTGTTGTTGATGTATGGTTCCCTTAAGCAGTATGAAATGTCCTTTGTTATCCTTTCTGAGTAACTTTGGCTGGAAGTCCACTTTATCTGATATGAGGATGGAAAGCCCTGCATGTTTACACAGTCCATGCACATGATATGTATTTCCTCATCCTTTCACCTTCAGTCTGTGGATGTCTTTTCCTCTGAGATGAGTCTCTTGAAGACAGCATATTATTGCATCTTTTTTTAAAAAAATCCAATCTGCCAGTCTATGTCTTTTTTTTTTTTTTGGTGTCAGGGATTAAACCCAGGGACACTTAACCACTGAGCCACATCCACAGCCCAATTTTGTATTTTATTTAGAGACAGGGTATCACTGAGTTGCTTAGTACCTCGCCCTTCTGAGGCTGACTTTGAACTTGAAACCTCCTGCCTCAGCCTCCCAAACCACTGGGTTTACAGGCATGTACCATTGTCCCTGGTCAGTCTATGTCTTTTGATTGTGAATTTAGGCTATTAACATTCCATGTTCTCATTGAGGTATGATTTATATTCCTGTTATTTTCGTTAATTTTTGGTTTTTAACTTGGTTTCTCCTTTGATTGACTTTTCCTTTAGTGTAGATCCTCCCTTTACTGATTTACATTTTTATTTCATTTTTTCCTCATGTAATATTTTGCTGAGAATGTTCTCTAGTGCAGGCTATCTAGTTGTAAATTCTTTTAACTTTTGTTTAGCATGAAAAGTTTATATTTTATCATCAATCTGAAGGTTAAGTTGGCTGGATATAAGATTCTTGGTTGGCATCCATTTTCTTTCAGATTCTGGTATATATTTTTCCAGAATCTCCTAGTTTTGAGGGTCTGGATTGAGAAATCTCTTGGTTGGCATCCATTTTCTTTCAGAGTCTGGTATATATTGTTCCAGGATCTCCTAGTTTTGAGGGTCTGGATTGAGAAATCTGCTGAGATCCAAATTTGTTTCCCTCTATATGAAATCTGAACGTTTTCTCTCGTGGCGTTGAAAATTTTATCCTTATTCTGTATGGTAGCCATTTTCATTATAATGTGTCTTTGTGTGGGTCTATTTTAATTTTGTACATTTGGGTTCCTATAAGCTGCTTGTATTCGATTTTCTATTTTACTTTTAGTTTTGGATATTTTCTGGTATTATTCATTGAAAAGATTTTGTGTTCCTTTGGTTTGTATCTGTGATTTCCTCTATTCTGAGAAATCTTAAATTTGGTCTTTTCAAGTTATCCTATAATTCTTGGAAGTCCTGTTCATGGTTTCTTACCATCTTCACTGTGTGCTCAACTTTATTTTCAAGATCATATATTTTGTTTTCTTTGCCTGAGGTTCTGTCTTCCAAGTGATCAAGTCTATTGGTGATGCTTTTTACTTAATTTTTAACTTAGATTTTTTTCTTCCATTTCAAGGATTTCTGTTTGTTTATTTTTCAGGATCTCTATCTCTTCATGGAAGTGATCTTTTGCTACCTGTATTTGTTCTCTGACATCATCCTTTCCTTCACAGATCAATTTAAGTATGTATATTCTGATCTCTTTCTCTGATATTTCTTCTACTGTGTCATCAATTGATTCTAGTATTGTAGCATCTGGGTTTGCTTGGGGTATTTTCTTCCCTTGTTTTTTTCATGTGGTTCGTGTGTCTTGCCATTTAGCAGTGCAGATCTAAGGTATCACAGTTTCTTATAGTGCCCCTGCAGGCTTCTGATATCTCACCTTTAAGGTAGAAATCAATATTAACAGCACCCAATGCAATCAATATGCACCTTAAACCAAATAGCACCTATTAAGATGTTTATAGTTTTGTCTCAATAAATAGAAATGATGTGCTCAATCATTGCCTACAATATAAACAGTAGGTTTGCAAAAGGGCCTACAATTTCTGAAGGTAGACAAAGAGAGAATTTTGGTGGCATAGGATGTGTATTTATGACATGGGGGGGGACAGAAGTATTAGATAATAGGAAGAGGGAAAGAGGAATTAATAGACATTGTCTATTAGCAGGAGAAGAGACAGAAAGAGAATGTGAGGAAACGTGGGAGGAAAATAAATAGAAAGAGTGAAAAAAATAAAATCAGAAAATAAAAATAATAATAAAATAAAATAAGAAAAAAAAAGACATGGAAAAAATGTAAAAATAAAAGCAAATACAACAAAACTGTAATATACTATTCAGACATCTCAGTCCTCAACAGCCTGATGCATGAAAAGTACTTGGTTTTAAAAATGGTGGGGATGTGAGAGCTGGAAAAGAAAAGAAAACAATATATCAAAGGAAAATTGAACAATTAACTTTTTCCGTTGGAGCTCAATAGTTTTTCTGCTTCCCTTCTCATTTGATAATTGTCTGGAATTTGTTGGTATCTCCACCTTCAGGATGGTGAGAGTTATTAGGGTGTGAGGGTTAGACTTTGAGGTGGAACTCCTGGAGGTGGGGTATAGCAATTACCAGCCCCTGTTGGAAGACTGCGCCCCAGGAATCTCCATGGGGTTCACTCATGTGATGTAGGAGCCTGATCTTAGACCATTATGTCACTTACATACCCCACAATTCCTGGCCTCTAATTTAGTCTCTAAACCTTATCTCTCTCACCCCCACCCTTTCAACTTCCCAATCAGGCACTTCTTTCTCCAGAGGTCCTGAGAGATGAGTGCCAGGCCCTGTGTGCCTGTCATGGAGAGCTGTTCTATATCAGGTGGATCAGTTCCAGGTGTTGAGAACCATGGGCTGGCCACATAGCTGCAAGCACTGGGCTGGGTGGGTGACTAGGGAGGAGTTGGGAGACTGGGGATTGAGAAACCAGAGGACCCTGTTGATTGCAAATAGGTGGGACCAGGGGATTGGTGCATGCTGGATTGTGGAGGGAGTTGAGGACCCGGCTGGTATCAGGTCCCAGCAAGTCCCAGCCTGAGTTGGCCCTGGAAATCTGGTGGGTACTGGATTGGTTGGCTGGGCAAGACAAGGGCAAAATGCCCTCACACTCTCTTCCAATCTATGGACACCATGCAAGGCTGTCTCCTGTGTCTGCAGCAAGATGGTGGCTATTAACAACCTAGGGAGACTTCAGGTTAAACCAAGCCTCAGGTACCTTGGTGATGGTATTCCAGGCTCTGGCTGGTTTCCCAATATGGAGGCTACAACAATATGAGATGGCGATGGTGTTAGCAGAGATAACCCAAGATGGAGGAAGAGGTGTCCCAAGATGGAAGGGACCACTTTCAGAAATAGGGCAATGAGGGCAGACATGCAGTGATTTGGGGCAGCCACATTCAGAGATGCAGCACTGTGGTAGCAGTGCTGCAGTGAGTGGCTGCCTCCAGGCTCTGTCCAGTGTCCCAAGCTGGAGGGACACTCCACTACAGTGTCCCTCACTACATTGAGGTGGCTATGGTGGTGGTTGCTGTGTCTAAAGATGGAGGCAGCTGCATTAGAAGATGAGACAGTGGCAGCAGGCTGTTCAGTGATAGTGGGCAGCCACGTTGGTAGATGGGAAGCCCTACACAGTGCTGGAGCTCTGTGCAGCACCAATTTTCATAATTTTTGAAGTTATTGAATATTGTTCTGCAGATAATCTCTAAATTTTCAGTGAGTATTCATTTTATATCACATTACATTTTTCACAGCACTTTTATTTTAATCATTAGGTTTATGACTGACAAATGTATAACCATGAGGAACAAGATTAAAGTAAGTCAAATGAGGCACTGTGAGTGCAAATTTTAAGGAAACTCTCATCTTCAGGGTTGTGAGGACACTTCACTTGCCTCACCTTAATCCTGGTCTTGATCATCACTAGAATTTAAGTTCTTCTCATAAGTTATTTTTTCATTTCAAGTACTTTATCATTTATGTGGTTTTGTCTGTGTCTTCTATTCTGTACCTTTGGTCTGCCTGTCTATTTTGGTGCCAATACCATGCTGTTTTTGTTACTATTGCTCTGTAGTATAGTTTAATGTCTGGTATTGTGATACCTCCTGTTTCATTTTTTCTACTCAGGATTGTTTTGGCTATTCGAGGTCTCCTGTTCTTCCACATGAAGTTCTGATTGAGTTCTCTATTTCAATGAGGAGTGTCATTGGGACTTTAATTGGAATTGCATTGAATCTGTATAGCACCTTTGGTAGAATGGCCATTTTGACAATGTTAATTCTGCCTATCCAAGAACATAGGAGATCTTTCCATTTTTGAAGGTTTTCTTCAATTTACTTCTTGAATGCTCTGTAGTCTTCATTGTAGAGGTCTTTCACCTCTTTTCTTAGATTAATTCCCAAGTATTTTATTTTTTTTTTGAGGCTACTGTGAATAGAGTGGTTTTCCTAATTTCTCTTTCAGAGGATTCATCACTTACGAATAGAAATGCACTAGATTTATGTGTATTGATTTTATAAATACAGTCACCTCATATTAGACAAAGGAGCCAAATACATACAATGGAGAAAAGATAGCCTCTTCAACAAATGGTGCTGGGAAACCTGGAAATCCATATGCAGTAAAATGAAATTAAGCCTCTATCTCTCACCCTGCACAAAAATCAACTCAAAATGGATCCAGGACCTTGGAATCAGACCAGAGACCCTGCATCTTATAGAAGAAAAAGTAGGCCCAAATCTTCATCATGTTGGCTTAGGATCAGACTTCCTCAACGAGATCCCCAAAGCACAAGAAATCACAGCAAGAATCAATAAATGGGATGGACTCAAACTAAAAATCTTTTTCTCAGCAAAGGATACAATCAAGAATGTGAAGGGAGAGCCTACAGAGTGGGAGAAAATCTTTTCCACACACACTTCAGATAGAGCCCTTATCTCCAAAATTTATAAAAAACTTACAAAACTTTACACCAAAAATACAAAGAACCCAATCAATAAATGGGTCAAGGAACTGGAGAGACACTTTACAGAAGAAGACACACAGGAATAAATATATGAAAAAGTGTTCAACATCCCTAGTAATTAGAGAAATGCAAATTAAAACAACTCTAAGATTTCATCTTACTCCAATTAGAATGGCTATTATCAAGAACACAAACATTAATAGATGTTGGCGTGGATGTGGGGAAAAAGGCACACTTTTACATTGTTGGTGGAGTTCC
Organism: Sciurus vulgaris; assembly: GCF_902686455.1. Taxonomy (NCBI): domain Eukaryota; kingdom Metazoa; phylum Chordata; class Mammalia; order Rodentia; family Sciuridae; genus Sciurus; species Sciurus vulgaris. The sequence goes on from NC_136471.1 coordinate 71,175,930, forward strand.
AAATTGGTGCAGCCACTCTGGAAAGCAGTATGGAGAATCCTCAGAAAACTTGGAATGGACCTACCTTTTGACCCAGTTATCCCACTCCTCGGTTTATACCGAAAGGACTTAAAATCAACAAACTACAGTAACACAGCCACGTTGATGTTTATAGCAGCTCAGTTCACAATAGCTAGATTGTGGAACCAACCTAGAAGGCCTTCGACAGATGAATGGATAAAGAAACTGTGGGATATATACACAATGGAATACTATTCAGCTATAAGGAAGAATAATATTATGGCATTTGCAAATAAATGAATGGAGTTGGAGAATATCACGCTAAGTGAAATAAGCCAACCCCCAAAACCAAAGGCTGAATGTTTTCCCTGGTAAGTGGATGATGATACATAATGGGGGTGGGGGTGAGAGAAGAATGGAGGAACTTTAGATTATGTAGAAGGAAATGAGAGTGAGTGGGTATGAAAAATGGTGGAATGAGATAGACATCATTGCCCTATGTACATGTATGATTACATGAATGGTATGAATCTACATTGTGTACAACCACAGAACAAAATGATATACCCCATTTGTATACAATGAATCAAAATGCATTTAATTCATTTAATCTGTAAAAGATAAAAAAATAAATAAAAAAGACTGTCTTTTTAATGGCTAATGGCATATTTCTTCATTTGGATCTATATATTCATATGAGGTATCTTTTTCACCTGTAAAATTATGCCAGCCAAACCTATCCTCTGCTACTACATTAAGAAGAATAGGCCAAATGCTATAGATCCAAGGAGGATGAGAGACACATGAAGTATATCTGGATCCATCCTAAAAATTGGAGCCAACTGCAGCTAAACCCAATCCAAGCAGTCCACTTACAGATGCATAAGGAGAATAAATGATTTTTGTTTTAATTCACTGAGTTTTGGGGTGATTTGGTATGCAACATGTTTGTAGATATGACTGAGTGATATAGAGTGTTAAATGGCTTCCCTAAGATGACATGACTTATCCATGATAGACTTAGGAGTAGAATCCAGGATCCCTGACACCTAACATTGTGCTCTTTCTACCAGAACACAATAAAGAAATTAGTGATTGTTTCACTTTTCTGGATACCCTGGGTTGGTAGTAATGTGAGTTTCCACCCTTTTCCTGCCAGGTACATACTCTCTAGGTCCTCCAACTAAATACCCAGTTTCATTTATCACTTCTTAAGGTACAAGAGACCCCAGGGGTAATGCTTTATTCTGTTATATTTTGGTAGTCTCATGCCTCCCTTCTATAGTCCATGTCCAATTCTAACCCATTGCAATTTATATTTCTAAAGACATAGTCTTATTTGGACTTTAAAAAATACCATTATTTTATTTTATCCAAGCCTCACAATATCTACAGATGACATGATCCTTATGTAGTTTGCTCTAGATTCATTTGAATCCTAAACCAGTGTAGAGGAACAAAGTAGGAGCTTAAATCAAGGCAATATAGGTGCTGACTTCATCTGGACCATACTGAGAACTCTATTTAAATAAAAGAAGGCAGTATATGCCCCTTCCCCCCAGAAAAAAAAAAAAAAAACAGAGAAGCAAATTGAGTTGGGAAAGGTAGTGCCATAGAAGGGTATGGTAAGCACAAAGTGTACATGAGAATCAAAGTATAGCATTTTAGGCATCTTAGGAATAAGCAAGTAGCTGCTTCTCCTGCAGTTCCTTGAAATTACTCAATATTTGCATCCTTTGTCAAATTCTATCTATCCTCCATTGGGACATAGGTTGGGGGTAGAGGATAGTTTTACACTATCGTTCTATCCTCATTCTATTTTAAAAGTGGAGCATCCATTAGTAACAGCTGTAGTGGACTTAGAATAGGAGTAAGAATTGTGAGATGATATTTAGTGGTTTATCAGAAGCTAGAATATTTCATTTTTATTTAAGCCTAAGACTTCTGACTCTCCTTAATTCTACACTAAGAATTTCACATACTCAGAAAATATTTTTTTTAGAATATTAAAACAAAATTGTCACGGTACACATGCATAACTAAAAACAGTATACAGAGCCTTATAGTTAATAAAAATAATTTTCTGTCCTAGCCCCTTCCAAGGATAACCACATTTAACTAATTGAATAACAATACATTAAACACTCAAGTTTCCACTGAAAAAAACCTGCAGAAACATATTCACTGTAATCAGAGAGCCTGGTGAGTTGGAGTTTAGAAAAAAGTAAACAAACAATCTCTCAGGTACCTTTATTGTTTATATATTTTTACCACTCCAAGTAGATATTTTTGAGAGAATACTTTTGATTTTCCAATTTATGGGAAGGTGGGTTGATTTGCAAATCTCCATCTTGTGGTTTAGGAAAATATATGTACTGAATATTTTAGTGTGTTTTAAATATATCACTCCCAGATAATCTTTTATATGCATAACTCATAAAGGAGGTGGTAAAAAAAAAAAACTTTTCATAGAGTAAGCTTCCAGTGGTAGTGTTCTTGTATACTTTTTATTTACTATTCTTACCTCACTGTTTTGGCTAGGAATTCAAGTACTCTGTTGAATAAAAGAGATGAGTGCAATCAAATATTATTGATATATATTTTAGTCAACTTTCTTGTCACTGTGACAAAATACCTGAGAAAATCAACTTAAAGGAAGAAAGGTTTATTTGGGCTCATGGTTCCAGTGGTTTTAGTCCATAGTTACTTAGCTTTGCTTATTTAATTTCTGATCTTAGAGAAAAAACTCTTGGCTTTCCACTTAGCGCTATCACTTTTGCTCTTCGGTGAGGCAGAACACCATGGTAGGAAGTGCATAGTAGAGCAGAGGTACTCAGCTCATGATAGCCAGGGAGGAGAGATAGACAGAAAGAGAAAGGAAGGTACTGGGTACAAGATATACCATTCAAAAACATGCCACATGTGACCCACCTCCTTCAAAAGGCCACATACCTTGAAGTTTCCACCAGCTGGGGACAAAGACTTTAACACATGAAGGGTAGAAACAGACTCATAGACTTATGGTGGAAAAATTGGGAACCAAGTAACATATTCACAGATTTATAGTTGATTCATGTCTACTAAGGTGTCATAGACACATCATGGTAAAAGGACAGTCTCTTTAAATAAATGATGTTGGGGAGGGTTTCAAGATGGAGGCCTAGAGGGTGGCTGCATTTCATGTTGCTCCAGGACTCAGGATTTAAAAGAGGAGATATTGAGACACTTGGGACCAACTCAAAGCAGTCGGGTGACTCTCACCCACTGGGAAGGCGTCCCAGATGGGACAGTGGTCCCGGAACGCAGGGAACTTTGTGAAGTAGAGCTGCCAGCGAGACGCCCCTCCCCCCACTGGAGCAGTGAACTCGGACAACTGGGAGCGCCGTAAGGGAGGCCGCTCGGCACAGCGCTGGGACTCGGAGCAACCACTGGGGCTCCGGCGGCTGCCCAGGGGAGGAGTGGCGAGGAGAACTGTGTGGACTCAGAACACCGGGGCCTGCACTGAGGAGGAGGAGAGGAGCGTGGCCGCTTGGGTTCGGAGTGACTACACCAGAGCTAAAGGCGGTTGCCAGAGGAGAAGCCGCGCGGCGAGATGTTTGGACTCAGAACGACTGCTTCTGAACCCCGGGGCCTGCCCTGAGGACGAGGAGGAGGAAGAGGAGCATGGCCACTTGGTTTCGGAGTGACTACAACAGAGCTACAGGCGGTTGCCAGAGGACTGGCTGCGTGGCGAGCTGTTTGGACTCTGACCACTTCTGAACACCGGGGCCTGCCAGAGGGGGAGGAGGAGGAGGAGGAGCGTGGCAGGTCATTTGGACTCGCAGAGACTGCATTAGCGCTCCAGGCGGCTGCTCAGAGAAGAAGGTGAGTGGTGAGTTGTTTGGACTTAAAGTGACAGCTCCTGAACACAGGGGGGCTGCCTGGAGGAGAAGCGTGGTGGGTTGCTTGGTCTGGAGTGGCCGCACCAGAGCTCCGGGCGGTTGCCCAGAGGACCCGTGCAGCGGGTCACATGGATTCAGAGCCACTCAGAGCGACCGCTCCTGAACACCCGGGGGGTTATCTGGAAAAGGAGGAGGAACGGGGAGGGTCACTTCGACTCGGAGTGATTGATTGCCCAGGGCTACGGGTGGTTGGTGGGAGGTGGAGGCACGCAGTGAGTTTCTTGGACTCCTAGTGACCGCACCGGAATACTGGGCGGCTGTCTGGAGGAAGAGGCGTGTGGCGGGTCTCTGGGACTCAGAGCGATTGTACGGGGCCCCAGGTGGCTGCTCAGAGGAGGGGCCGCATAGCCAGGCGATTAGGTGCAGAGCAGGGTCCCAGGATCTAGGAGGCTTCTTGGTGGAAGAGCCGCACAGAGACAGGCTTAGGGCGGAGCGAAGGTTCCAGACCCGGGGGTAGATTCTCTGAGGAGGGGCAGCCTAAGGAGATTCATCTGTGAAGGGTGAGGCTCCCAGGCCCAGGAGGTAGGGCCGGACCCCTGGGAACATTGCAGAGGAAGGCAGCCCAGCCCAGGCGGTAGCTGTAAATTGAGGGGAACCTCTAGGAGGGAACTGACCAGCGAGACATCCCCACCAGGTGAGTCTTCCCTGCCGGGTGAGGTTTCCCCACAAGGACGGTAAAACCAGAGACTCAGGCCCAAACAGGCCTTGCCTCAGCCCCGCAGCCTAGGTCCCCTTTGGATAACCATTGGTTAACAAGTGGAGGCACCTCTGCCCACTAGCAGGGATTATACCCCACCTGAAGGCCACCACTCCTAGAGAGGCAGCTTCCTTGTGGAGCACCGCATTATCAACTTCCTCTAAGACTTCAGCCTACTGAAGGCTAAGGGGGGATATATATAGAAATCTTCAGGGACATTGTTAGTCAATAGAGGAAATCTGCAATATCTCAGCGGTCCACTGAAACCTGAACAATATGAGAAAACAAGGAAAGAAAATGCTGCAAACAAATCTAGATGTTACATCAATAAAACCCAATGACAGCATGGCAGAAGAAATGACAGAAAAGGAGTTCAGAATGTACATAATTAAAATGATCAGAGAAGCAAACGATGAGATGAAAGAGCAAATGCAAGCATCGAATGATCACACCAATTGACAATTAAGAGAGCAAATACAGGAAGCAAAAGATCATTTCAATAAAGAGTTAGAGATATTGAAAAAAAACCAAACAGAAACCCTTGACATGAAGGAAACAATAAACCAAATTAAGAACTCCATAGAAAGCATATCCAATAGGATAGAACACCTGGAAGACAGAACCTCAGACATTGAAGACAAAATATTTAGCCTTGAAAACAAAGTTGAACAAACAGAGAAGATGGTAAGAAATCATGAACAGAATCTACAAGAACTATGGGATATCATGAAAAGGCCAAATTTAAGAATTATTGGGATTGAGGAAGGCTTAGAGAAACAGACCAAAGGAATGAACAATCTATTCAATGAAATACTATCAGAAAATTTCCAAAATCTGAAGAATGAAATGGAAAATCAAGTTCAAGAGGCTTATAGGACTCCAAATACACAAAATTACAACAGACCCACACCAAGGCACATTATAATGAAAATACCTAACATACAAAATAAAGACAGAATTTTAAAGGCTGTGAGAGAAAAGAACCAAATTACATTCAGGGGGAAACCAATACGGATATCAGCAGACTTTTCAATCCAGACCCTAAAAGCTAGAAGGGCCTGGAACAGCATATTTCAAGCCCTGAAAGAAAATGGATGCCAACCAAGAATCTTATACCCAGCAAAACTTACCTTCAAATTTGACGATGAAATAAAATCCTTCCATGATAAACAAAAGCTAAAAGAATTTACAAAAGAAAGCCAGCACTACAGAACATTCTCAGCAAAATATTCCATGAGAAAGAGATGAAAAACAAAGAAGCAAATCAGCAAAGGGAGGAATTATCCTAAAGGAATTGTCAAATAAAGGAGGAAACAAGTTGTATCAAACAAATAAATAAATAAAATTTAAAAAATGAACCAAATGACTGGGAAACCAAATCATATCTCAATAATAACCCTGAATGTTAATGGCCTGAATTCATCAATCAAAAGACATAGACTGGCAGATTGGATCAAAAAGAAAGATCCAACAATATGTTGCCTGCAAGAGACTCACCTCATAGAAAAAGATACCCATAGACTAAAGGTGAAAGGATGGGGAAAAACATACCATGCACATGGACTCAGCAAAAAAGCTGGAGTATCCATCCTCATTTCCGATAATGTGGACTTCAAGCCAAAGTTAGTCAGAAGGGATAAAGAAGGTCATTTCATACTGCTTAAGGGAAGCATAAATCAGCAAGATATAACAATCATAAACATCTATGCCCCAAACAGTGGCTCATCCATGTATGTCAAACAAATCCTTCTCAATTTCAGAAACCAAATAGACCATAATACAATAATACTAGGTGATTTTAACACGCCTCTCTCACCACTGGACAGATCTTCCAGACAAAAATTGAACAAAGAAACCATAGATCTCAATAACACAATCAATAATTTAGACTTAACGGACATTTATAGAATATACCATCCAACCAAGAGCGAATACACTTTCTTCTCAGCAGCACATGGATCCTTCTCTAAAATAGACCATATATTATGCCACAAAGCTAATGTTAGCAAATACAAGAAGATAGAGACACTAGCATGTATTCTATCAGATCATAATGGATTGAAGTTAGAAATAAATGAAAGAGTAAAACACAGAAACTATTCCAACATCTGGAGATTAAACAATATGCTATTATATGATGAATGGATAACAGAAGATATTAGGAAGGAAATTAAAAAATTCTTAGAGGTAAATGAGAACAAGGAAACATCATATCAAAATCTCTGGGACACTATGATAGCAGTACTTAGAGGGAAATTTATTTCATGGAGCGCATTTAATAAAAGAAGTAAAACTCAACAAATAAACGACCTAACACTACAGCTCAAAGCCCTAGAAAAAGAAGAACAGAACAGCACCAAAAGTAGTAGAAGACAGGAAATAGTTAAACTCAGAGCTGAAATCAATGAAATTGAAACAAAAGAAACAATACAAAAAATTGACAAAATAAATTGTTGGTTCTTCAAAAAAATAAACAAAATTGATAAACCTTTAGCCACACTAACAAAGAGAAGACGAGAGAAAACCCAAATCACTAAAATTCGGAATGAACAAGGAAATATCACAACAGACAGGATTGAAATACAAAACATAATTAGAAGCTATTTTGAAAATCTATACTCCAACAAAATAGAAAATTTCGAAGACATCAACAGGTTTCTAGAAACATATGAATTGCCTAAACTGAACGAGGAGGACATAAACAATTTAAATAGACCAATTTCAAGTACTGAAATAGAAGAAGTCATCAAAAGCCTACCAACAAAGAAAAGTCCGGGACCAGATGGGTTCTCAGCCGAGTTCTACAAAACCTTTAAAGAAGAGCTCATTCCAATACTTCTCAAAGTATTCCATAAAATAGAAGAGGAGGGAACCCTCCCAAACTCATTCTATGAAGCCAATATCACACTGATACCTAACCAGACAGAGACTCATCAAGGAAAGAAAATTTCAGACCAATATCCTTAATGAACATCGACGCAAAAACTCTCAAGAATATTTTCGCAAATCGCATACAAAAATATATTAAAAAGATAGTGCACCATGACCAAGTGGGTTTCATCCCAGGGATGCAAGGATGGTTCAACATCAGGAAATCAATAAACGTAATTCACCATATTAATAGACTTAAAGTCAAGAATCACATGATTATTTCAATAGATGCAGAAAAAGCATTTGATAAAATACAGCACCCCTTCATGCTCAAAACACTAGAAAAAATAGGGATAGTGGGAACATTCCTTAACATTGTAAAGGCCATTTATGCTAAGCCCATGGCTAATATCATTCTAAATGGTGAAAAACTGAAAGCATTCCCCCTACAAACTGGAACAAGGCAGGGATGCCCTCTTTCACCACTTCTATTCAACATCGTTCTTGAGACTCTGGCCAGAGCATTTAGACAAACCAAAGAAATTAAAGGGATACAAATTGGAAAAGAAGAACTCAAACTATCCCTGTTTGCTGATGACATGATTATATATTTAGAGGAACTTGGAAATTCCACCAGAAAACTCTTAGAACTCATAAGTGAATTCAGTAATGTAGCAGGTTACAAGATCAATGCCCATAAATCCAACGCATTTTTATACATAAGTGATGAATCTTCAGAAAGAGAAATTAGGAAAACTACCCCATTCACAATAGCCTCAAAAAAAATAAAATACTTGGGAATCAATCTCACAAAAGAGGTGAAAGACCTCTACAATGAGAACTATACAACACTAAAGAAAGAAATTAAAGAACACCTTAGAAGATGGAAAGATCTTCCATGTTCTTGGATAGGAAGAATTAATATTGTCAAAATGGCCATACTACCTAAAGTGCTATACAAATTCAATGCAATTCCAATTAAAATCCCAATGACGTACCTTACAGAAATAGAGCAAGCAATTATGAAATTCATCTGGAAGAATAAGAATCCCAGAATAGCTAAAGCAATCCTTAGCAGGAAGAGTGAAAGAGGGGGTATTGCAATACCTGATCTTCAACTCTACTACAAAGCAATAGTAACAAAAACGGCATGGTATTGGTACCAAAATCGAAAGGTAGATCAATGGTACAGAATAGAGGACATGGACACAAACCCAAATAAATACAATTTTCTCATACTAGACAAAGGGGACAAAAATATGCAATGGAGAAAAGATAGCCTCTTCAACAAATGGTGCTGGGAGAATTGGAAATCCATATGCAACAGAATGAAACTAAACCCATATCTGTCACCATGCACGAAACTAAACTCAAAATGGATTAAGGACCTCGGAATCAGACCAGAGACCCTGCAGATTATAGAAGAAAAAGTAGGTCCAAATCTTCACCTTGTTGGTCTAGGACCAGACTTCCTTAACAGGACTCCCATAGCACAAGAAATAAAAGCTAGAATCAACCACTGGGATAGATTCAAACTAAAAAGCTTTCTCTCAGCAAAGGAAACTATCAGCAATGCGAAGAAAGAGCCTACAGAGTGGGAGAATATCTTTGCCAATCATACTTCAGATAGAGCACTAATCTCCAGAATCTATAAAGAACTCAAAAAACTCTACTCCAAGAATTCAAATAGTCCAGTCAACAAATGGGCTAAGGAAATGAATAGACACTTCACAGAAGAAGATCTACAAGCAATCAACAAACATATGGAAAAATGTTCAACATCTCTAGTAATAAGAGAAATGCAAATCAACACCACCCTAAAATTCCATCTCACCCCAATTAGAATGGCGATTTTCAAGAATACGAGCAACAACATGTGTTGGCGAGGATGTGGGGAGAAAGGTACACTCATACATTGCTGGTGGGGCTGCAAATTAGTGCAGCCACTCTGGAAAGCAGTGTGGAGATTCCTTAGAAAACTTGGAATGGACCCTCCATTTGACCCAGCTATCCCACTCCTTGGCCTATACCCAAAGGACTTAAAATCAGCATACTACAGAGATACAGCTACATCAATGTTCATAGCTGCTCAATTCACAATAACCAGACTGTGGAACCAACCTAGATGCCCTTCAATTGATTAGTGGATAAAGAAGCTGTGGTATATATACACAATGGAATATTACTCAGCCATAAAGAATGATAAAATTATGGCATTTGCAGGCAAATGGATGAAATTGGAGAATATCATGCTAAGTGAGATAAGCCAATCTCAAAAAGCCAAAGGACGAATGTTATCGCTAATAAGTGGACGATGACACATAATGGGGGGGGAGGGAAGGGTTAGTGTTAGGGTTAGAGTTAGGGTTAGGGAGGGGGGCAAGTATGGAGGAAGGAAGTACTGTATTGAGGGTAAAGAGGGGTGGGAGGGGTGGGGGGAAGGGAAAAAATAACAGAATGAATCAAACAACATTACTCTATGTAAATTTATGATTACACAAATGGTATGCCTTTGTGCCATGTACAAAGAGAGAAACAACATGTATCCCATTTGTTTACAATAAATAAATAAATAAATAAATAAATAAATAAATGATGTTGGGACAACTAGACATCAACATGCAAAAGTATACGGTCATACCTTTATTTTACACCATATACAAAAACCAACTCAAAATTAATTAAATAATTTAATGAAAAATCTGAAACTGAAAAAAGTACTGGAAGAAAACATAGGGGAAATGTTAGGAGACATAGGTCTGGTAAATGAATTTTTGACTACCACCCCATTTGCACCTGCAACAAAAGCAGAAGTATATAAATTGATTTATATCAAAATAAACATCTGTTTGACCCAGAAAATAATCAACAGAGTTAAGAGACAACCTACTAAATGAGAAACTATTTCTAAACCCTACATCTGATACACATTTGGTTTATACACAAATTATATAAGGAACTCAATTCTATAGTAAGAAGACAATACAATTAGAGAATTGGTTAGTGAACAAAATAGAAATTTCTGAAAATAAGGTATACAAATGGCTAATGGATATATAAAAATACTCATAATCATTACCTGCAGAGAAATTCAAATTAAAAGTACAATGAGATATTACCTTGCACCTCTTAGAAAGTCTGTTTTCAAATATGTAAAAGATAAAAAAGTACTGTTGATGATACAGAAAAATGGGAAAGTTGCACCCTGTTGGTGAGAATGTAAACTAGTATTCGCGTTATGGAAAACAGTATGGAGGTTTCTCAAAATATTAAATGTAAACATCCAATATAATTCAGCATCCAACAGCTGAATAGAAATTCAAAGGAATTAAAATCAGTGGAAAAGATATATTTGCATTTCCATGTCCTTTGCAACATTATTCACAACAGTCAAGATATGGAAGTAAAAACATGTCCATCGATGGATAAATGGACAAAGAAAATGTGGTATAACTGCACAATGGAATACTATTTTAAATTAAAAGGAAGGAAATCCTGACTTTTGCAACAACCTGAATGGACCTAGAGGACATTATACTAAGTGAAATAAATCAGACAGAAAGAAAAATACCACATGATCTCACTGATGGAAAATTTTTAAAAGATGACCTCATAAAAGTAGAGAATAGAATGGTGGTTAACAGGAATTGAGTGGGGAGGTTTGGGAATGTGTTGGTCGAAGGATGCACAATTCAGTTAGATAAGAGGAATGAGTTCTGAATAATCTACTGTACAACATGGTGACTATAGTTAATAACCATGAATTATATTCTTAAAAACTGCTAAGAGTAAATTCAAAATATTCTTTCTCCCTGAACCCCCAGTCTCTGCCTGGTGCTGGAGCAGTTCTAGAACTCCATCTCTGGGCACTTTCCTGGTGTTAGCTTTGCTCCCCCAGATTGTAATATGGTTGTTAGGAACAGTCCCTAGACCACGAAGTGTAATGCTAAGCTGCCTTTCTCCTGTTTTTCAAAGTTTATTGATGACTAAACATTTTTATTCATAGAAAATTATTTGGCAAATTAATGATTTATACATTCTACATCTATATACATTTTAAAATAATATTAAGAGACAGAGCAAGATGCTAACTGAATTAGATTCTCTAGTGATCATTTTCCTACAAGTACACCAAGTTGATCATCTATTTACATATACGAAGCTACCTTCACAAGAGCTATAGAAATCATGAAAGAGACTATAGTGCCTCCTTTATCGATAACAAAATTAAAAGATACTTTGAAGAAGGCAGGAAGGAAAGAGTTGCCTGTGACACACCTCCTCCAACTTCAAGCATCCAAGCATATAGAGAAAGGATTTTCACTTGGAGGAGAGAGAGAAAATTAAGTCCAGAGCTTAGACTTGAAACATAGTACCAGATCCACCATGGTGAAACACAGTGCTTAGCAAAACCCCATGACCCTTGCTGCCAATCCAATACCTGCACATTAATCCACTAGAACTGTCACAGGTCAGTACACTGCCTCAGTTCCTCCTCCTACAACCTCAGGAGGCATAGCAGGGAGCAAAAATTCTCCCTGAGAAGGGCACAAAAGCTAGCACAGGTCTTTTTCTTATAGTTCAGTACCAGGCCCACCACAGTGAGGTCCAGCATTCATTAGAAACTGAAGGCATTGTACACAGGCCAGAGCTCACAGTTGGAGCTTATAAACTGAAACTGGCCATCAGGTGGGAGACCTGTGGGTAGATGGGTGGCATAGAGTCATTTTTCTAATTCAAAAGGCTAAGTATATTTTTAACTTGAAATAATATAATTGCAGTATTTTCATGAAAACAGTTGCCTGGTAACATATTGCTTCTGAATCAGTTCCAGAAACAAGACAACGACCTAAAACATCCAAACTATTCCCAGAGTCCTGTTGGGAAGCAAGCTTACAATTTCAATATGGTCTTTTGCAGGATCAGTACTGAGCCATGAACTTATTAGAGATTAGTGAACATTAGCCTGGTTACTAATGCTATGACACAGAAAAGTACTTTCTCCTTGATGAAAGAGTGAGGACTTTTCAGGCACATCTGTGGAGGCATCCCAGTGCCATAACAAGCAAATAAATGATCTGGGTTGGATGGGTGAAAATGAACTTCCCACATTTCAGTTTCATGAAACATCAGCAGAGATACAGGCATAGTGCCTTGTCTAACATTCCAAATACTCAGCATTCCATCCTGGACACCAGTACCTATAACATGCTGCTGGTTGGGATGTCTGTTAACATAGAAAAATGACATTTGATGTCACAGGCTCTTTGCAGTACCAAATCCGCGGATATTTGTCACCACCTGCAGCAACAATTTGCATGGGTGGTGGACTGGAAACTGAGCTACTTCTATCTCTGAGCTGCTTCCTTACTTACTTGTTTATAGAGGATAGAGGAAATGAGGCTTACTTGCTTTGAGAGGAGAGAGAGAGAGGCTTTGCTTAAGAGAGAGAGACTACACTTTCAGAGATCTTATCTTCTTAGGCTTCTGCTGCTTCTTCTTAAAGGTGCATCCTGCATCCTGTGAACTAAGGATGCGTCTACCTAAGGTGCTTTAGTGCACTGCGATCTGCCTATCTGTGATCTGCAACCTAAAGGTGTGTTCTCAGTTCTCCACTCCGAGATCTGCCTTCCACCGCTGCCCCTACTCCCTGCTTCTATCTGCTTGCTGCCTTTTCTTCTTCCTTTCTGCTAGTGGCTTCTCTCCGCCTCTTGCCTCTTGCTGGTAGCTGCTGCTTTCGCTGTCGCGCTCCGCCTACGGCCCGCTTATATCACCTCCAGGAGGCAGAGAGCAGGGCCACGCCTCTTATGCAAACATTAGGCAAGACGCTAGATATCCGAGCAGGCATGATTAGGAGTGCTCGAGAACACATGCGCATGCTTTGTGTGCATGGACGATAAATCACCTGAGTGTGCTTATGTCAGTTAACCTCCTACCAGCCGACAACCTTTGGCTGACTGCCAGGCGCCATCCTGGCGCCGTCTGCATGGCACAGCCCCCAACAATTAGAACACCAGTCAATGATATCTGAGAAGGTTCATTTCCTTGTTGTCTGAAGTCCCACATTTTTAACTGTTCAATTGAATATACTGTAAGCATCTCAGGAGTTCAAAGAAAGATTACAGAATAGAGTGTACTGCTATCTGCATTGTCTATAGTTCTTACAACTTCCTGTGACCAACTCTGAAGAGATTTATTTGACCATCCTCTCCAACTATGAGAATTTCTGGGTTGTTGCATACAATGCCTGTACATGTAGCACTGTAATAGAAAGGACTGCCAGGCCCCATATGGTAGTGGGCTGCTGTTCACTGCTGGTTGACTAACAGAGTCTGGTTATTTAGATGATGGAGAAAAACTGTTGCACATCCTGTTGATGAAGCAGCTACAATTCTTTCCTGGACAAAATTGTAAATTCATGACGTCACCATGATGTTTGTTATCACACAATAATTTAAGGTCATTTTTGAATCCTCTGTCAGAGTTCAAATTCCCCAAATCTCCAACAGATTACAGTGAAACGTAATTCTCCTCATTGTCCCAAGAGCTGGTATCGAAATTCTCTCTGGTCTGTGGGCTTCCTGGAGTTGCTGATTGCCAGTGGGTTTGCTGATTTTCTGACACAAACTTGGTATAAATTTCCTTCATGCTGAAGACAACTGAGAGTCAATTTTTTGACCTGTATCATTTCCAGCCTTTGAGTGGGCCTGGGAAACCTCCACACAACCTATGACTGTGTGGCTCTTATGGCTATGAGAAACAGGTGAAACCCAGCTTAGCATTAGCCTTGATGGTCAAGGGACTATTTCTACCACCCATACCTCAACCTGGGGTAGAACAGATAATACTAGGATAGTGCCCATATATAGAGCTCTAGAAGTATCCCAGCCCAGGCAGAAACCAGTGCCCAAGTGGGCCACACTCATGTTTCTGCACATATGGGCTTTGGTGCACTACTGAGACCATGAAGCTCTGAGGTTCAGGAATAACACAGCTTAGCATCTGCCTAGGTGACCAGGAATTGCATTTATCAGCACTACCTCACCCTAGGGCAGGTTAGTGTGTTGCCAGATCTCATCTGCCAGGGGTAGAACAAGGCATCAATCATAAGACTTTGTTCTTAGTGGTGAGTTGGTGAAACTGAACATAGGGAAGTTATTAATGACTCAATCCCAGGTCTGTCTGTGGATGGAGACTTTGGAAAAGATTGGTCTCAGGAAATACATATAACCACAGACTTTCAGGCATATTCCATTTAGCATCATCTGTGGTTGTTTGCAGTGGTCTTGGGCTATGAATCCACCTCAGGAGTAGGCAGTCCATAGCAGTGTAGGCCATGGTCCTACCCCACTGTTATATGCTGATTTTGACATGCTGTGCATTCTGTATGATATAGCTTGGTGGCTGTGGAGATCAGAAGCATAATATAGGAGCCTGAGTCTGGTCCATCCACAGTAACTCTGTCCAGAACCAGGCAGAATCCTGCAGTGCCTGATCATAGCCCAATAACTGGAAATGAGAAATCTGGGGCTATTTTATCCCTAGGGAGAGATTCATGGTGACTGTTTTCTAGATATTCTCCTTGTTTATTTATCTGTGTGACAACAGGGTATTTGGGACAAACATGGACATGAATAACCCTCTAGTATTGAAACAATGACAACACACCAAAAGCAGACTCTCAGTAAACTTGGATATGGGAATCAACCAGTGCTGAAATACTGGAAATGACTACTGGCTCAGAGAAGATATGCAGCCTGTTTGGGATTTATGGAAAGAAAGACACAAAGCCAGATTAAGAAAACTGGAATAAACATCTGATCTTTCAATCCCTATATGATATTGCATGCCAAAAAACTTCAAGAGCATTCAGGAACTGATCTCACCTAGTACTCAGAATAAAGTTCCCAAAACTGATGAGGCAGTAATTAGGATGGAAGAATTCTCAGAGAATTTAAAACAGTCATTTTATGGAAAAATCAATGAGTTGAAGAAAACAGAGATATATATTTTGATAATTTAACATAAGAAAGAAAATTAAACATACCAACATAAATCCTTGAGTTAAAAATTTGCTTAGTGAAGTAGAATTCTAGAGGGACTCAATAACATGATAGGTTTAACAGAAGAAGCAAATCATGGACTTGAAAACAGGCTATTTGAAAATACACAGAGAACAAAAAGAAGAGTTATGAAGAAAAACTTATGAAAAAATTGGGACAGCATTAAAAGAGTAAATGTTCAGGTATTTGGGGTTTGAGAAGGATATAACAATGTCAAGGGGTTGAATGTTTATTTAAAGAAATAATGATGTGGCTCACAGGTAGGTAACTGGTGGAACACATGTGTAGCATGTGCAACATCCTGTGTTTGATGTCTAGTATGAGTGTGGGGAGAGAGAGAGAATGAATAACAGAAAAGTATGAAAACTACAGAAGGACATGAATATTAAGTTATGGAACCAAAGGACACCAGTTAGATTTAACTCAAGCAATCATACCCCAATACATTTTATAATCGAGCTCTGTCAAAGATGAAAGCTAAAGAGAAGTATCTCAAGACTACAAGTGAAAACAAAATATAGCAAAAAAGGGTATCATATGCCAGAAGAGAGTGACATGAAATTTTAGCAGTACCGAAGGAAAATCCTGCCATCAGGAATGTGGAAAACAGTACAATTTTCTTTTAAAATGAAGGAGAGAGAAAAGATATTCCCATACAATAAGCAGAAGACTATGTATCCACCAGATCTGTCCTATAGAAATTTTGAAGGATTGTCCTCAAATTGAAAGAAAGAGGCATATTAAAAAAGTAAGAAGAAAATATGAACATATATAAAAATCACTAGTAAGAGTACTTATACAAACAAACTTGGAATCCTCTAATATTATAAATACGGTATATAAAGCATTCATAACTTTCGTATGAAAACAAAAATCAAGATAACTAGGGGGCTGGGGATATAGCTCAGTTGGTAGAGTGCTCGCCTCACAAGCACAAGGCCCTGAGTTCAATCCCCAGCACCACAAAAAAAAAAAAAAAAAAAAAAGATAACTAAATAGTAATATCACTAAAAAGTTAACAGGCAATAAATACATAAATATGTAAAATGGGCCATCAAAAATTGAAAATAGGGGAAGGAATGAAGGGTAGATATAGGGTTTTCTCAATAGCATATTTTGTCTCTTTTTATCTGAGATGTTATCTTTACAATTATGTTAACTTTGTTTTTCCTGGTATTTTAGATTGAACTTGGGTTGCTTTACCACTGAGCTACTTACCAGGATTTTTATTTTTTATTTTGAGACAAGGCTGGCTTTGAACTTGCCAAGACTGTCCTCAAACATGTGAACTTCCTGCTTTAGCTTTTGGAGTAACTGGGATGGATTTTAGGCATGTGTCACAGTGCCTGGCTTATGTTAACTTTCTATCACTTGAGCTTGTTATAATCAATAATTTTTTTCTAAATTTCATGTTACCCACAAAAATATATAGTAGAGAAATAAAATAGACCAGAGGAATCAATACACACTTATTTTAGTCAGATTTTGTGTTGCTGTGACCAAAATACCTGACAAGAACTATTTAGAAGACGAAAAATTTTATGTTGGCTCACAGTTTCAGAGGATCAGTACATGACTGGCTGACTCCATGTCTCTGGGCCCAAGATGAGTTAGAACATCATGATGGAAGAGCATGACAGAAGAAAGCAGCTCAGGACCTGGCTACCAAAAATCAGAGAGAGAGAGAGAGAGAGAGAGAGAGAGAGAGAGAGAGAGAGAGAGAGAGAGAGAGAGAGAGAGAGAGAGAGAGAAATTCTGCTCCCCAGGGACAAAATATAAACCCAAAAGGCACTCTGCCAGTGACCTTCCTTCAGCTACACCTGACCTGCATACAGTTATAATCTAGTTAAACCATATATATCAGGGGATCAATCCACTGATTATTTCATACCTCTTATAATCTAATCATTTCATCTCTGAAAATTTTTGCATTTTCTCACATATGAACTTTTGGTTGATACCTTATATCTAAATCACAACATTATTAGAATAAATTACTTAATCACAAAGGAAGATTGTTAAATAGGGAGAAAGAGAAAGCAAAAAAGAATTACAACAAAACTAGAAAACAAGTTGCAAAGAAGAATGATAGCAGCTAAGAAGAATCTACAGTGCTATAGCATCTCTCCAAGTCTTAATTAAATCAGCAGTTCTACAGTGTCAAAAACATGTAGAAAAATTGGGAAAAATCAGGGTAGTAATTTAATGAGAATGTATTCTCAGAAAAAAAAAAAAAAGGAAAACAAACAACAATGACAAAATCCCCAAGTTCAATTGTTTCCTAGACTAGAAAATGAATTAATAAAGGCAACATATGGTGGGAGTGTCTAGGGAGCAGTGGCTTAGAAGGGGAGGGAAAGCACTTCTTCATTTCTTCATTTAAAAACGTCACTGGGCTTAAGAAAAATAGATGCTAATCAATGTGTCTACCACTGGCAAGTCCATAAACTCATAAACTCAACTGTGCTGTGCTTACCAAGGAGAAAATATTGGATTCCCTCGTTGGAGAGAGAATCAGTAAATCCAGCAGAAGTACATGTATATCTCTAACAGGTGAATGGAGCTAGGGCAGCACTGATGAGAGCTTGAAAGGAATTAATGAGCAGACTTACCAAGCAGACTTACCTGCAGCTTACTACTGTTTTTCAAAAATCACCCAATTTTCTTCCCCTGGCTCTCACTCTCCACTTCTTTCTTTCTTTCTTTTTTTTCATTTTTTTTTCTTTTTGTGTGTTTGGTCTAGTACTTAGCACATGGTATACTTCATTCCTGAATATCCAAAACCAGCTACTTAGGTTACACTTTTCACTCACTGATGCCTAAACTTAGCCCCATTCTGAGCATAGAATAGAGACTTAGACCTTGCTGGTGCTCTGGAGAGCAGAGAGAAACAAATGCCCTTTTCATTGGAAATTGACAGACTGATCTTTAACATAAAGACAGGAAGCAAGGATCTGGTTCTAAGAAGGATCAGAAGAAAAGTCCCAAGCCAACTCCTCAGGCATATCATATGGAAAGGGACTCTCTCAAGAGGTGCATTTCAATCCAGATCAGTCTACAGAGGAAACAGATAATGGAGCTCAATTGCTCTGGCAAACTGACACTCTAAACTTGGGAAACAACAAGAAAGCCATTTTAAAAGAGGAAAGAAATTTGACCCCACTACTTCCAGAAGTGTTGGTCAGGTAAGGAGTGGGACAAATTCTTCATATAGACTCATCTAGCAAGTTTGGCTGGTTTGGATCAGAGTTGAAATTGGAGGTATTTTACATTTCAAAGCTTTCCTCACACCTGGTAGTTTCTAAAAGTTGAAATATCAGATAAAAAAGACAATTTTGAAAACCTCTGTAGCAATTAATATGAACCTCTGAATGATAACTAAAATAAGATAACTGATTGACATTAACTAATACCTCATCTCTCCTTTATATACCTCTTCCAAATCAACCTCATCGTCTTCCACCACTTTGCTCTTCCCTTTTTAACTTGTCTATCCTCCCTCCATCACCTACTTCTTTCCATTTTTATAGTTCAGTTTTTCTTTATTTTCTATAATTTTTGAGAGTGGACTTTGTAATTTTTTTTATATTTTTTTCTAAATTTTATTTGTTTTTTTTTTCATTATATATGGTAGTAGAATGTATTTTGAAATATACATACATGGACTATAACTTTCCATTTTTATGGTGGTACATGATGTGGTGTTACCTTGGTTGTATATTCATCAATGAAAATAGGAAAGTTATGTCAGATTCATTCTAGTGTCTTTCCCATTCCCATTCCCCCATTCCCCTACTGTGCCCTGTCTAATCTGGTAAACCCCCCTCCTTCATTCCCCACTCCTGCACCTATGGTGGGTCAGCATCTGCATATGGTAAAGAACATTTGTCTTTGGTTTTCTTGGACTGGCTCATTTGACATAGCATGATAGTCTGCATTTCCATCCATTTACCTGCTGATGCTATAATTTCATTCCTATTTATGGCTGAGTAATATTCCATTGAGTATATATGTACCACATTTCCTTTATCCATTCATCTGTTTAATGGCACCTAGGTTAGTTCCATAGCTTAGCTATTGTGAATTGAGCTGCTATAAATATTGATGTGGTCACATGTCTGTAGTATGCTGATTTTAAGCCATTTGGTTATATATTGGGGAGATTGATAATTGGGTCAAAGGTGGCTCCATTCCAAGTTTTCTGAGGAATCTCCATACTGCTTTCCAGAGTGGTTGCACCAATTTGTAGTTCTACCAGCAATGTATGAGTGTATCTCTTTTCCCAGATTCTCACCAACACCTATTGTTGCTTGTATTCTTGATAATTTCCATTCTGACTGGAGTGAGTTGAAATATCAATGCAGTTTTAATTTGCATTTCTCTAATTGCTAGTGATGTTGAACATTTTTTTCATATATTTGTTGATCAATTGTATTTCTTCTTCTGTGAAGTGTCTATTCAGTTCCTTTGCCCATTTGTTGATTGAGTTATTTGTTTTGTTGGTATTAAGTTTCTGAGTTCTTTATATATCCTGGAGATTGTTAGTTTATCTGAGGTCCAGATAACAAAGATTTTCTCATGTTCTTTAGGCTCTCCATGTTCTTGATTGTTTCCTTTGCTGTGAAGAAGTGTTTTAATGTGATACCATACCATTTATTGATTCTTGATTTTACTTCTTGTACTTTATGAGTCTTGTTGAGGAATTTGGTTCCTAAATTGACATGATTAGAGAGATCAGCATACTTTTTCTTCTATTAGGTGCAGGGTCCCTGGTCTAATGCCTAGGTCCTCGATCCACTTTTGAGTTGAGTTTTCTGGAAGGAGAGAGATAGGGTCTAATTTCATTTTGTTACATATTGATGTCCAGTTTTCCCAGCACTATTTGTTGTTAGGTTACAATTAAACAGAGAAATTACAACAGGAATAAAAAAAGATCTCTTTGAAAAGTTACAGAATTGTTTCCTTTGGGGTTCAGAATATTCTCAGCTTCCCTTTTTAATAGTCAATAATTAGTCATGGTTGTCTGGCATATGATGCTTATTTCACCCTCAGGGTGGAGTTGCTAAGGTGAGAAAGCTAATCCCTTAGGTATAATTTCTGAAAGAGGGGTTTAGGCTTAGGTAGGTTCCAGGCTTTTCACTGGATGCCAATTGGTCTGGAGATTTTAAATCAGTGTACCTCTAGGACCCAAGAAGTGGCATTCCACACTGGAAGACTGCACTCCAGGATCTCTCCTAGAGTCCACTTTTTGTGGTGCAGGAGCCAATTCTTAATCCACTATGTCACCCGCAGACTCCAAGATTCATGGTCTCTCCTTCAGTCTCCAAACTCAGTTTCTCCAACCCTTACCCTTTTAAATTTCCAGCCAGGCATGTCTCTTTGAGCTGGTTCTGTAAGCAGTCATATTAGAGAGGGAGGGGAAGAGCTGGGTGGGTTTCTATGGCTAGTTGTCCCCTGTGTAAACCTCTCTCTACTTTTGGTTTTCTCTGGGTCACTTAGGCACACTCTATGTTGTACAGTATGGGTTTGCCAGGCCAGAATTTTGTGACAGACTTGGGTTTGCCAGAACTCAGCTCTCTCAGATGTCAGTCCCTGTAACACAACTGCAAAATAGTTTCATCCTCTATTCTCTACAAGCTGCTGGGAAGATGCAGTTTCTTTCCTGTACTAGGCTATTGTGCAGCACACTTTTCAGTTTAGATAGGCAGTGCCTTTGATCTCTAAACTCTCTGTACCCAGACATGCCTCAGCCCTCCCCAGATGTGGTTTTCTTTAATTCCCTATCCCTCCATTTTGCTCAGGGAGGGACTTCTTTGGCTGTTGCCTCCAACTTTGGCTTTGGAGATTTCTCCCTTATATTATATCCAACCTCCTGAGTTCTCAGTCGCTTTGAGTGTCCAGTATTAAACTCCAGTAAAGTTCTTCTCCTTTTTTTCATTCACTCACCTTTCTGAGAAGCTCCCTGTCTACTTTCTTGTTTGCATGCCATGGAGCAGCCAGGAAAGTGACCTGCTCAATTCCACCATCTTGAAACTTCTGGCTCTCTATTTTCTTTTTATCCTATCTTTAAATTCAATTTAGTATGTCATTATTAATTTACTACCTTTTCAATATATAGTATATTTCTTCTCACCCACATTCCACTTGAGTTAATTGAACTATAGAAATCATTACGATAGGTAGTAGACATGAGTAGTAGAAACATGATATTAAGAGGATAATTCTATAAACTGGGCCCACTGCACTGACTGCCATATTCTTTATTTTAACAACCAATTCATCTATAGACCTACCTAGCTTAAGTAAATAGGATAACGTTATATTCCTCAGCAATAAATAAATAAATAAATAAATACATAAAATTAAAAAAATTGTTATCTATTGGAAAAAGGCAGGTCCACAATATCAATAAGAGGAACAGAAGCTATCCTGAAGTGTCGGGGCGGGGGGCAGGGGGTTTGACACACAGGCCAGATTCTAGAACTCAGGGAGATAAGTATTATTACCTCTAACTACAAAATCTATAAGAACAAGTTTCAATTAGAACCAATTAGCATGGACCAACATGACCCAGAGTTACCTTGGGCATTTACCATGTATAGTGGGGACTTGAAAGACTGAGGCAATCCTGCTGTTACTCAAAAGTCAAGAGATGGGCCTATGTGGAACTCTCTGGAAACTTCCTAGTGTCCCCAGTAAGGCTGGAGGTTAAAGGAACACACCATCCTTCTTTCTAGATAACCCACTCTTTTTTGAGAGGGTCCCCCTTTCCCTTTCCCTATCCTTTTAAATAAATTCATAATTGTTACTCTGAGTAACATGTCTGGAAGCCTCCTGGTGTGATCACAAAAAATGGTATCAGTGGACCACAGTGGTTGGGTCACCTCCACAATTGACCTTTGCTTGATAAGTATTATTTAGTACCTTCACAATATATGCTGATACATGATTCACTTTTAAACTTTTACTGTTACTTATGGCTCTCCTCCTTTTAAAGATGCATGTTTTGAAAGGTTTGAATTTTGAATGTTGAAATTAACACTTGGAATTTTCTGAGTCTATGTATTGAAGCTAAGGTGTACTGATGACAAGGGACAACTTACAAAAGAATCTCCTCATAAAAGAGGAAGAGGAATCTTTCTTAACAGACTCAGAAGTCTAAGATCTCTGAAAACTTTAGGAAACCAGCAAAAAGTTTGCCTCAAAATTTACAATTGTTCAACAAAGGAACACACAGATATTGAAAGAAATGAAACTCCACAGAAATACTATAAAATATTAATCATTAAAATGATTAATGAACCAAAAGAAGGTTTAAAGAACAAATTATTAGAGCAAATTCAGGAGGTAAAAGATCATTTTAATACAGAAAGAGTCTGAAACGAAATCATTCAGAACTCCAGGAAATGAAGGCCAATAAAGGAAATGAAAATCTATCTGAAAATACCACCAACAGATTAAGGTTATATAGGAAATAGTACTTCAGCTAGGTGTGGTGATGCATGCCTGTGACTTTGGAGGCTGAGGAAGGAGGATTGGAAGTTCAAGACCAGCATGAGAAACATAGTGAGTCTCTAAAAACTTAGCAAGACCATATCTCAAACAAAATAAATAAATAGATAAATAAAGAAAGAAAGAAAAGAAAAAAAACCCAGAATTTCAGGCCTTGAAGACAGGATAATTGTACTTGAACCCTCTTTAGACAGTAAAGAAAAAATATACAAAATATTCTGGGACAACATTAAGTGAATAAAGTTAAGAGTTGTTGGACTTGGAGTAGACAAGGAGAGATAAGCTAATGGTTTTAAGAATTATTTAAATGAAATAATAGCATAAAAATTCCAGCCTTAGGAATGAGTTCTACCTTCACATCCAGGAGGGTTATAGAACCCCAGATAGACAAGATACAATAATCTGTCAAAGATACATAATAATCAAAATGCTTAACACAAAGAACAAAAATAGAATATTAAAATTCAGAAAATAAAAATAATAGATCACATTTAGAGGCAAACCAGTTAGGCTCACCCCTGACTCCTAAGGTCAGACTCTAAAATCAAGGACAGCCTAGAATTACAATCCAAACCTTGAGATAAAATGATTGCCAACCAAGATTGCTATATCCAAAAATGCTATCATTCAGAATCAAAGAAAGAGTAAAAGATTTTCAAGATAAGGATAAAAATATTCATGACTACTAATCCAGCCCTACAGAAAATACTTAAAGAAATACAATATACACAAGCTCTTAAAAATAAATCTCACAGCTCCCAAGTGGATAAAGTTCATTGGAAAAGCAGTGAAGCAAATGAAAATTAATTCTAAATTAAATATAGGTAAAAACCAAAATGGCAGGAAATAATAAACATATCTCCATACTTATAAATGCAGACATTCTCAACCTCCAATTATAAGACATACAATGAAAGAATGGAGAAAAAAAAAAGACCCAAGTTTATGGTGTTAGCAAGAGACTCATAGGCAAAGACATTCACAGGCTGAAAGCAAAACTATAAGAAATGTTATTCCACACAAAGGGGTCCATAAAGAAGCTAGAGTAGGTATATTTATATTTAACAGAATAGATTTCAAGCAAAAATTAATCAGAAAAGAAAAGGATGGCGAATACATACTGATAAAGGAAATGATCCAACAAGAAGCTATAATGATAGTAAATATTTATGCCCCAAACTTTGGGTCACTTATTCACATTAAAGAAAAATCACTTCTTCAAATTAAGTCTCAGATAGAACCTAAAATAATACTAGGTTATTTCAGCACATTATTCTTACCAATAAACAGGTCTTCAAACAAATCAATGGAGACATTTCTGACATAATCAATACTATATATTAAAAGGACATAGCAGATATCTTCAGAATATTATATCCAACAAGAGCTAAACTTACTTTCTTCCCAGTAGTTTACACTGAGAAATAGATCATATGTTATGTCATGAATAAATTTAGAAAATACAAATAAATTAAAATTATCCTGAGCATATTATCAAATCATAATGAATGAAATGAGAATACAACAAGAAAATTTATAGAAAAAAATATTAACAGGTGGAGGTTTGGCAATACTCGTTTGAAGGAAGAATGGATCACAGAAGAAATAAGAGGAGAAATTTAAAAATTCCTAGAATCAAATAAGGATATTGATACACTGTACCAAAATATTCAGGACTCTTTGAAGACAGTTGTAAAAAGAAAGTTTATAGCATTAAGTACTTACAAAAAGAAAGATCTCAAATGAACCTTGTGATGTTACATCTCAAGGCCTTGAAAAATAGAAATTAATTCCCAAATCAGTAGAACACAGGAAATAACTAAGATTAGAGCCAACATTAATGAAGTAGGGAATAATAAAAATGCAAAGGATCAGAGTTAGTTCATTCCATAGATAAACAAGATTGATAAACCCTTAGACAAAAGAATTAACAGAAAGAGGAGACTCAAATAAAAACATAGTTGAAGCAGTAGATATATCAACAGACATAACTAACATACAGAAAATCATCAGGGAACACTTTGAAAACTTACATTCTAACAAATCAAAAATCTGGAAGACACTGACAAATGTTTATACACATATTATCTACCCAAATTGAACAAAGAGAATATACGAAACCTAAATACACCAATGACAAGTAACAAGACGGAAGCAATAATAGCAAGCCTTCCAACAAAGAAAATCCCAGGGCCAGATGGATTCTCAGTTGAATTCTATCAGAACTTTACAAGAGAGCTAATACAAATTCTTGTCAAATTATTCCATGAAATGAAAAGGGAATAAACACTGCCAATTAATACTATGAAGCAAGTATTACTGTGATACCAAAACCTAAGATGGACATATCAAGGAAAGAAAATTACAGACCAATATTTCAGATGAACATAAATGCAAAAATACATAATAAAATATTAGCAAACTGTATTCAAGAACACATTAAGAAGATAGTACAGGATGATCAAGTGGGTTTCCTCCCAAGGATTCAAGGTTGTTTTCACAATCAATAAATGTAATTCACCACATGAGTAGAGTTAAGGAAGTGTTCACAAAATCATCTCAGTAGATGTAGAAAAAGCCTTTGAAAAACTGTGGTACTGATTCATGTTTAAAACAATGGATAAATTAGGGATAGAAGGAATTCTACCTTGATGTTGTAGAGACTATGTGTGACAAATCCAAGGCAATCATCATACTGAACAAAGAAAAACTGAAAGAATTTTCTCTAAAATCTGAAAGAAGATAAGAATGTCCACTTGAAATACTCTTATTCAATATAGTTTTTGGAAGTCTAGCCAAAGTAATGAAGGAAGAGTTGGAAATTAAAGGCAAACAAATAGGAAAAGAAGAAGAAGAAAAAATTATTTCTGTTTGCTGATGGCATGATCCTATACATAGATAACCAAAAAAACATCCTCCTGAAGACTTCTAAATATGATAAGCAAATTCAGGAATGCAACTGGCTATAACATCAGCACACAAAGATCAATGGCTTTCCTATATTTCATTAATAAACGTGCTGAGAAAGAAATAAGAAAAATATTTGTAAGAGTCTCAAAAAATACCTGTGACTAAAACTAGCCAAGAATGTGAAATATTTCTACAAGGAAAATTATATATAACACCAAAGAAAGAAATTAAAGAAGGCCTTCAAAGATGGAAAGATTTCCCACATTCCTGGATAGGCAGAATCAATATAATCAAAATGGTCATATTACTAAATGTAATGTACAGATTTTGTGCAGTCTCCATCAAAATACTCATGATATTCTTCAAAGAACTGCAGAAAGTCCTAAAACTCATATGGAAGAAGAAAAGACCCAGAAAATACAAAGTAACACTGAACAATAAGTGCAATGCTTGAGGCAACAAAATAACTGATCTCAAATTATACCTCAGAGTTATAGTAACAAAAGTATGTTATTATCATAAAAACAGACATAAAGACCAATGTAACGGAGCAGAAAATATGGAGACAAATCCACATACATATAGTTTACTTCATTCTTGACAAATGTGCCAAAAACAGACATTGGAGAAAATATAAACTTTTAAATAAATGGTGCTTGAAAAACTTGATATACATATATAGGAGAATGTAGATCCCTTTATCTCACCATGCATAAAAATCAAAAGTGGATAGGAATAGCCCAGAAATGCTGCAACTGCTAGAAGAAAAGAGGGTCAACAGTCTCATATATTGCCACAGGCACTGACTTTCTTAAGAAGACTCCTAATGCTCAAGAAATAAAACCAAGTATAAATAAGCAGGATTGTGCAAAATTAAAAAGTTTCTGTGCAGCAAAGGTAGTAATTAAGAGTGTGAAAAGAGCTTTAATAGAGCAAGGAGAAAATCTTTGCCAGATACTTTTCCAACACAGGATTCATATCAAAAATAAATAAGAATTCAAAAAAAACTTATCAGCAAAAAATAAACTCACAAATATCCCCATCAGTAAAATGAACAAATGATATAAACAGAGATTTCTGAAAGAAGAAATCCAAATGACTAAGAAATAGATGAAAGTTCAACATCGTTAGCAATCAGGGAAATAAAAATGAAGATAAATAAGAACTACACTGATGTTTCATCTTATTCCAGTTAGAATGCCAATAATCAAGATTAAAAATAACAATAATTGCTAGTGAGTATGCGAGAAAAATGTACAGTTAACATTACTGTTGAGACTGTAAATTGGTTCAACCAATTTTTAAAGCAGTATGGATATTACTCAAAAGACTTGGGATGGAACCACAATATGGATTATCTATCTCACTCCTTGTTATTTAATCAAAAGAACTAAATGCAACATACTATGGTGAAAAATGTATACCAATGTTTATGGAAGGACAATTCACACTAGCTAAGTTATAGAACCTGCCTCAGTGACCTTCAACTGACAAATGGATAAAGAAAATGAAAAATTTCTTGGAAAGAAAATTATATAGAGTGGAAACACATTAGCGGTTGTCATGGGATGTAGAGGAAGGGATGGTCTGTAAAGGATCAGTATAATGTAAATCTTTGTTTTTTGTCTTGATTGTGTTATTCATTGGCTGTAGACTGCCCATGTCATAAGATGTCATAGAACTACACACATACATTGTACCAATGTCAATTTCCTGGATTAGTGCATTGTAGATATGTAAAATGAAATCAGTTGGAAACCTAGGTGAAAGGCACATAGGACCTCCCTTATTATCTCTATGAGTACTTGTGAACTTATATCTCAAAATTAAAAAATACAGCAGAGCTGTTACCACTAAAAAAAAAAAAAAAAGAAAAAAGAAAAGAAAAAGAAAGCAAGTTGCAAAATGGAAGTTGTACCAACACATCTATAATTATCTTGAATGAAAATGTCTTAAACTCTCCAACTAACTGACAAAGAGTGACTGGATGAAAAAAAAGAAACAAGAGTTAATTTTATGAAGTTTACACAAAACATATTTCTCAGGTACACATAGACTGAAAGTAAAAGAGATGGAACAAGATATTCCATGCAAATGGAATTCCAAACCAAGTTGGAGTTGTCATACTTATAACATATAAAAGAGACTTTAAATCAAAAGCATCAAAAAGAGGTACTTAAATAAGAAAAAAGGTCAATTCCAATAGAAGAAATAACAATTATAAAAGTATATGCAACTATTTGAAACAATAATTCATAATACAAGTATTAATAGACATACAGGGATAGATAGACTCTTTGAGGAGTTTAATATCCAGGTTTAATCAATAGTTAAATTATCCAGACACATTTAGTAAAGAAATCACAGATTTTAAATTGTATCCCTAGACCAAAAGAATCTAATAGCCATCTACAGAATAATTAATCAAACAGCCATAGAATAAAACTTCTCATCAGCACATGGAGAATTCTTTAGGATATATAATTGGAAAAGACAAGTCTTGACAAATTAAAAAATCATATTGAATATCTTTTCTGAGTTCAATGTAATAAAGCTAGAAAACAATAACAAGAAAAACTTTGGAAAGCATATAAATACATGGAGATTAAGCAACTTACTTTTGAATCACCAGTGGATCAAGGAAGGAATCAAGAAGAAAACTTAAAATTTTTCTGGAAACAAGCAAAAACAGTGGTACAACATATCAAAATATACAGAATAGTTTCCTTTGCTGTAAAGAAGCTTTTTAGTTTGACACCATCCCATTTATTGATTCTTGACTTACTTTTTGCTTTCTAGGAGTCTTGGTAAGGAAGTCAGTTCCTAAGTCAACATGATGAAGTTTTGGGCCTACCTTTTCTTATAGTAGATATAGGGTTTCTGGTCTACTGCCTAGGTCCTTGGTCCACTTTGAGTTGAATTTCTTGCAGTGTGAGGGATAGGTGTTAAATTTCATTTTGTTACATATGGATTTCCAGTTTCCCCAGCATCCTTTGTTGAAGAGGCCATTTCTTCTCCAATATAGTTTGTGATGACTTTGTCTAGTACAAGATAATTGTATGTATGTGGGTTTGTCTCTTGTGTCTTCTATTCTGTCCCTTTGGTCTTCATGTCTGTTTTGTTAGCAATACCATGCCGTTTTTGTTACTTCAGCTCTATTGGAGAATTTAAGGTCTGGTATTGTGATGTCTCCTACTTCACTTTTCTCATTAAGTACTGTTGTGGCTATTCTGGGCCTCTACTTTTTCAAATGAATTTCATGACAGTTTTTTCTATTTTTATGAAGAACTTAATTGGAATTTTAGTAGGAACTGCATTAAATCTGTATAGAGCTTTTGGTAATATGGCCTTCTTGATAATATTAATTCTGCCTATCCAAGAATGTAGGAAGTCTTTTTCAGGTTCCTTCTTTAGAGTTTTGTAGCTTTCATTGTAGAGGTCTTTCACTTCTTGTGTTAGATTGATTCTCAGGTATAGTGTTTCTTGAGGCTATTATGAATGGGATAGTTTTCCTAATTTCTCTTTTGGTCAATTCATTATTAGTGTATAGGAATGGGATTGATTTATGGGTGTTAATTTTATATCTGCTACTTTGCTTAATTCATTTCTGAATTCTAGAAGTTTTCTGGTAGAGTTTTTCAGGCAGTCTAAATATAGGAAAATGTCATTGCCAAATAGGGATAGTTTCAGCTCTTCTTTCCTATTTGTTAATTTCTTTTGTCTGTTTAACTGCTCTTGCTAGAGTTTCCAGGACTATGTTGAATAGAAGTGGTGAAAGAGGGCATCCCTATCTTGTTTCAGTTTTTATAAGGAATTCTTTCAGTTTTCCTCCATTTAGAATGATATTGGCCTTGGGTTTAGCTTATATAGCTTTTACATTGTTGAGCTATGTTCCTACTACCCCTAGTTTTTCTAGTGTTTTGCATGTGAATGGATGCTGTATTCTGTCCAATGCTTTTTCTGCATATATTGAGATAATCATGTTATTCTTTCTTTTAAGGCTATGATGTGATGAATTACATTTATTGATTTCCAAATGTTGACCCAACCTTGCATCCTAGCGATGAACCCTGTTTGATCATGGTACTTCTTAATAAGTTTTAGTATGGAATTTGTCAGTATTTTATTAAGAAGTTTTACATCTTAGGTAAAGATTCTTCCATCTAGGTTGGTCCATATTTTAGCTATATTCATCAGGGATATTGGCCTGAAGTTTTCTTTCTTTGATGTGTCTTTGTATGGTTTTGAAATTAGGGTGATACTGGCTTCGTTGGATGAGTTTGGAAGGGTTCCCTTCTTTTCTAGTTCATGGAATAGTTTAAGGAGTATTGGTCTTAAATCTTTTTATTTTTAACATTATATTTTGTTTAATTTGTTGTACATGACAGTGGAACACATTTATACAATTTGATAGATCATACATAAATGGAATGTAATCTCTCATTTTTCTGATTATACATATTGTAGAATCACATCAGTCATGCAGTCATATATGTACATGAGGTAGTAATGTCTGTTTCACTCTACTAGCATTCCCACCCCCGTATCCTTTCCCCTCCCTTCATTCCCCTCTACCTAATATAAAGTAACTCTATTCTTCCCTACCCCCCCCCCACCATATTGTGAATTAGCATTCACACAACAGAGAAAACATTCAGCTTTGGTTTTTTTGGTTTGGCTTATTTCATTTAGCATGATATTCTCTAACTCCATCCATTTAGCAACAAATGCCATAATTTCATTTTCTTTAGAGTTGAGTAATATTCCATGTGTATGTGTGTGTATGTGTGTGTGTATATATATATATATATATATATATATATATATATATAACACTTTCTTTATCAATTCATCTGTTCAAGGGCATCTAGGTTGGTCCATATTTTAGCTATGGTGAATTGAGCTGCTTGCTATAAACATTGATGTGGCTGTGTCACTGCTTTGTGGCCCCAGTTCTTATTTGAAAATCTGGTAGAACTCTGTTGAGAATCTACAACAGGTGAATGGATAAAGAATATGTGATATATAGACAAATTGGAATATTACTCGGCTATTAAAAGAATGACTTTATGACATTTGCCAGAAAATGGATGGATCTAGAGACTATTATGCTAAGCAAAATAAGCCTATCACAAAAAATACAAAGATCGAATATATTCTCTAATATGTGATACACACAACATGAGGGGGAGGGAAAAGAATAGAAGTTCAGTAGCTTAAACAAACTGGAATGAAAGAAAGGGAGAGGGACAGGAATTAGAAAGACAGGAAGAATTCTGACATATCTTTCTTATATACATATATGAATACACAATAGTGAATCTCTACATTATGTATGACCACAAGCCTGGGATCCTAATTACAATAAGATATACTCCATGTCTATATAAATAAGTCAAATTAAACTCCACTGTCATATATAACTAAAAAGAACAATAGTAATAATAAAAGACTTATGGGATAAAGCAAGAGAAGTAATAAGAAGGAAGTTCATAATAATAAATGAAAAATCAGAAAGATTTCAAATAACATATTGCTGCACATCACAGAACTAGAAAAATAAGAACAAAATAAACACAAAATGTTAGAAGAATTAAATAATAAAGATCAGAGAAAAAATGAAAGGAAGATTAAAAGTACAATACAAAAGATCAATTATGAAAAGAGCTGATTTTTTGAAAAGATAAACAAAATAGAAAAGACCTTAGCTATATCAACTGTGACAAATTTACAGAAAGTTCAAATAAATAAAAGGAGAAATGAAAACAGATATTACAACTGACACCACAGAAACCCATGGGATCATTAAAGGGTTTTATCAATGGCAACATATAACAAATTTAAAAATCAAGAAGAAATATACAAATTCCTAGATGCATACACCTTATAAAAATGAATCACAAAGCAATAAAAAATGTAAACAGTTCCATAAAAGTAACATGATTGAATGAGTAATTAGGTGCCATTCCTTAAATAATGCCCAAAAAAGATGGCTGTGCTACTGGATTCTACAAAACATATAAAAAGGACAAATACCAATTTTTCTTAAGTTATGAAAAGAAAGAAATTCTTGCATATTCTACCAAGCCAGCATTAGTCTGATACCCAAACCAGACAAGGACACAATAATTAAAATAAAAGCAGAAAAGAATAAAAAAGAGTGAACAGTACAGGCAAATATTCTTGATAAATATAGATGGAAAAATCCTCAAAAAGTTCTAACCAAAACCAATAGCATATTAAGATTATCCACCATGCTAAAGTGATATTCATTCCAGAGATTCAAGATTGTTCAATACATGGAAATCAATAAACATGTTAAACCAAACCACCAGAATGAAATGCAAAAAACATTTGACAATTTCATTAGGTATGCAAGAGTCATTTGGATAAAATTGATCATCCATTCATGATAAAACATTAAGCATATTAGATATAGAAGGAACATACCCAAAGATAATAAAAGATATTTACAATAAGCCATCACTTAACATTATATTTAATGGGGAAAAGCTAAAATTTTCTCTGAAAGATCTAGAGCAAGACAAGGATGCTCCTTTTCAACCCTTTTTAAAAAAATTTCTTTTAATTTTTTACAGACTGCATTTTGATTCATTGTACACAAATGGGGTACATCATTTCATTTCTATGGTTGTACATAATGTAGATTCATACCATTCCTGTAGTCATACATGTACATAGGGTAATGATGTTCGTCTCATTCCAACGTTTTTTATACCTCCCTCCCTCTCATTTCGTGTGAGCAGGAGGGCAGGTTCAGCGACAGCTTCCCTCCGCAGTGGGAGGGCAGGGGTAAGGGCGGGGAGGCTCAGCACAGGTTTCCGACCTCTGTGTGGAGGCAGGCGGGCTCAGCATTGGCGTCCTACCTCGATGTTTCCCTTTCAACCCTTTTATTGAACATTACTTTGGAAGTCCTTGTCAGACAATCATTCAAGAGAAAGAAAGGGTAAATGAATTGGAAAAGAGGAAGTCAAATGTAGATTACATGCTCTTATATACCAATAAACCTCCATACTCCACCAAAACACTATTAGAGCAAATAAATGAATTCACCAAAATTTCAGGACACAATGTTATGAAAATCAGTAGCATTGCTATAAGCCAATAACAAGTTTTATGCAAGAAAAATTTAACAATTAATCCCATTTACCACAGCTACAAGAAAATAAAACACCTAAGAAAAAATTCAAAGGGGTGAAAAATCTCTATGATGAAAAGTTTAAAGAATTGATAAAAGTTATTGAAGAAGACACAATAAAGTGAAAAGACAGCATATATTCAAGGATTGGAGGAAAGATACTGTGAAAATGCCCACACTAAAAATAAAATATAAAAATTCAGTGTAATCCTTGTTAAAATACCAATGATATTCTTTGAAGAACTAGGAAAAACAATTCTAAATTTATATGGAATCACAAAAATCTCTGAGTAGAAAAAGCTATCTTGAACAAAAAGAATAAAGCAAAAGCATTACTCTGATTTCGAAGTACACCACAGGCAGTACTAATAAAAACAGCATGTATTGGCATAAAAATCGGACATATTGACCATTGGAAAAGGGTAGATAAACTGGATGAAAACTCGCATTGTCTGTGAACTGATTTAAAAAAAATGTAGTTTCGATGGACAGAGTACCTTTATTTATATTTATGTGGTGCTAAATATTGAACCCAATGCCTCACACACACTAGGCAAGTACTCTGACATGGAGCTAGCCCCAGCCCTAGGAACTGATTCTTGATAAAGGTGCTGAGAACATGCATTGGAGAATGGACAATCTTAACAATAAATGTTGCTAGAAAAATTGTTTATTCACATGAAGAAGAATAAAACTAGACCTGTATATCTTGCCAGTTACAAATGCCAACTCAGAATGGATTAGATTTAAATGTAAGTCCTGAAACTATAAAACTATGAGAAGAAAACATGGGGAATAATTCAGGACATTGGAATTGGTAAGGAGTTTAGGAAAAGGATCCCTCAAACACAGAAAGCTAAACCAAAAATAGATAAATGGGATAATATCAAGTTCTGTACAGCAAAGATCACAATCAATAGAATACTGATGCAGCCTATAAAACAAGAGGACATGTTTGCAATGTATGCATTTGACAAAGGTTTGATATCCTGAATATACAAGGAACTACATACAAAAAGAGACTAATCTTATTAACAATGGGCAGTAGATCTTCATATACATTTATCAAAAGAAGACAAATGACGGGCAACAGGTATAAGAAACATACTCAGCAACACTAATTATCAGGGAGATGTAAATCAAATACACAATGACATATCACCTCATCCATGTAAGAATTGCAACTATCAATAAGACTAACAAAAACAATGCTGGCAAGGATATGGAGAAAAGGGAATATTGGAACACCATTGGTGGGGATGTAAATTAGTGAAGCTGTTATGGAAAACAGTATGAAAGTTTCTCAAAACTTTAAAAATATGATCTAGCATATGATCTGGCAATCCAAGTAATGGTTACATGACCAGAATAGAAGAGTCTATTAAAATTTTAAAAATAAATTAAAAAGTACCATATCGTACATGATAAATATGGACTTGCTAAGTTGCTGAGGCTGGCTTTGAACTTGTGATCCTCCAGGCACAGCCTCCCTAGCTGCTGAGAATAAATCACTTTAATATAAATAGACAAATAAACATAGATATACAAAAATAAATATACCAAGACCAAATGATTATACAGCTAAGTTATATCCTATCATTAATAAGCACTTATGTCCTATGTTTCAATTCATGTAACAGAAAAAGATAGAAAGCACCCAAATTAATGAAGTGTGCATGATTTCAATATAAAACTTTTAAAGAAATGTAAATCTATAAGCAGTACAGGAAGAAAAGGTTTAGTGCATCAGATAAACCAAACTAAAATCTGTGTATCCAAAATTTTATATATATATATATGAATTATTTTAGTTTATTGGGGATAGTGGTTTATTTAGTAAATGGTGCTGACAATTTGTCTATCTGGAAGTTAGAAACATGAAATGCAATCTCATTCAATACACAAAAATAAACTCCACGTGCATTAAAGATTTAAACTGGAATATAGGAATAGACATCTTTGGGGGAAAAGCTAAGAAAATGCATATTAAATCTAGGGGTATGAAAGAAATTTACAATCAAGAAAGGAAACAGTATTGTCTGAAGTTCAAGGGAATTCTTCTGTAGAATCTCCAACTTTTGATGACAGACACATTTCTGTTTAAAATGCATTTAATACTAACCAGTAATTCATTAATTCTCTTTTAATATATAAATATCAAGTATCTTTTATTAGCCAGGCTTCATCTTTGTCCTATGGATAGCAAATTAATACTTTGGGGAGATTCCTTGTACCTCAAGAAGTACTCCTGATAAATTTGCAAGTCAACTTTATTTTACTCCATTCATTTATTACTTTGCTGAAAAAAAAACTTAATTCAGTCTACTAATTATCTGTGGTAATGAGGCCAGGAGTGGGAACAGATTTATATGCAAGAGTTTTCATTAATCTGTCTTCTCCAGTAATATTCTACTAGATCCTTATAAAGTGATGCAAAATTTCTTTTTCCTTTCCTTTTTCCTTCCTAGAATACAGAAACTGGTATAGTAGAAAAGTTCTGGGACTGAGCATGGGAATCTAATACCAAATGTGTCAATGGCTGTCCTGGAGGGTGTTTAAAACTCCCTATTTTCTGCTCCATCTTTGGATATTTTGATTTAAGTATGTCTGGGATTGAGTTTAGGCATACATGTTATTAAGCATGTTCTGATTCTGATTGTCAACTAGGGTGGACACCACTGAGTAAAAAGTGGGAAAAAGGGTTTATGTTAGTCCTGAAGAAGAAAAGGCTTATCAGTCACCTGATCACTGCTTTCATGTATATAAAAGACTGACACAGGAAGTGATTTTGTATATTTTCTATTTAGTCTACAAAGGCAAATGTAGCACCAAAGAGGGTAGGAGAGGATAGAGGATAGGATATAGTGTTGAGAGAGAAGTCCAAGGAGACATATTTCAGGTTAATATAAGAAAGATAATTTTTTTTTTTGAATAGAGGACACGGACACAAACCCAAATAAATACAATTTTCTCATACTAGACAAAGGGGCCAAAAATATGCAATGGAGAAAAGATAGCCTCTTCAACAAATGGTGCTGGGAGAATTGGAAATCCATATGCACCAGAATGGAACTAAACCCATATCTCTCACCATGCACGAAACTAAACTCAAAATGGATTAAGGACCTCGGAATCAGACCAGAGACCCTGCAGATAGAAGAAAAAGTAGGTCCAGATCTTCACCTTGTTGGCTTAGGACCAGACTTCCTTAACAGGAGTCCCATAGCACAAGAAATAAAAGCAAGAATCAATAACTGGGATAGATTCAAACTAAAAAGCTTTCTCTCAGCAAAGGAAACTATCAGCAATGCGAAGAAAGAGCCTACAGAGTGGGAGAATATCTTTGCCAATCATACTTCAGATAGAGCACTAATCTCCAGAATCTATAAAGAACTCAAAAAACTCTACTCCAAGAATTCAAATAATCCAGTCGACAAATGGGCTAAGGAAATGAATAGACACTTCACAGAAGAAGATCTACAAGCAATCAACAAACATATGGAAAAATGCTCAACATCTCTAGTAATAAGAGAAATGCAAATCAAAACCACCCTAAGATTCCATCTCACCCCAATTAGAATGGCAATTATCAAGAATACGAGCAATAATAGGTGTTGGCGAGGATGTGAGGAGAAAGGTACACTCATACATTGCTGGTGGGACTGCAAATTAGTGCAGCCACTCTGGAAAGCAGTGTGGAGATTCCTTAGAAAACTTGGAATGCACCCTCCATTTGACCCAGCTATTCCACTCCTTGGCCTATACCCAAAGGACTTAAAATCAGCGTACTACAGAGATACAGCCACATCAATGTTCATAGCTGCTCAATTCACAATAGCCAGACTGTGGAACCAACCTAGATGCCCTTCAATTGATGAGTGGATAAAGAAGCTGTGGTATATATATACAATGGAATATTACTCAGCAATAAAGAATGATAAAATTATGGCATTTGCAGGCAAATGGATGAAATTGGAGAATATCATGCTAAGTGAGATAAGCCAATCTCAAAAAGCCAAAGGAAGAATGATATCGCTAATAAGTGGATGATGACACACAATGAGGGGAGGGAAGGGTTAGTGTTAGGGTTAGAGTTAGGGTTAGGGAGGGGGCAAGTATGGAGGAAGGAAGCACTGTATAGAGGGAAAAGAGGGGTGGGAGGGGTGGGGGGAAGGGAAAAAATAACAGAATGAATCAAACAACATTACTCTATGTAAATTTATGATTACACAAATGATATGCCTTTATGCCATGTACAAACAGAGAAACAACATGTATCCCATTTGTTTACAATAAAATAAAATTAAAAAAAGAAAGATAATTTTTAACTGCATTGTTCCCAGATGAAATGGTGTCTGGGCATTGCGAGATTTTTTTTCACCTGTCTAAAGTGGTAGTGGAGCTGAATGGTGAAATGACCATGTGAAAGCATTGTGATAAAGAAAATACAGGCATGGATTGGTGGTGGGAAGGGTAGGTCAAACTAGAAGGCATTTAAGTTCCTATCCAACCTAAGATTCTATGACATTGGGGAAATTATCATTGCACAGGTAAGTTGAAAATGGTTATAGGGTTATAAATTGTACCATCCTGATTATAGAAGATGGCAAAATGTAATACTTTTTCCTATTTCATGTAAGGATAGATCATGAAAATTATCTTTTTAGGAAAATGAAATTATATCATTTCCAGTAAAATGGATGGAACCAGAGACCATTATGTTAAACAAAATAAGTCATACTTAGAAGATCAAAGGTCATTTTTTTCTCATAAGCAGAATTAGAGAGGAAAAAGGAAAAGAAAATAGAGGAATCTCATAAAAATTATAAGGGAAATCAGTAAGGGAAAGTCACTATTGGGTGGGAGGTAGGGAGGGAGGGGGAAGAACTGGAGAGTGATATTGGTCAAATTATATTGTCATATTGTGTGCATGAATGAATATGTAGCAACAAATTCCATCATTATATACAACTATAATGCTCCAATAAAAATATGCAAAAAATGAAAATGACCTTTTTAGAAATACCTTTTCTCAATGTAGGTGTATACATCCCTATTATTGGAAAATATCTAAGAAGTTACTTTTTTTAAAAAAAAAGCTGTACATTGAAGCAATACCTTTACTTAATTTAT
Organism: Sciurus vulgaris; assembly: GCF_902686455.1. Lineage (NCBI taxonomy): Eukaryota > Metazoa > Chordata > Mammalia > Rodentia > Sciuridae > Sciurus > Sciurus vulgaris. Next base: position 71,214,216 of record NC_136471.1, read on the forward strand.
TAATTCTTTTAATTTTTTATATGGTGCTCAGGTTTGAACCCAGTGCCTCACATGCGTCAGGCAAGTTCTCTACCACTGAGCCACAACCCCAGCCCCTACAAGTTACTTTTGAGAAAGAAAAGAAACTGAAAATTTATCAATTTGTCTAATGACCAGAGTATGGGCAATATATATAAGTGAAAGAGTAAGAAGGCAAAGAAAGTCTGAAAATAAAGGTATAACTGAGGAAGTCAGGGAAGGTAAAGCAATACCCAGGTAGGTAGTTGTCATTGTGGGAACAGCTCTGGTCATCACAGAGAAACCTGAAGATAATGGAGGATTTGGTGAAGAAATAAGCCTTGACGAATTGGGAATGCTGTACCGAAAGAAGAGACAGGAGGATATGAACTCTTTCACTTGGTCAGAAGAAAATAATCCTAACAGCAAGTACTTAAGTAGGACTTACTGCGTTCAAAACACCATTCTAAGTATGTGACAAATATTACCTTATTAAATGCTCATCACAATCCTATGAGACAGGTACTGGTCTTATAAAACCAGATTTACAGATTAGGAATCTGAAAAACAGAGAAGTAAGTTGCCTATGATCATTTAATGAACTGTGATTGAGCTGGAATTTAAATCCAAACAGTCAAGCTTTAGTATTCATGCTTATGATCCCTATACTATGTTACCT